>NC_140024.1:24249143-24256643 GCF_964263955.1 Coregonus lavaretus | reverse complement strand
CACACACACACACACACACACACACACACACACACACACACACACACTACTCTTGTCTTCTCTCTTTGCTGTACCCTACCTCTCTGGCTCTTCTGTAGCCAAACTCTCTTATTACATCACAGTAATAAATCTAGAATTCTCTCATTGAACATTTCTAATTTAAAAGCTAATGCACAAAAAGCTTAAAAATCAATTTTTATCCCACTAAAGCCGGGCTGTATTGCGAGAAAGCAGGCAAAAATCAAAGGCAATATATACATTTTCCAGAGGAATCATTACTTTGTGCTGCTCTGTTCTATGAAACTGAGTTGGGCAGGACATAAAACACATAGTTTTGGGGTGGATTGGGATGAGACGGTGTAAAAGTTGAGATGTATGTTATGTTAGGACTATTAGATTTATCATAGTGCTGCCATTAGAGACAGGGCTGATGGGAAAAAGAGATTAGAGGTGGATGGACACATTATGGAGTGATGTCATAGCGTACCCCAAAACTATTACTAACAAACCTCTCACACACGTCTGTCTGTCTCAGGTCATCCCCAAAACTATTAGTAACAACCCTACTGTACACACACAAGTGGTTTATTCTAAAACAGACAGACGTACGGGCAGACAGAGGGACAGACGGACAGACAAATGGACAGACAGGTATGCAGGCAGACAGATAGAAAGATGGACAGACAAGGGGTGCACTTGGGACAGCATAAGCCCATTACTGAGAGTGAGGTAATCTCCCAAAAACTATTACTGAGAACCCTTTCACACACAACTGTCTTAGGTCATCCTCAAAAGAGATTAGGGGTGCATTCAGGTACACTGCCAAATGTCTTGTTAGACAATTCCCTGTGACTTGACCTAGTTCAAAAGTGTGTGTGTGTGTGTGTGCATTTTAGTGTGTCTACTGTACTGTATGTGTGTGTGGTGCCATTTACTTTTCAGCCAGGTCAACCGTGATACAAGTCAGTATTCGACGTCCATACATGTCTGAGGATATCGGGAGATGACGTGGAAACTGGCCACTAGAGGCAACAATGAGCTCTGTTACCTCCAAGTAAGTTTGGGTTTTGCTAGAGCATTGTTGACAGGGATGGCGGATGGGCGTAAGTATCTGCCTCTGATTCCATCTGCCTCTGATTCCAAGAGGCAGACACAAGTTCAAATCCAGTGACAGAAAGTTATTTTTGTTTTAAGCCTATCCCAAACCTTAACCTTTACCTTAACCATTCGGAATTAATGCCTAACCTTAAGATTTCGGAGTTAATGCTTAAACTTAACCCTAACCTTAAAATTCGGAGTTAATGCCTAAACTTAACATTAAAAACTTGAAATTTGACGTTTGAGAAACATGGATGAACGTCTAATTCGGACGTGAGACTGTGAGAGCTAGTTTTTAGTTCTACAGAGAGGAACAAATCACGAGTAGTCCACCCCTCTCTCCTCCTCTCCCCTCCTCTTTCGCTCCCCCTCTCTCCATTAGAGATGATCCTATTTCTACCAACCCAGAGATTCCTGCTAACCTCTCAGGTCCCATAATATAATAACCCTCACAGGGGTGGCCAGACAGGAGGGCCCCATCCTAACCCCTAGACACTTCTTCCTTAGCCCCTAGCCCCTAGCCCCTACCACCTTAAGAACTTCTACCCTAGCCCTTAACCCTGACTGTAAACAACAGATTCAATGGATTGTAAAATAACACAAGACGGTGCAGGGAGAGGAGAGAGAGTGTGTGTGTGTATGTGTGAGAGAGGAAAAGAAAGAGAGAGCGAAAGAGAAATAAATTGGATCTCCTGCTTTCTCTAAATCGCTTCAGACCCCTAACATGGGTGGAGAAAAATAGAGGGGGATTGGAAAGATGGAGGTGGAAAAGGGAAGAAAATTCCACACAGTGAGAAGAGGAGAGGACAGGAGAGGAGAGGACAGGAGAGGAGAGGACAGGAGAGGAGAGGAGAGGAGAGGAGAGGAGAGGAGAGGAGAGGAGAGGAGAGGAGAGGAGAGGAGAGGAGAGGAGAGGAGAGGAGAGGAGAGGAGAGGAGAGGAGAGGAGAGGAGAGGAGAGGAGAGGAGAGGAGAGGAGAGGAGAGGAGAGGAGAGGAGAGGAGAGGACAGGAGAGGAGAGGAGAGGAGGAGAGGAGAGGAGAAGAGAAGAGAAGAGAAGAGAAGAGAAGAGAAGAGAAGAGAAGAGAAGAGAGAGAGAGAAGAGAAGAGAAGAGAAGAGAAGAGAAGAGAAGAGAAGAGAAGAGAAGAGAAGAGAAGAGGACACGAGAGGAGAGGAGAGGAGAGGAGAGGAGAGAAGGAGCATCTCTCCCACCAGCACAGATCAATAAATCAATAGGAAATGTTGGTTGGCTAGAAAAGTGGAGAGAGAAACCAGTGATGGATGGAGAGAAGAGAGATGGGGAGGGTGGAGAAAGAGGATAAGGAGAGGGATAAAGAGAGGAGAGAAGGATAAAGAGAGAGTGCAGGGATGAGAGAGGGGAAAGGGTCAAAAATCAAAGGGAGAGGGGAGAAATCTGTGTGTGGGGCTGGTGAAACGTATGTGTGTAAAGTACACAGATCTCCAGTTAGAATGTAACCCCCGGTGACTGACTGACTGTCTAACAGTGTGACATAGAGTTAGTTAAGTGTGTGTGTGTCCTTATCTGGCATAGAAAATGAGATTTTACCTGTCTCCAATGCTGTACAGTATATCTAATCTTTATGCCTGACAGACTTACACATCGCTAAAGTGGACCTTTAAATCTTCTTCTCATTAACCATTTAACTGTTATGGGTGTGTGTGTGTGAGAGAGAGGCCTGAGAACCAGGTGATGTGAGGTTTAGTCAAGGAGATAAAGAGATGATAGGAGATGAGATGCTCAGCAACTATCTACCTCTCTGACAACACACACCTCAGACCCACTGACAACACACACCTCAGACCTACTGACAACACACACCTCAGACCCACTGACAACACACACCTCAGACCTACTGACAACACACACCTCAGACCTACTGACAACACACACCTCAGACCTACTGACAACACACACCTCAGACCTACTGACAACACACACCTCAGACCTACTGACAACACACACCTCAGACCTACTGACAACACACACCTCAGACCTACTGACAACACACACCTCAGACCTACTGACAACACACACCTCAGACCTACTGACAACACACACCCTGTTGATCACACACACACACCTCAGACCTACTGACAACACACACCTTGTTGATAACACTCACACACCTCAGACCTACTGACAACACACACCCTGTTGATCACACACACACACCTCAGACCTACTGACAACACACACCCTGTTGATCACACACACACACCTCAGACCTACTGACAACACACACCCTGTTGATCACACACACACACACACACACACACACACACACACACACACACACACACACACACACACACACACACACACACACACACACACACACCACAGACCTACCGACAACACACACGCTGTTGATCACACACACACACACCTCAGACCTACCGACAACACACACCCTGTTGATCACACACACACACACACACACACACACACACACACACACACACATACACACACACATCTCAGACCTACCTACAACACACACGCTGTTGATCACACACACCTCAGACCTACCGACAACACACACCCTGTTGATAACACACACTCACACACCTCAGACCTACTGACAACACACACCCTTTTGATAACACACACTCACACACCTCAGACCTACTGACAACACACACCCTGTTGATCACACACACACACACACACACTCACACACCTCAGACCAACAGACAACACGCACACTGTAGATAACACACACATCATCAGTAACCATAAAACACTCACTCCTCTCTCTGTCCTCCTCTCTACCACTCTCATGTTCTCTCTCTCACCCTTTCCTGTGAGAAATAGTGGAGCCCCCTCTAAAAGGTTTGTACATGTGTGTGAAAAGGCTACGTGTGTGTGTGTGTGTGTGTGAGAGAGAGAGAGAGAGAGAGAGAGAGAGAGAGAGAGAGAGAGAGAGAGAGAGAGAGAGAGAGAGAGAGAGAGAGTGTGTGTGTGAGAGAGAGTGGGTTGTGTGTGTGTGTGAGAGAGTGGGTTGTGTGTGAGAGTGTGGGTTGTGTGTGAGAGTGTGGGTTGAGTGTGTGTGTGTGAGAGAGTGGGTTGTGTGTGTGTGAGAGAGAGAGTGGGTTGTGTGTGTGTGAGAGAGTAGGTTGTGTGTGAGAGAGAGTGGGTTGTATGTGTGTGAGAGAGTAGGTTGTGTGTGAGAGAGAGTGGGTTGTGTGTGTGTGAGAGAGTAGGTTGTGTGTGAGAGAGAGAGTGGGTTGTGTGTGTGTGTGTGTGAGAGTAGGTTGTGTGTGAGAGGGAGTGGGTTGTGTGTGTGTTTGTGTGAGTGAGTAAAGTGTCTGCTTATTGATCAGGATGATGTAGAGGCTGAAAGTGTCAGTCATAGAGAAGAATGAGCCCAGAGGATTTGACTTCATATACATTAATATGGTGAGATAATGACATTATCAAATATTTAGGAGAATATTAGCAGACTGGTACAGAGGTCAGGCTGAGAGTGTCTGAGGTGTGTGTGTGGTTGTGTGTGTGTGTGTGTGGTTGTGTGTGTGTGTGTGTGTGGTTGTGTCACTAACCCTAACTCACAAGCCTCTCTTTTACTGGCCCCTAGAGTTACAACACAGCGTGCATGGTAAAATACACACACCACTCAGCCCACACACTTCACACTCACCCTGTCTCTCACACAGACAAAACCACACTTTCAGGAACTGTTTAATTGATCCATCAGCTTTTAAGGGAGTGATCTTTCAGACAGGTCTTGACAAACACACTGATCTCATGCTGTCATCCAGACTGCATGGCCAAATAAATAAATAAAAATTATAGGATTGTGTGTGTGTGTGTTTGAGCTGTGATTGTGTGTGTTTGTGTGTTTCAGCTGTTTGTGTGTGTGTGTGTGTGTGTGAGCAGTGATTGTGTGTGTAATGGGTCCTGCAGTGTGAAGGGCTACCAAGTCCTGCTTTGCTTTAAGGGGTGAGTTCAGTCCTGAAGTGTCTGTGACCTCTTTAACTAAACCATGAAACCTCTCCTGACAAACTCCTAGTCACGTAACACTCCCTGAGGAGGTTGTGTGTGTGATTATTAACTCTTTGTTTATTTGTTTTAGTGTGTTTGGATGTGACTGTGGTCCTCTGTAGCTCAGCTGGTAGAGCACGGCGCTTGTAACGCCAAGGTAGTGGGTTCGATCCCCGGGACCACCCATACACAAAAAAAATAAAAAATGTATGCACGCATGACTGTAAGTCGCTTTGGATAAAAGCGTCTGCTAAATGGCATATTATTATTATTACTAAAGTAATGTGAAAAGTGTGTGTGTGATTGTTTGTGTGTGTGTGTGTGTGATTGTTTGTGTGTGTGATTGTCTGTTTGTGTGTGTGTGTTTGTGTGTGTATGTGATTGTCTGTTTGTGTGTGTGTGTGTGTGATTGTCTGTGTGTGTGTGATTGTCTGTTTGTGTGTGTGTGTGTGTGTGTGTGTGTGTGTCAGTGTAACTAATTCCTCTAACACGGTGTGAGAATGAGAGTCTCAGGGCCAGGAGGCGGAGCTGCAGCTTGTTAAACAGGTCAGAGGTCAACTGGTGTGAAAAGGCTTAGAAACACACACACACACATATCACACACACACTTAAACACTCGTACGCACGCACACACGCACACACACACACACGTTTCAAGTAGGATTAAGCATGAAAATTTGATCAATCAGTTTAAATCTGGAGCTCTGCTGGCAACCACATGGGAGGGGATGGGTGTTTGTACAGTATCCATCCATCTCTCTCGCCTTCCTTCATCTCTACGCAGAGGAGAGGAAGAAGGGATGAGTTTGAATCAGCTAAAAGTTGAAAAGCTTTGTTCTAAAGTGGAAATGCAATCGCTCCTCTCCTTCATTACCCCTCATCTGTCTTCCCTCCTTCCCTCTACTTCATCCGCCTGGACAGAGAAGACATGGGCTGTTTACCAAATGGTTCCCTATTCCCTATGAAGTGCACTACTTTTGACAGGGGCCCATAGGGCTCTGGTCAAATGTAGTGCACTATTTAAGGTTTAGGGTGCCATTTGGGATGAAGACATGACTCAGCAGGAAGAGAGGCTTCTGTGTTTTTAGCTAAGACCATCAGAGGAATGAATAACAATACAATAGCATGACGTCTATACATACAGTAGTAAACTGAACTATAT
Organism: Coregonus lavaretus; assembly: GCF_964263955.1. Taxonomy (NCBI): domain Eukaryota; kingdom Metazoa; phylum Chordata; class Actinopteri; order Salmoniformes; family Salmonidae; genus Coregonus; species Coregonus lavaretus. The sequence continues at coordinate 24,250,377 of NC_140024.1, read as the reverse complement.
ACACTGAGTGTACAAAACATTAGGAACACCTGCTCTTTCCATGACATAGACTGACCAGGTGAATCCAGGTGAAAGCTATGATCCCTTATTGATGTCACCTGTTAAATCCACTTCAATCAGTGTAGATAAAGGGGAGGAGACAGGTTAAAGAAGGATTTTTAAGCCTTGAGACAATTGAGACATGGATTGTTTATGTGTGCCATTCAGAGGGTATTCATACAGTAGTAAGCTGAAATATATTTATACTGTATTAAACGGAAATATTGAAACGCTACAAAGTTAAGTTTTACTTCTAATATTTACTCCAGGCCTCCAACTTTTTATTAATGATTCAAATGAAGTGGTTTACAAAACACGAACCATTCTATGCACTCTAAAATAGTTATATAATTGTTCCTCTCCTCTCCTCTCCTCTCCTCTCCTCTCCTCTCCTCTCCTCTCCTCTCCTCTCCTCTCCTCTCCTCTCCTCTCCTCTCCTCTCCTCTCCTCTCCTCTCCTCTCCTCTCCTCTCCTCTCCTCTCCTCTCCTCTCCTCTCCTCTCCTCTCCTCTCCTCTCCTCTCCTCTCCTCTCCTCTCCATTCCTCCCCTCTGGTTGCGCCCCGGTCGGCTTCCTGCCATATCACAACTCTACTGTACCCCTTCACTATCCTCATCATCACCATCATCATCTTCCTCACTCAGAGAGGAAGATCAGTGTTCCTCAGTAATGTGTAAGTGTGTGTTTCTCTCAGTAATATGTGTGAGTGTGTCTGTGTGAGTGTCTGTGTGTCTGTGTGTCTGTGTGTCTGTGTGTGTGTCTGTGTGTCTGTGTCTGTGTGTCTGTGTCTGTGTGTCTGTGTCTGTGTGTCTGTGTGTCTGTGTCAGTGTCAGTGTGTCTGTGTCTGTGTGTGTGTGTGTGTGTCTGTGTGTCTGTGTCAGTGTGTCAGTGTCTGTGTGTCTGTGTCAGTGTCAGTGTGTCAGTGTCTGTGTGTCTGTGTCAGTGTGTCTGTGTCTGTGTGTCTGTGTCTGTGTGTCTGTGTGTCTGTGTGTCTGTGTGTCTGTGTCTGTGTCAGTGTGTCTATGTCAGTGTCCGTGTGTCTGTGTCTGTGTGTATGTGTCTGTGTGTATGTGTGTATATGTGTATGTGTGTATGTGTCTGTGTCTGTGTGTCTGTGTCTGTGTGTCAGTGTGTCAGTGTGTCAGTGTGTCAGTGTCTGTGTGTCTGTGTCTGTATCTGTGTCTGTGTCTGTGTCTG
>NC_140024.1:24245546-24248943 GCF_964263955.1 Coregonus lavaretus | reverse complement strand
AGCCTCCCTGCATTAGGCCTCCGCTTTGTGTTCTCACTGCAGTCAGCCCCACGTCAACACACACGCACACACACACACACACACAGACACACACACACACACAAAACACACACACACACACACACACACACAGGAGAGGAGAAGAAAGGAGAAGAGAGAGGAGAAGAGAGAGGAGAGGAGAGAGGAGAGGAGAGGGGGAAGGTTACTGGCTTCTTGTTGCTGTTCCTGGTGAGAGTTGGGAGGTCTTGGAATTAGTCTGTGTGTCTGTGCGAGAGCAGGAGAGAACTGTATGTGTCTGGAGGTCTGAAGGGTCTTGGGGAGGGAACTGGAGTAGTGTGTTTGCCTGAGTGAGCAGGGGTAGAGCTCCCTCTAGCTTTACTGAGGTGTAACAGCAGGTTAGATTGATAATTCATACACCCTATCAGGCGGTTTCAGCAGGAGGTCACTCTAGAGGTCAAAGGCATTCAGAGTCAGGGTCAACCCCCCGCCCTACCACCTCCCAGCCCCTTACCAGCCCCCCATACTCCCCATCCCTCAATCTCATCTTTAACAACATACACTAACCACAGGGCAGGTTGCTTAGGATTCAAGCCTGTCAAACAGCATAGGTTTGCGATATTTGAGAGAACAGCAGCATCTCCCAGTGTGTGTGTGTTTATATAGCCAGCTGATATTCTGCAAGTCTGTGTGTGTACATGCGGAATGCGAATGTGTGTGTGTGTTTTGTCAGGCTCTGGGGCCCAGAGGCTGTCTCTCTGCCCTGCTGTCGCACCGGGCTTTATTCCTGACCCCTGACCTTTAGGGAATTGACTCTTCAATGGCCGGCAGGGTCACTGACCTCTATCCCCTAGAGGTCAAACAGTCAAAACCATCCAATCAACTTCTCTCTGCCTCTACAGTATGTGGTACCAGTATAACATGATATCTATCTCTCTGTTTTTACATAGATGACTGTGTGGTACCAGAATAACATGATATCTATCTCTCTGTTTTTACATAGATGACTGTGTGGTACCAGTATAACATGATATCTATCTCTCTGTTTTTACATAGATGACTGTGTGGTACCAGTATAACATGATATCTATCTCTCTGTTTTTACATAGATGACTGTGTGGTACCAGAATAACATGATATCTATCTCTCTGTTTTTACATAGATGACTGTGTGGTACCAGTATAACATGATATCTGACTCTTCATTGTCATAAAAATATATATTTTTCTGCATAGATTTCTGTTTTCCATAGTAGACGGACTCCATTGTTCACCACATTACTAACATGATGTAATAATCCATGGTGAATTGATTGTAGTTGTGCAATAGCAGACTACATGCAGTTGTGTGTTTCAGAGTGTGTGTGTGTTTGTGTGTGTGTGTGTGTGTGTGTGTGTTTGTGTTAGTGATAAATTGATAGCATAATCAGCCCAAAGCTGTTCTTGAGTCTCCTACATTATCGCATATATTACCTTACACAATGTGCGTATTAGTGAGTGTGCATGTGTGTGTGTGCGTGTTGGGGGTTAAGCCTGTGGGTTATTGAGTTTGCTGGAAGGTGATGGTGGTTCCTTACGATCACGACCACTCTACTAATCTAATGAACGCTCACTCAGAGGAGACGAGAGGGGGAGGAGGGGAGGAGAGGAGAGGAGAGGGGGAGGAGGGAAGGAGAGTGGAGGAGGGGATAATTTTTAGGGTATGAGTTAAGGGGCCTGACATAGGGGTGAGGGTGGGACTGGGAGAGTGATGAGGGGAAGGGATGAGTGTGTGTGTGTGTGTGTGTTCCTCTGACCTCCGCTGCTAGAGATGTTGTGATTTACGGGCTGTGGTGTGTGAGAGCTCTGTCAAAGACATATACAGTATCTGGGGTGTGTGTGTGTGTGTGTGCATGCCTATGTTTGTGTGTGTAAGTGTGTTTGTGCGTTCATGTGTGCATGTGTGTGTGTACGTGAGTGTGTGCGTGCGGCGTACGCTTGTGTGTGCATGCCTATGTGTGTGTGTGTGTGTGCATGCCTGTGTGTGTGCGTGTGTGTGCATGCCTGTGTGTGTGTGTGTGTGTGTGTGTGACAGAGCTAATTCCATTAGTGAGCTGTAGTGGTAGAGTGGCTGTAGGAGATGATCTGAGATTGACAGGTCCGCTGCAGTAATGTATTGGTTCTCCTACATCAGTTAGTTACACTGCTTCATATCTCTGCTGCCTCATATTAAACACACACACTGTCATTAGAGTGTGTGTGGTTGAGGGAGCGTGTGTGTGTGTGTGGTTGAGGGAGTGTGTGTGTGTGTGTGTGTGTGTGTGTGTTGTTATCTCTGCAACACTCTCACACGGCTGCCCCTCATTAAATACATTCCATTAGGGCTAGGCTCGCTATATTTTGGAAGCATCCCCTCAACCATTTCAGATATTTGTTCTAGACCACCACCAGCACAACTAATCCAACTAGTCAAGTGCTTGATGGTTAGTTGATCAGTTGAATCAGGTGGGTTAGTGTTGGAATAGACCAAATATGTGGAACGACTGATGCTCCTCAAGGACTTGGTTGAGAAACTGTATCAATCCATCAAATTAGCTTTTACAGGAATCCAGCATGGACACCAAAGAGCATAGTGCACTGAAGAAACACAATGGATAGACAGACAGACAGACGGACGGACGGATGGACAGACAAACGGACGGATGAGGTAGTGACCTTTAGGTAGTGAATGCCCCTGATCCTGTGAGGTGGGAAACCCCGCTGGTCGGCACAGACAGATAAAGGAAACTGGCTTGGCGGGGGGCTCTGAAAGGGCACGCAATATCAATACAGGAAGAGATGGGGCCTTCACCACACCCAGTGGCTTGCTGGGAAGAATGTATAGACCCACAGGGATGTCCTTTAGTTGGACCACTAGATAACATGGGACATACAGAATGTCCTTAATGTCCTCTGGTTACAGTTTACTTGAAGGTGGTATATCGATTCAACTCTAATCATTCCTACACATTCTATATATACTGTCTAGGAAATGGTCTTAAGTCAAGCAGATGGAGTAGGCATCTCTCTCTCTCTCTCCTCTATTTGAGTTGGGCACAGTAACCGAAAGGTCGCTGGTTCAAATACCAGAGCCAGTGAAAGAAATCTGTTGATGTGCCCTTGAGCAAGGCACTTAACCCTAATTTGCTCCAGGGGCCCCGTATTACTATGGCTGAGCCTCTAAAACAACACATTTCACTGCACCTATCCGTTGTATGTGACAATAAAACATATTTTATTATATACACTGAGTGTACAAAAAATTAGGAGCACCATATTGAGTTGGACCCCCTTTTGCCCTCAGAATAGACTCCATTCGTCGGGGCATGGACTCTACAAGGTGTCGATAGCGTTCCACAGGGATGCTGGCCCGTGTTGACTCC
>NC_140024.1:24193046-24240546 GCF_964263955.1 Coregonus lavaretus | reverse complement strand
GCAAAAGCTGTTTTATCGATACAACTTATTATAACTGATTGGCTGACAGGCTGTCAATCAATGCTGGGAAACCGGGAGCTCATTGACTGAAAGAGACAGGATTGGACAGTCAGTGACCAACTAGGAAGAACCGTCTACAAAATTAGCTGAGATGAGATAGAGAGATGGAGAGGAGGATGAGAGAAGCTAGGTCACTTCAACGTTTGTCCCCAGGACATCGGGAAATAACTTCAAAACCGACCACTAAGGGCTTGTGCCTTGCTAGGGCATTGTGGGATGTGGATGGTGGAAGGGCGTAAGCCGCGAGCTCCGGCTCTGAGGGTCGCATGTTCAATCCCAGTTGAGTAGTTTCTGTTTTAACCCTATCCCAAACCTTAACCTTTACCTTAACAATTCGGAATGAATGCCTAACCTTAACCGTCGAAATTTGACGTTTATACCCCACCCTGGACAAACGTTGAATACTGAAGTCGAACCATGTCAAACTGTGAGATCTTGTTGATGAGAGAGGGAGGATAAGAGTAATTGCTGATTGTTTCAGCTGGGAAAGGGTGGACAGAGAGGCAAGCGAGCGATAGAGGGGGATGGGAGATGTGTGTGTGTGTGTGTGTGTGTGTGTGTGTGTGTGTGTGTGAGAGAGAGAGCGAGAGAGAGAGAGAGAGATTCCTTTGTGGTTGCTGTCCGAGGGGCAGGTACGGGGATTATCTCCCCAGTCCAGCAGAACAAATATGCAGGACCTTTACAGGCAAATGTCAGTGTGTGTGTGTGTTTGTGTGTGTGATGTTGTGAGGTGTGTGTTTGTGATAGAAAATACCATTTATATTGATCAATTTCTTATACCTAAATGTTGTATGTTGTAAGGTCATTGATTGTTATGTCTATGCCTACTGTTTTATATATTTTGTGATTGATGTGCAATATGATTGATGTGCAAATCAAATTCTCTTCGTTGTAATAGCGGTTTTCATTCATACAGAGGTGTCCAATGTTATGAGGTGTGTGTGTGTTAGTCTGTGTGTTTGTGTGTAAGTGTGGTGTAATCTCATATATGAGGGACGGTGTGAGAGTCTCCTTGTCCTCCTCAGTCAGGCTCAGAGAGAGGAGCACTTAAATCAACAAACAGCTAGTGACGATGACACACACACACACACACACACACACACATACACACACACACACACACACACACACACACAGAGACACAGACACAGACACACTTCAGTGATGAGCTTCCACAGTGCATACGTCGGCAGAAGCAGTCACTCTCACGTTATTAGAAACAGCACTCTGGAAACAGGGTTGATTCATGTTTTATTTGGAGACTATAAAACTATAGAACTAATGAATGTAATTCTGGAGCTGGTACGGAGAGTTAAAAGAGTGTGTGTTTGTGTGTGTGTGTGTGTGTGTGATTCTGGTACATCAGTAGGGAATGTAATAAATGCCAGTGGTGATTTCTGCTCCTGCTTTTCTCTGAATCATGTAAAAATATGAATATGGATCTCTGTTATGCAGCGGGAGACGATAAAGGCTTTTAATAAAATGATGACAGTGAACAGTCAGAAGAAGGAACACTTCCTCATCTTTTATCCAGGAAAGTCTCCTGGTTGAGGCTAAACTCTGGAACACTCAGAAGTGCTTTGCCTGAGGATCTAAACAGACTTCAGATACATCGTTTTTGGGAGATGTGTGTAATAGTGTGTGTTTGGGGGAAGGTTTGTGGACATGTGTGAGCGAGGTAGAGGAGAGGAGTGTGTGTACTTGTTTAGAGAGGTGTGTGTGAAATAGGGTGTTTGTGGTCAGGCAGTGACTCAGCTCGTCACACACACTTTATTTACGGGCTGCTGGCTGTCAGCCTCACCTCAAGGTGTCTGTGTTACACACACACACACACACACACACACACACACGTACGCATGCACACACACACACACACACACACACACACACACACACACACACACACACACACACACACACACACACACACACACACACACACACACACACACACACACACACACACACAAACACAAGCACACACGCACGCTCACACGCACGCACGCACACACGCACACGCACCTCCTCCCCCCCTCCCACACACATGCCGTTTCCTGTCCTCCTCACACCCTTCACCATAACCTCGCCACCCTAACCCCCTCTCTCTACACCCTCCCTCCCCTCTCTCACCTACCAAGGTCTCCGTCTCTCTCAGGTGAAATATGGCTGTGTATAGTATTGGCCAAGCCACATTTCAAAAACGCTCTGACGCGCTAAGGAGAGCGCAGTGAGAAGACTTGGCAAATTCCAGAACCTTCGTCTTTTTGAAGCTGTGTTGTCCATCTGAACTGTCTCAACCATCATTAGGATGACAATCCCAGTTCTCCAATCCCAGCTCTATCCTCTCTTGTCAACCAGGGTATACCTTAAGGCAGATACAGTAGGCAAGATTTGAATGGTTTCGGATGGAAATGTGTCTCCCTATGTCAAACCTTAACCATTACCCTAACCTTAACCATTACCCTAACCTTAACCATTACCCTAACCTTAACCATTACCCTAACCTTAACCATTACCCTAACCTTAACCATTACCCAAACTTAACCATTACCCTAACCTTAACCATTACCCAAACGTAACCATTACCCTAACCTTAACCATTACCCAAACTTAACCATTACCCTAACCTTAACCATTACCCTAACCTTAACCATTACCCAAACTTAACCATTACCCTAACCTTAACCATTACCCAAACTTAACCATTACCCTAACCTTAACCATTACCATAACCTTAACCAGTATCCTAACCTTAACCAGTACCCTAACCTTAACCATTACCATTACCATAACCATTACCATAAACTTAACCAGTACCCTAACCTTAACCAGTACCCTAACCTTAACCTTAACCATTACCATTACCATTACCATAACCATAACCATTACCCTAATCTTAACCATGACCATAACCTTAACCATTACCCTAATCTTAACCATGACCATAACCTTAACCATTACCCTAACCTTACCATTACCATAACCTTAACCATTACCCCAACCTTAACCATTACCATTACCTTAACCATTACCCTAACCTTAACCTTAACCAGTACCCTAACCTTAACCAGTACCCTAACCCTAATCTCAGTCAGCAGCTGAATATCCACTATAAGAACCCCTTGTGTCTCTGTGTGCAACAGTTTTCTCGTTACTCTTAAAGCTCTTAACTCTGCCCAGGATTCGTTCAGGAGCACTCCAGAAGTTCCTGGGTGTTAAACAGTAATCAGAGTGTTGCGCAGTAATCCCCACACACACTAACATACACTCTAAACACCACACACACTCACACACACACACTCTAACCACCACAGTAATCCCCACACACACTCCCACACACACTCTAACCACCACAGTAATCCCCACACACTCTAACCACCACAGTAATCCTCACACACTCTCCTGGACCATAGTAGCCTAATCGGCTGTATCGGCTGCTCTTTGTGAGAAAATGATTTTCTCTGTGCCGAGTAGGAGGAGGACAATCTCAGTAATATCCATTTTGACAGTGTGACGGGGGGTGCATGTTCTCTCTCCCTCTGTGTGTGTGTGTGAGAGCGTATGTGTGAGCGTGTGTGTGAGCATTTGAGTAAGTGTGGGTGTGTGTTTGTGTGATGGCAGTGTTTGTGTGTGTGTGTGTGATTGTGTGTTTGATGGCAGTGTGACAGGAGACTGTCTTTGTCTCTGTAATGGTGACAGATGACAATGAGAGAGACTAGTCTGTGAGGCGCCACCAGACAGAGAGAGAGACACAGAGAGAGAGAGAGAGAGAGAGAGAGAGAGAGAGAGAGAGAGAGAGAGAGAGAGAGAGAGAGAGAGAGAGAGAGAGAGAGAGAGAGAGAGAGAGAGAGAGAGAGAGAGAGAGAGAGAGAGAGAGAGAGAGAGAGAGAGAGAGAGAGAGAGAGAGAGAGAGAGAGAGAGAGAGAGAGAGAGAGAGAGAGAGGAGAGGGACAAAAAGAGAAACAAAGAGAGAGAGAGAAAAGAAAAGAGAGAAAAACCACTTGCATGATTTGCGGTAGATAGAAGTGTATTGTCCAGAGACTGATGACAGGTAATGGTTGTGTTATTGGTTTTGTTGTCCAGACTTAACTTGGGCTATTATCCCACTCAGAGAAAAGAGCTCCTACACTCTCCCCAGCTTCCAACACTTCTCTCTCTCTCTCTGCAACAACACTGTCATTTTCTCAGGTGCAATTATGGCTCCATTTATTCTGGTGTGATAGGGCCTGTGTGCGAGGATGCGTGTGTGTGCGTATGTGTGGTGCGTGCATGTGTCGTGTGTGTGCCTTTGTGTGTGTGTGTGTGTGCATGTACTTGTGTGTGCATGTGTCCTGGGTGCATATGAAACAGATCTGTTAGTGGATGGAGTGGGTCTCATCATCTCTAAGACATTGTCCTGTCTAGACCAGGGCCAGGCCTGGAATATAGTCTACTTGAAGGCTATTCTATAGAGCCAGTTGGACGTATCTTCCAATGCTTCTATATAGAACCAGAAGTATTTACAGACAGTATCTCACAGTGGTTTCAATGCTATTACACCAGTAGAAAGTAAGATATTTAGGCCGTAGACACTAAGGACATGGAATCAATGGGTTAGATGTGTGTAAAACTGCAACTTGTAACAGGACAGGAGTGAAACACATGTCTCCTGCAGAATCAATGTGTCTAAATGGACAAGACCTGTCTGCTTGTTTCAGCTGGGGTACAGATAGGTGTGAGAAGTTCAGGGAGTCTGGTGTGGGTGTGTGACGGAGGTGTGAGATGATCAGGGCCAGTCCCAGAAGGTTTTAGGTGTTACTCTCCCTCTGACTGGTTACTCTACGTACATGTTGGTCCTGTCTGTCTCGGTTCATACGCCATGATGCACCAGACTGTCATGTTCCAGTGTCCTTGTGTGTGTGTGTTGGTGTGTCTACTCTACAGATGCCTTCATGACTAATGGACAACCTTTGATCTACACCAGAAGATGAGATATTACAAATATTTTATTTTGATGGTGTATATATTTTTCATTATGACTGGGAGAGCTTTTGAAGTACCTGAGTAACAAAATAATCACCTGCCTCTGCTGTGTTTTCCTCCCAGTGCCTCTTAAGGATCTGTTCTGAATGTTGCTCATGGAAAAGCCATTGATTTGTTCTCTGTTGTTGTGACGATGTGATAAGAGGCTTCCCTTTGATGGGACATTGAGTCATCAAGGCTCTCATCTGGCTGTAATAGGCCTGGCTAGCTACATACTGAATATCACTTAGACTGAATACAAGTCTCAAAATATTGAGATTATGTGATTATACAATGCTCAAATATACTTGGAGGTAACAGTGTTGTTTAATTTCAGATGGAGAGATGGTGAGGAGGAGATAAGGGAGGTGGTATATGAGCAGATAAGGGAGGAGGTAGAGGAGCAGATAAGGGAGGAGGTAGAGGAGCAGATAAGGGAGGAGGTAGAGGAGCAGATAAGGAGGAGGTAGAGGAGCAGATAAGGGAGGTGGTAGAGGAGCAGATAAGGGAGGTGGTAGAGGAGGTGGTATATGAGCAGATAAGGGAGGAGGTAGAGGAGCAGATAAGGGAGGAGGTAGAGGAGCAGATAAGGGAGGAGGTAGAGGAGCAGATAAGGGAGGTGGTAGAGGAGCAGATAAGGGAGGTGGTAGAGGAGCAGATAAGGGAGGAGGTAGAGGAGCAGATAAGGGAGGAGGTAGAGGAGCAGATAAGGGAGGTGGTAGAGGAGCAGATAAGGGAGGTGGTAGAGGAGCAGATAAGGGAGGTGGTAGAGGAGCAGATAACAGAGGTGGTAGAGGAAGAGATAAGGGAGGTACTAGAGGAGGTGCTAGAGGAGCAGATTAGGGAGATGGTAGAGGAGCAGATAAGGGAGGTGGTAGAGGAGAAGATAAGGGAGGTGGTAGAGGAGGAGATAAGGGAGGTGGTAGAGGAGCAGATAAGGGAGGTGGTAGAGGAGCAGATAAGGGAGGTGTTGGGGAGCATTAGATAGAGATGGAGATAGGACAGAGAGAGGTGGCAAGAGAGGAAAGGGGGAGATGGGAAAGCTTTGAGAAGAGCTAGAAAGAGAGGAGGAAAGGAGAGGAAAAAGAGGGGAAGATGAGAGGAGAAAGTGTGCGAGGAGTGTATTTTTAGCAGCTGATCTGTCACCTGCATTTGTGTCTCTGATCGCTGGCGTCCGTCAGACCACTGGAGCATGGCAGCCTTGGAGCAACGCTAGGGAGACACACACAAACACACACACATAAGCACACAGCTGGTGTGTTTAAGCCGTGTGAGTGTGTGTGTGTGTGTGCGTGAGTGTGTGTGAGGTGTTTCTCTCTGGAGGATCCTGCTGTGGATCGGAGGCCTGGTTACCATGGTGACAGCATATTTCTCCAGAATCGCTCCTATCGATCCTCAGAGAGGCGTCGACGACCCAGCAAGACAAAGATAGAGGCATGTGTGTGTGTTAACTGTTCTCTAGGTTGAGATCAGGTTCCAGAGAAAACTGGTTTCTACCTCAGCTAACAGAACTCTCTGTGGTCCTGCAGCAGAGGATTAAAACACACTCTTCTTTCCTACGTGTGTGTATGTGTGTCTGTGTACGTTTGTATGTTGGTTTGTCTGTTTAGGTTACTACAAGCTCCACTCCGTTGATCTACGTGCGTGCGTGGGTGGAGTGTGATTTTTGGAGTAGCGGACACCATTTGGTAACATGATATCCTCACCGGTCCCACTCCCATTCACAAGGGGGCGAAATGTATTTTCATTTTGTAAACAACAAGGAAGAGTCGCCTTCCCTTGCTAGTAGTAGCCAGCTAGTAGATAGCTGCCAGCCTTGCCTGCTGGCTTTAGCCTGGCTAAAAACAGAGCAAGCTAGCTAGCCTTTTTAGCTTCCTACATCTCCATGTGAAATAATCAGATTTATAAATAAAACAATATGCCCTGGCAAATATTCTTATACCTACTGGTGAAACCTAAAACATTATCCCAGTTTGATATGCTGCTTGTGTATTCATTCCCATATAAGCTAAAAATAGAACGTCATGTTTTGGTTAAGGAGAAGAAGTCACGTGGCTAGCTAGTTGGCTACAGCAGGTTATATCATTTCACAATAACCTGTAATCACTAGTTATTACTTCTAAACCAAATACCTTTTGGGGTGGATTGTTGGGTTTTCTTGTTGTCTTCTCATTTGTGGTGAAAGCAAAAGAAGAGTCTCTTGTCTTCCCTTGCAAGCAAGTTGGCTAAACACTGCAAGCTAGCTAGCGTCCCACATCTCCATGTGAAATAATCCGATTTATAATGAAATAAAATGCCCTAGCAAATATTCTTATACTTTACTTACCAGTGTAACCTACAACATTATCTTGATTTGATATTCTGCTTCAATGTATTCACTCCCATATCAGCTAAAAATATAAAGTAATCATTTTTTGTCACAGAGAAAATAAAAAGCACAAGACTATCTGTTTTAGCTTAGAATAATGTTATCACTTTTAAACAAAATACATTTTGGGGGGATTCTATAAGGCTACAATGTTTGGTTTATTGTTTGAACAATCGCTGAGATTATATTTGGTTATCAATGCAAAATAGGCTCCTTTGATGAATAGCCTATATAGCCTATAGATCAGATTAAGGAACCAAGCAACAACACTGCCCCCACGGCAGCGGAAGGAATGATACGTCGGATCTCAATCTCCAGGTAGAAGAAAACTGCATTGAATGCCGGAGTGTTTTACAAGGAGCCGTCTCTTTTGTGATGAAAAACTACATTGCAACACTGAGCTATGCTCCGTCGGCCCTGTCTACGTATTCTCTGTAGATGCCTTTTGTCTCACTGAGGTACATTCCAACTCAAGGTTGGAGTCTTTCCTTCTCCCCTGCTCCCTCCCTCCCTGCCTCCCTGCCTCCCTGCCTCCCTCTCTCTCCACCCAGCTGCGTCTGAATGCAGTGTGTCTGAATGAGCTGCTAACCTTGACACTAAATCAATAACAGACCAACTCTTTGAAGAATCACAGATGGAATAAGTGCCGGCCAGCCAGGCCCCCTCTGTCTCTGCCCAGTGTGTGTGTGTGTGTGTGCGTGTGTGTGTGCGTGTGTGTAATGTGTATTGCACAGTGTGCTGTGCAGTGAGTGTGTTTGTGTTTATTTTCTAAGGCCTTGTGCAGACTGACTGCAGTATTGGTTGTTTGAGGTCCAACAGAGCTATATTCATTTCAATACCATTGCGCCTCAGTTGCTGGACAAGGCTGTGGTGTGTGCTGTGTGCCACAAGAGTTCACGCACAAACACACAAACACACACACACACAGACACACACACACACGTCAAGGCAAAACCATACTCACAAATACAGCTGTTTTCTACTGCCAAGACCCATTTCTCTCTCCTCCTGTCTTCTCCTCTCCACCCCTCTTAGCATTCATCCTATCCTTATTATCCCCTCTCCTCTGCTCTCCTATTGATTTTCACTTAAAGGTTTTCATCCCTTTCTTTCTCTCCCGTCTTTCTCTTCACTGATGGCACTAGACACGCCTTCCTTCCCTCCCTCTCTTCCTCTGCTCCTCCTTCCCCCTCTCCCTTCCCCTCCTCCTTCCCCCTCTCCCTTCCCCTCCTCCTTTCCCCTCTCCCTTCCCCTCCTCCTTCCCCCTCTCCCTTCCCCTCCTCCTTTCCCCTCTCCCTTCCCCTCCTCCTTCCCCCTCTCCCTTCTCCTCCTCCTTCCCCCTCTCCCTTCCCCTCCTCCTTCCCCCACTCCCTTCCCCTCCTCCTTCCCCCTCTCCCTTCTCCTCCTCCTTCCCCCTCTCCCTTCCCCTCCTCCTTCCCCCTCTCCCTTCTCCTCCTCCTTCCCCCTCTCCTTCTCCTCCTCCTTCCCCCTCTCCCTTCCCCTCCTCCTTCCCCCTCTCCCTTCTCCTCCTCCTTCCCCCTCTCCTTCCCCTCTTCCTTACCCCTCTCCCTTCCCCTCCTCCTTACCCCTCTCCCTTCACCTCTTTCCTCATCCCGCATAGTCTTTGTCCTCCCCTCTTACGTCTTATCTTTCTTTCAGTCCTCCTTTCATCAATTCATCCACACAGACCTCCACTCCCCTCTGTTTTTATTCTTATGGTCTGATGGAGAATGTAGATTGCATGCAGAGTGAATATTGATATTATTACATGGATATCATTACAAATTCCATGAATACCATGTATGTTATATAGTCGTAGAAAAAAAGAAAATGTAGAAAAACCAAAAACAATTCCTCCTACAATATTGTGAACTGTAAGGTTCAGTCAAGGTCAAACGTTGTACAATGACAATACCACAGAAAACGATTGAATACCTCAGAAAACATTGTATGTCTCCAGGCTGTGGCCAATGAGATGCCAGAAAACATTGTTTGTCTCCAGGCTGTGGCCAATGAGATGCCAGAAAACAATGTTTGTCTCCAGACTGTGGCCAATGACAGGCCAGAAAACACTGTTTGTCACCAGGCTGAGGCTAACCGAACGTAGCAGGCATAAAAGAAAACGCCTGAGCCAAGTTTCCACATCCGGTTTTCAGCGGAAAAGGAAGCTAGGTTGAATTAGCTGAAAACCCGATACATCCGGTTGTGGCAACTCTGCTAAGGGTGGGCTGAGGCCAATGAGAGGCCAGACAAGTATAATCGTAGAGAGAGGAGATCTCCCTGAAAGTTCTGCTCCTTAAACAAACATTCATTTACCTGTTGGTTATTAATTTACTAGACAGAACACTGAACACACACAAGCGCACAAGTATGCACACACACACACACACACACACACACACACACACACACACACACACACAAATCATTGATTTCCCTTCACTGAAACACTCTGTGCAATCTGGCAGGCCTGTAATTTGACGTAACAACAAACTCAGTGTGTAATTTCAGCCAGGACAGAATAGGACAGACACATAAAGGGGAGAGAAAGTTTTCAGTGTTAAATGATGTGTGTGATGATGATAGCTCTGTCTGGTGTGTGTGTGTGTGTGTGAATGTGTGTGTGTGTGACGATAGCTGTGTATTGTGTGACTGGCTGACAGGCACCTCTAAAGGCTGTCTGAGCAGAGCAGCACTGAACAGAGAAACACTGTTATTCACACCGTTTACTGGCCATTGTCAAAACACAACAGCAATCTGGGACAGGGTTTAACCGCTTTAATGTTACTCAGTCACAGACACACCATCCCCCTCCACTAAACCCCTCCACCTCTCTCCCATCCACCTTCCTCCCCTCCACCTTCCTTCCCTCCACCTTCCTCCCCTCCCTCCACCCCCCCTCTTCGCCATCCCTACTTCCTACCTCCCACTTCCCCCTCCCATCTTTCCCTCCATCCCTACCATATGGAATATTTTAGACAGAGACGGTGAGACAGGGAGAGAGAGGGAGTGAACAGAGAGAGAGAAATATATATATAGAGAGAGGGGGGAAGGAGAGAGAAAGAGAGAGAAATATTCCAGTAAGGAGATGGAGAATGAATAAGAACAGGTGACATAGAATGGAAAGAGGCATATGGATGGAGATCTTTTGAGAGGTGGACAGCGACCTCAGGGGGTGTAGATGAGAGAAGGGAGGGAGGGAGGAGGGGGTGAGGAGGGGTGAGGGAGGGAGGAGGTCACAACCTTGAGTATTGATCAGGCGCCATAATTTCCACAGCGACCGGGACCCCTCTCTGAGCTGCTGCACTACATTAAACCAGAGATCCATAACACACACACACACACACACACACACACACACACACACAAACACGCACACGGCTGCTCATCCAAGCAAAGGAAGAAACTGATTTAATTGTTAGAAAACAATCTGGGGCTGCAGAGCGCCACCCATTCATCATGATTCCTATGTGTCAGGCTTCACTGTATGTGTGTGTGTGTGTGTGTGTGTGTGTGTGTGTGTTTGTGGCAGGCAGGTGGGCTGGCCACAGGGCTTTGACCAATGACCTCAGAGATCAGACCGAAGACCTCTTCAGTCTCATCCACTGCCACTGGGCCTAATGGTGCACAAGGCCTCACGGTGCAGGAGGCCTCATGGCGCAGGGGGACTGACAGTGCAGAGGACTTAACAGTCCATACCGTACAGATGCCAATTGCACTGATTGCCAGGTGGAATGGGGAAGAAACTTAAGTGAATTGTCTTCAATCTTCTCGTATCACTTAAAGCCACCCAGCCGGTTACACACACACACACACACACACACACACACACACACACACACACACACACACACACACACACACACACACACACACACACACACACACACACACACATACAGGCATCAGCCATCAGAGCATCAGAGCAGATCATCCCTCACTACAGACAGATGAAGCATCAGCAATCTACACATCAACTCAACCCTCACAACACCTGAGCACTGGCCAGTTAAGAACGATACCATTTTAGCCATACACTAAATTGGGATTATTAAAGTACAACTCTACTCTCTACTCTACTCATGTTTTATGTGCGGACCAACTGGCAAGTGTCTTTACTGACATTTTCAACCTGTCCCTGACCGAGTTTGTAATATCTACATGTTTCAAGCAGACCACCATAGTCCCTGTGCCCAAGAAAGTGAAGGTAACCTGCCTAAATGACTACCGCCCCGTAGCACTCACGTCGGTAGCCATGATGTGCTTTGAAAGGCTGGTCATGGCTCACATCAACACCATCATCCCGGAAACCCTACACCCACTCCAATTCGCATACTGCCCCAACAGATCCACAGATGACGCAATCTCAATCGCACTCCACACTGCCCTTTCCCGCCTGGACAAAAGAACCCCTATGTGTGAATGCTGTTCATTGACTACAGCTCAGCGTTCAACACCATAGTGCCCAAAAAGCTCATCACTAAGCTAAAGACCCTGGGACTAAACCCCTCCCTCTGCCACTGGATCCTGGACATCCTGACGGACCGCCCCCAGGGGGTAGGCAACAACACATCAGCCACGCTGATCCTCAACACAGGGGCCCCTCAGGGGCCAGGCTCTGTCGTAGCCGGCCAGGCTCTGTCGTAGCCGGCCAGGCTCTGTCGTAGCCGGCCGTGACCGGGAGACCCATGGGGCGGCGCACAATTGGCCCAGCGTCTTCCAGGGTAGGGGAGGGAATGGCCGGCAGGGATGTAGCTCAGTTGGTAGAGCATGGTGTTTGCAACGCCAGGGTTGTGGGTTCGATTCCCACGGGGGGCCAGTATGAAAAATAAAAAAAGAATGTATGCACTCACTAACTGTAAGTCGCTCTGGATAAGAGCGTCTGCTAAATGACGTAAATGTAATGTAAATGGGTGCGTGCTCAGTCCCCTCCTGTACACCTTGTTCACCGACAACTGCGTGGCCAAGCACGACTCCAACACCATCATTAAGTTTGCTGACGACACAACAGTGGTAGGCCTGATCACCAACAACGATGAGACAGCCTATAGGGAGGAGCAGAGACCTGGCAGTGTGGTGCCAGGACAACAACCTCTCCCTCAATATGAGTAAGACAAAGGAGCTGATCGTGGACTACAGGAAAAGGAGGGCCGAACAGGCCCCCATTGACATCGACGGGGCTGCAGTGGAGCGGGTCGAGAGTTTCAAGTGCCTTGGTGTCCACATCACCAACAAACTATCATGGTCTAAACACACCAAGACAGTCGTGAAGAGGGCACGACAACATCTTTTCCCCCTCAGGAGACTGAAAAGATTTGGCATGGGTCCCCAGATCCTCAAAAGGTTATACAGCTGCTCCATCGAGAGCATCCTGACCGGTTGCATCACCGCCTGGTATGGCAACTGCTCTGCATTCGACCGTAAGGCGCTACAGAAGGTAGTGCGTACGGCCCAGTACATCACTGGGGCCAAGCTTCCTGCCATCCAGGACCTATATACTAGGCGGTGTCAGAGGAAGGCCCAACATTTTTTCAAAAACTCCAGTCACCCAAGTCATACTGTTCTCTCTGCTACCGCACGGCAAGCGGTACCAGAGCGCCAAGTCTAGGACCAAAAGGCTCCTTAACAGCTTCTATCCCCAAGCCATAAGACAGCTGAACAATTAATCAAATGGCCTGTTTATTATCTATGCATAGTCACTTTACCCCTACCTACATGTACAAATTACCTCGACTAACCTTTACCCCCGCACATTGACTTGGTACCGGTTCCCCCTGTATACAGCCTTGTTATTTTAATTTTATTGTGTTACTTTTTATTTTATTTTTTACTTTAGTTTATTTAGTAAATATTTTCTTAACTCTATTTCTTGAACTGCATTGTTGGTTAAGGGCTTGTAAGTAAGCATTTCACGGTAAGGTCTACACCTTTTGTATTCGCATGTGACAAATACAATTTGATTTGATTAGAGGTCCGGTTGGTCTTATAACCTCCCGATCAAATATACAAACGTTTAGTTGTAAGAATAGAATAGAATGGATATTTATTATCAATTTCCACAGAAATTCAAACCGGCAGCCCTTTGGTTATTGGTCGGGCTAAATGTCTGTGCAGGTTGAATGTAATAAAGCGAGATCAGGCTCCTTTGAAATGTTACCACAAGTCTCAGTCAAACGGATTCTATATCTCTGAGCTTCTAACCCTGAGATCTAGTTACACACTCTCACTCCACTCTCTGGGATTCTTACATGGCTGGGAGTGTTTGTGTGTGTGTGCCTGTGTGTGTGTGTTTGTAAGTGTGTGTGTGTATGTGTGTGTGTATCTGTGTGTGTGATTATGATAGCCTACCAACTTGGCACCCTTGGTAACGAGTCACTAGGACAGCATCATCTTATTACTGAATGTCTGACCTGTGACAGTGTGTGTGTGTGTGTGTGTGTGTGTTGACCTGCACCTCAGCCCTTTTAGGAGGAGTGAAGGCAGAGCAGTCATCTATCTGATGACCAGACCTAATCCTGTGATGGAGCAGTGATTAATGGATTACTACACCTGACACACCGTGTGTGTGTGTATGTGTGTATGTGTGTGTGTGTGTGTGTGTGTGTGTGTGGGGGGGGGGTTGCAGTGAAATATGGCTCACATTGCCTCCCAGTGTTGGCGTCAGTGCACTGCCAGTCCAGTAACCGTCACTAGGAAGAGCTTTAGTTCCTCTCTCAGTGTGTCTCTGTCCTTCGCAGCACTGGGCATGCAGACAGACTGACATGGTGGGAGAGGGACTGTGTGTGTGTGTGTGTGTGTGTGTGTGTGTGTGTGTTTGTAGCAGAAAGTATGTGTGTGTAGGATGCAGGCAGACAGAGGTGGCGCCTCACAGATTTAATTTAGTTTAAAAATACTCTCCTTAATGTCATTAGAGCTGCTTTATAGGATGGTGTGTTAAAACAAGGAGGAATGTGTGTGTCTGCGTCTGTGTACATTAGAGGGTGCTGTGTTAAAATAAAGAGAGGGGGATTTAATCATCTCACTAAGGCTGTATCTACTCACAGCCCCTTACTGCATTAACATCATGTTGGCTTAATACTTTGCCTGATAGGAGAAACACACACACACACACACATGCAATCCATCATTTCTGATTACTGTCAGTACAAAGTATACAGGAATGCCTAGATGGCATTGTTACCATCTCTCTCCCTCTCTCTCTCTCCCCCAACTCTCTCTCTCTCCTTTTCTCTCTCTCCTTTTCTCTCTCTGTCTCTCTCTCTGTCTCTCTCTCTCTCTCTCTCTCTCTCTCCTACAGAGACTATTGTGGTCTACTATATTCTTCATGGTTTAGGTTTTCTTCTTCACTAGATTCTTGTTTCTTTAATTCTGCAGTAGAATGACTCTTAAGATAGGTTAAGATAGCTCAGCCATAAGGATATAAAGGAGAATAGTGTCCTATAAAATGTTTATATATCATCTACACCAGCCTTTCACTAAGATATTGCATAGAATTCTCAAAATCTACAGAACTGTTACCATAGTGATAAAGACCGCTTTTATGAGAGGAGGAAAGGAAAGATAAGGACATGAAAGGAAAGAAATGAAAGGAATGGGAAAGAAAAGGATAAGAGAGGGAAGGAAAAACTGGACAACTATTGATTTCTCCTAAATAATACGGATGTGCTAGTGAACCTGAGCTGCATGTGTGTGTATGTGTGTGTGTATGTGTATGTGTGTGTATGTGTGTGTGTGTATATGTGTATGTGTGTGTGTGTATATGTGTGTATGTATGTTTTGTGTGTGTGTAGCCGTGTGTATGTTCCTGCAAGTGTGCATCTTTGTGTGTGTGTCTGAACTACAGCCTTTATCTTGAATGTGTTAAATCACTCAACGACTGCTTTACAAAGACACATCTTCACTCCATAGGCTAGGCCTTTTAAGGTGCTTCAGCCAGTGTATGTGTGTGTGTGTGTGTGTGTTTCTGTGCGTGTGTAGTGAGTGTGTGTGTGTTAGTGTGTTCTTCAGCTCTAAGGACTCCATTAGGACACATTACAAAGCCTTGCTCCTTTTCATCGTGGAGTGTCCTTGGGTAGCTGGGGCGCCTCTTCCATTACACACATCTCTCTCTGTCTGTGTGTGTGTTATTGTGTGTGTGTGTGTGTTTGTTTCTTTTTGTTTGTGTATGTGATTAACTTTGTTCAAAACCGTGTCTCTTGCGTGCCAAACGTCTGTCTTAGCTGACTGAGCTAAAGCCTAGGCATTAGCTTGGGGAGCTAACGCAAGTCTTCAGGTTTCAGGCAAGATTACTCAACACTGGATTGTGGTTAGCTGAACTACCAGGGGTATTCAACTCTTACACTACGAGGTCCGGAGCCTGCTGGTTTTCTGTTCTACCTGATAATTAATTGCACCCATCTGGTGTCCCAGGTCTAAATCAGTCCCTGATTAGATGGGAAGAATGAAAAAATGCAGTGGAACTGGCTTCGAGGTCCAGAATGTAGTTTGAGGGCTCTACACAGATAAAGGGTACTTTACACACTGCCACTCAGAGAGAGGGAGGAGACATATCTAACCATCAGCTCTATCAGCTACACACTCTCCAACCATCACAGCCTTGATCATTAATCACACACACACAATCACACACGCAAGCAACCTTCAGCTTCACTCTGTTCCTCCTCATCATCAGCTCCTCTCCATGAATCACTTTGGTGTCTGTCTCTTCCTCTCTCTCCCTCTCTCTCTATATCTGTCTCCGTGCTCTACTTTCTCGGTCTATCTCTCTCCTCCTTCTCTCTCTTCCATGTTGCTCCCCCTCTAGAAGCTCCCCAGTGGTTCTCTGAGGTGTAGTGTCCACGGTTAAGGTCAGGTCCAGTTGTCCACTAGGAGGGGGATGGAGAACTATGGGGGAGGGGGTTAGGGGTCACAGGCTGCATGGTAGATAGGGCTGGGAGGGGGTGAGAGAGGGGCCAGAGGGAGTTAGGGAAGGGGGGATAGGGTGAGAGAAGGAGAGAGAGGTGCCTTTTCTTTCAAGGACAGATGGTCAATGTTGGACAAGATGTTGGACAAGTACTGTATTTGGAATTATCCTTATTGAATTGTCTAGTTCAGTTGCTAATAGAAACCATTTCAACTAGGCCTAATCAACACCTGGATTATTGGCATGATCAATGTGAAGAATATGATGTGATGTCTTTAGGGGTGGATTAGTTATTTCATTGGATAAGAATAACAGAGGATCAGGTGAGGATTCAGGGTATTAAAAATCATCATGAAGGTTACTGAGTTTAGAGTGTTTAGAGTGAATCCTTGTCTTCAGTCTGATATTAACTGACTCACTCCTTAGGGACTCTTAATGGATACATTCATTTAATTACAGCTCTTGATTAACATGCTTTATCGATGCACCCGTGTGTGTGTGTGTGTGTGTGTGTGTGTGTGTGTGTGTGTGGTGTGTGTGTGTTAAAGGACATGAACAGGGAGTGAGGAGGTGGGATAGAGAAAGAGAGTTAGAATGGGATAATTGGGAGAGGTAGTGGGAGAAAGAGAACCAATAACAAACAGTGTGATTTTATAATCCTTTCAGCAGCTAGCTGACATTTGGTTGGTTGGCTGGTGAGAGAGCTTGAACCCTAACTAAAGTTTAAGGGAGACTGTAACTGCTAGTACCATTATCCTTTCACTCCCTAACACGGGGGCCACATTCGGTCTTCAATGAGGTCCGGAGGGCCGCACTGAAAA
Organism: Coregonus lavaretus; assembly: GCF_964263955.1. NCBI lineage: Eukaryota > Metazoa > Chordata > Actinopteri > Salmoniformes > Salmonidae > Coregonus > Coregonus lavaretus. The sequence goes on along the minus strand of NC_140024.1, from coordinate 24,223,394 downwards.
TGTGTTATATTTCCTCACTCAAAATGTTGCAAAAAAATTGTTGAATACGCAACGAAATATTTTGCTGTGCGACCTGGAGATTTATTCAGTGGGACTATTCAATGCTTAATAATATTTAACCGCAACACTACACTGCTCAAACAAGACAGGCTGCCTCCGGTTGCTGCTTGCTTCTATTTGCCGGGCCACACACACCAAGCCCCGCTCCCTGTCACTCAAGCAGGTAACACACAGTTCTTCCACGCTGTTATTCTCTCAGAATGCTGTCAATTCATGCGCTCAACACAGATTCATCCAAAACAAGAACGATGCTGCTTTCCAGGTTGCTTCTAAATATGAATCCAGATGTTTTATCTGTTATATAGTTAGTTTCTGTATCTTGCTCTCTGTAAAACGCGAGTTAGTTAGTCCAAGGAAGCTGGCATGTTCCTAACATAATGCTAATTGCTAATGCTAATCGCTATCTGGCTAGCTAAATGCCATTTAGCTAAAGGCACTAGCTAGGGCGAAGCAAACGTTATCTCTAATACAGCTTGCTGCCAGTGGTGGTGCAGATCAGCATGTTTGTGCAATGGCATGTTCCAGGGCTGCCAATTTTTGAAGAAAGCTTGGAGTGAGATTTTGTATGTGAATTCCATTGCCCCCTGGCACAATCCCTAGACGGAATATTTGACTGTTTTAAAGCTAATTTCCTTCAATTCTACATATTTTGACATGGCTTAGGCATTTGACCAGGGTGAAAAATAAAAATAATAAAAACCACAGGTCAGGTGTATTTAGGATGCTTTGAACACTCAACATTTGATGACTTTGTTACATTAAAGTACATTTTTAATATTAATGGTTGATGTCAGTGGGTAACCAAATCATAGATTGTGGTCTCCTTGTCTATAGACTGCTTTCAAGGTAAGGACACAAACATTTTGTAATGTGGGTGAACTATCTCTTTAAAATAGGCCTGGAAGAAAATCCTGCTTGCTGGGTAGCCTCCCCTGAAGTGCTGGGTGTTTGAAAATGTTCTTGTTATAACAATTAATTTCTCAATCACCGAACTTTCAAGAAAGATTGAATGAATATCAATATTCAGGTGGTTTATGACTACTAGTTGAAGATCCCTGGCTTCATCTTACTCTACACAGACAAAAGATGAGTTTATGAGCTGTGAGTCCCCCTACCATCGCTGCCTAGCATGTTCACAATACTAAAGTGTCAAAAAGTATATTTGATTCCTGGAGCATTTAATATCCAATGCTTATTTGTATGACTTCTTCAAAACTGTCCATGAATGGCTACAAAAATACATAGCCTCATATTACTCATTTTTAAAGACACAAGTAGGCATATCAGATTTCAAATATGTGATTACACTGGCAACATTGGGAAGAAGTGGAATAATAAAATAAGTGTGGAATAACAGTAGTGTTGACAAGCACAGTAATTAACCTATATTATAGCCCATTGTTAAGAAGGAGAATTGTTCCACTGATCAGAATAAAAGTAAATAAATAATAAAATGAAACAAGATGACAAATCTGCCCCTACACCCTAACCAAATTATTGTTCTATTTATTGTCCCCCCTCTAGAACAAAACTTCCACTTTTGGGTTCACGATCTGTTTGACAAAATTATTTTCATAGTTACAAATCAGGTCACCCTACCAGACTTCCCTGCTAAAACATACTGTAGGTCTGTCTGCTGCCTTTTCGTTGTCACAGCCTAAACACCAATCACCAAACGAGGGGACTAGTGTGGATTAAATCGACTTTAGCACATGCTGTCGAAAGGCTGCATTCTGCAATAGGGACTGGAGTAACAGCAACCTAATTTTGTTGACAACATTGTACATAAAACAGTGCTACTGTGCTACTCTTTTTCAGTGGCGATTTTAGCATGTAAATGTTGGTGGGGCAAACAAAACTTTTAAAAATGTTTTATGCACGCCAGCAAAGCCACTACACAACACAACACTAAACAATACATTAATTGCATTATTATGGTGACAAACAGTGCCCACAAACTGTTAGGGCCTACATAAAGCTGTCCCAACAGCAGAGTCCCAACACCTTACCACTGCTACACCTGGCTATCAGCGCAGCCTTGTCTGCCAGCAGTTAACAGTTAATTCAGCCTCATTTACTGCCTTAAAAAAAAAAACATAGCCGATATGGCTGACTTGCTTAAACAAATGTGGTTTCTACTGACAATTGAGATGCACAAACTATGGCATAAGGGGACGACGAGCGGATAAGAGGCAATCCGTAATTTTGATTAAGACATTAATGAGCGAGCTAGGAAGGACCTAGTCAATATAACTATTTGTTCAGCACTTTTGAAATGTACAGCGACAGAATTCAGAACATGGGCCGTTCTTACAGTATTCTCCCTGTACACCAAGTCAGAACCGTAGGATAAATAAAGGGGGCATATAAGCAGACAATGAAAGCTCTTACAATATTCTATGATTACATTTCCCTAAAACACGCTATAGGCTACATGTTCACCACCAAGTCAGAACAGTAGGCTAAATTATGAGGGGAAAAGGGACCAAATTATTAGGGTGAGGCACATGGGCTACTAACAGCTTACTACACAACATACACTTAGTATTACTTTCTTAGCTACAGTATACATATCTCCCTGGCATATTACATAATTTATGCAGCAGCACACAATGTATTTTTGGACTCACCTTGTTGTGTTGTGCTCACTTGAACAGGAAGGTGGCACGGCGGTCCTTCGTGGGCAAATTTTGTCATTAAAGTCTGGCATTCTCTGGATTTATGGTGCTTTCAAGAAGTGCTGGATTGACAGCATGGCCAATGTTGAATGTTTATCCTTTTAAGATTGAAAAAGAGACCCTTAAACCCAGACTTGGAACCACAAACACACTCCACTGAATAGCAGGCTAGTGATTGCTTAGCAATGCTTGCAGTTAGCCACTAATTCCTTCAAAACCAACCAACCATCCGCGACTTCCAACATGTTGTGTAATGTTTATGTCCAATGGCCGATGAGCACGGCTATGTTTTATCTATAATTTCTCTTCATTATTTATCTTCACATGACAAGGATTAAAATGCATTTGCCAGCAGATTGTCTACTTGATTCATGATGATGACTGCTAGCTTGCTAGCTAAGATTTTGAAAGTATGATGTTGACATGATCAGTCCAATCAAAGCTACTGTAGATATAACGTGATTTGACGTCATTTTATCTGTGGCCAATGACCTTGAGCCTTCTTGGATGGGTACTTCTAATGTAACTCTATGGCAGCAACCAAAGGGCTTGAATTTTCGAGCTCTACCCTTAGATTTGGCGGTGACATAGTGTCCCCATGAGTGACAGAACACTGAGCCAATCACGGCGCAACTAGAGAACATTACCAACCCCCACTGGCTGCCCCACCACCACAGAAAGCACTGAGCTAGGCTGAAACACCTGCATTTTGGAGCTGCCTTACTCAAGAAGGCAAAAAAAGAGACCACGTGTGTATGCGGCTTTATTAAGTCAATGTTTTTTTATTTTTTTATTTATATTGTTTGCAAACTGATATGTGACACGTATTAATGTCAAAATAACATGCAAAACAGGCAACCCCCCCAAAAAATAAAATAAATAAAAATAAACATTTGGAAAGTATTCAGACCCCAGACATTTTGTTGTGTTACAGACTTATTCTAAAATGGATTAAATAGTTTTTTTCCCTCATCAATCTACACACAATACCCCATAATGACAAAGCAAAAACACATTTTTAGAAAATTTTGCAAATGTATAAAAAACTAAAAAACTAAAATATCACATTTACATAAGTATTAAGTACTTTGTTGAAGCACCTTTGGCAGCAATTACAGCCTCGAGTCTTCTTGGGTATGACTCTACAAGCTTGGCACACCTGTATTTGGGGAGTTTCTCCCATTCTTCTCTGCAGATCCTCTCAAGCTCTGTCAGGTTGGATTGGGAGTGTTGCTGCACAGCTATTTTCAGGTCTCTCCTGAGATGTTCGATCAGGTTTAAGACCTGGGCCACTCAAGGACATTCAGAGACTTGTCCCGAAGCCACTCCTGCATTGTCTTGGCTGTGTGCTTAGGGTCGTTGTCCTGTTGGAAGGTGAACCTTCACCCCAGTCTGAGGTCCTGAGCGCTCGGGAGTGGGTTTTCATCAAGGATCTCTCTGTACTTTACTCCGTTCATCTTTCCCTCGATGGTGCCAGGTTTCCTCCAGACATGACACTTGGCATGCAGGCCACTGAGTTTATTCTTGGTTTCATCAGACCAGCAAATCTTGTTTCTCATGGTCTGAAAGTCCTTTAGGTGCCTTTTGGGAAACTCCAAGCGTGCTGTCATGTACCTTTTACTGAGGAGTGGCTTCCATCTGGCCACTCTACCATAAAGGCCTGATTGGTGGAGTGCTGCAGAGATGGTTGTCCTTCTGGAAGGTTTTCCCATCACCACACAGGAACTCTGGAGCTCTGTCAGAGTGACCATCGGGTTCTTGGTCACCTCCCTGACCAAGGCCTTTCTCCCCAATTGCTCAGTTTGGCCGGGCGGCCGGCTCTAGGAAGAGTCTTGGTGGTTCCAAACTTCTTCCATTTAAGAATGATGGAGGCCACTGTGTTCTTGGGGACCTTCAATGCTGCAGAAATTTTTTGGTACCCTTCCCCAGATCTGTGCCTCGACACAATCCTGTCTCGGAGCTCTACGGACAATTCCTTTGATCTCATGGCTTGGTTTTTGCTCTGACATGCACTGTCAACTGTGGGACCTTATATAGACAGGTGTGTGCCTTTCCAAATCATAATATAATAATAATATGCCATTTAGCAGACGCTTTTATCCAAAGCGACTTACAGCGACTTACAGTCATGCGTGCATAAATTTTTTGTGTATGGGTGGTCCCGGGGATCGAACCCACTACCTTGGTGTTACAAGCGCCGTGCTCTACCAGCTGAGCTACAGAGGACCATAAATCATGTCCAATCAATTGAATTTACCACAGGTGGACTCCAATCAAGTTGTAGAAACATCTCAAGGATGATCAATGGAAACAGGATGCACTTGAGCTCAATTTCGAGTCTCATAGCAAAGGGTCTGAATACTTATGTAAATAAGGTATTTCTGTTTTCTATTTTTTATACATTTGCAAACATTTCTAAAACCCTGTTTTCACTTTGTCATTATGGGATATTGTGTGTAGATTGATGAGGAAAAACATTTATTTAATCCATTTTAGAATAAGGCTGTAACGTAACAAAACATGGAAAAAGGGAAGGGGTCTGAGTACTTTCCGATTGCACTATATATATTTGATTTTTTAGCTTAAAAGATGGGGCTCAAAACAGGTGGGGCTCTGCCCCACCTGCCCTGAATGACGGCTTGCCACTGCTCTCTTTAGAGTTTTATAAACTCAGCAGAGAACGTTCTCTCTCTCCATTCAACTCCACTCTGACATGCATCCAATCCCCTTGATCCCTCACATAACTAGACCAATCATATGCTTCAATGTGCAGCGGTTCACAATAATAGAGGTTCAGCTCGTGATGTTCAATTGCAGGCGCAGATGCTCCGATTTCAAAACGATTTGGAGCATAATTGAAAAGTGCTTTTCAATGCGTGAGATATAAGAGGTTTGGCGTGAGAAGAGGATCAAATGCATTTGTCTCACGGCCAATGCTTGAGAGTTGGCAGCACTGATGTTCTGAATCAGAAAGCCTATTCTAAAATATTTGTCTAAATGCAACATCTATTCAAATGTGATTAGGGTCCCCAGGGAAACACTGACCAACACTTTGGTTCCTACCCGGTCATAACTCCTTTCTGGCTTTTTAATTTGTTGTCATGCCAAACAACACCAACCATAAAATTAGAACAATCATTCTATTGCTATAGAATCACCCAAGTGTTTTGATCTATATCGCAAGTCCAGTTGCAATATTTGGTTGAAAAATCACAATTCGTTTTTTTGCCCATATCGTGTGGCACTACTAACAACCTGGCAACTTTACCAGTATATGCAAACATTTGGTGGCACAGAAAGAAAGGAAAGATGATATCTTCTTCATGAGATGTGCTTCAAAATTAAGTAGGATTCATATAGGCCTAATGTAGACCCAATGTAGGCTATATCTCAATCGATTAAAGAAATCTAAATTTCATGTGGTGCTGCTTACTTTTTAAAGTTAGGAGCACCAGTGCTACCAATGAAATTGTTTACATTTAGTGCCCTGACTGTCTAGCTTTAATTTCGGTGATTATTAGCGAGCTGGACACAGTCAAGAAACTGTTTGAATGTAGGTCCATTATCATTTCTACACAGTTTCGATTTGGTTTTAGTAATTTTTAAGTATATTGAATTGGTTCCACCATTCCACAATTTTTTACATACAGTATGTTTGACACCCCTGCCCTAACCCGTGTGTGTGTGTGTGTGGGGCTCAATGTGTGTGTGTAGTCTGTCTACGAGGTGTGTGTCTTCTCCTTCTCTCTCTGCCTGAAAGCCCAGCCTCAGCAGCCTCAGGGAGCTGTGAGAAATCAATAGTATTCAGCAGCTTCTCCTCTTTATTCATTTAATAACTCTGGAGCATTGGATTATAGTTCAGCTGAACCCCATCATAGAAGCCCCATCACCACCTCTCTGTATCTCTCTCTCTCTCTTTCTGTCTCTCTCTCTGTATCTCTCCCTCTCTCTTTATCTCTCTCTCTCTCTTTCTGTCTCTCTCTCTGTATCTCTCTCTCTCTCTCTTTCTGTCTCTCTCTCTGTATCTCCCTCTCTCTTTCTATTTCTCTGTATCTCTCTCTCTCTCTCTTTCTGTCTCTCTGTATCTCTCTCTCTCTCTTTCTGTCTCTCTGTATCTCTCTCTCTCTCTCTCTTTCTATTTCTCTGTATCTCTCTCTCTCTCTTTCTGTCTCTCTGTATCTCTCTCTCTCTCTCTCTCTTTCTGTCTCTCTGTATCTCTCTCTCTCTCTTTCTGTCTCTCTCTCTGTATCTCTCTCTCTCTTTCTGTCTCTCTCTCTGTATCTCTCCCTCTCTCTTTCTGTCTCTCTGTATCTCTCTCTCTCTCTTTCTGTCTCTCTCTCTCTCTTTCTGTCTCTCTCTCTGTATCTCCCCCTCTCTCTTTCTCTCTCTCTCTGTATCTCTCCCTCTCTCTTTATGTCTCTCTGTATCTCTCCCTCTCTCTTTCTCTTTCTCTAGCCGTGTCTCTTTCTCTCTCTCTGTGTCCGTCTCTCCATACAGAGCAGCTGCCATTAAATTATTTGTGTGTGTACGTCCGCGCATGTGTGTGTATGTGTGTGCCTGTGCATATTGATCATTGTGGTCAGCTTTATGGTGTGTAGTTGTAAACGTCATGTTTTAACTGTCTGCTGTTTGATGTGACTGAGATTAAAGTGTTTGCAGGGAAACAGAGTAGCGTAGCAGCAAACAGTCCCAACGCTGCCCGCTACCATTATTCTGCTATTAGACCACAGGGAAATGACTATATGACTGGCTGATTTATCAATGTAAATAAGACCTTCTCCTTTGGCGCTGTGTGTGTTTCAGCTACTGTCTGAGTTCTATTAGTCATGTTTCTAATCACCTCCATACACTAGGAGAAGTGTATGGAGAACCCCCATAGGACAACTCTTTTCGGTTCCAGGGAGAACCCTTTTTGGTTCCAGGGAGAACCTTTTTTGATTCCACATAAAACCCTTTTTGGTTTCACATAGAACCTTCAATGGAAAGGGTCCTACATGGAACCCAAAAGGGTTCTACCTGGAACCAAAAGGGTTCTACCTGGAACCAAAAACGTTTCTTCAAAGGGTTCTCCTATGGGGAAGAGCCTAAGAACCCCTTTAGGTTCTAGATAGCACTTTTTTTTCTAAGATTGTACCTTCAAACTAACTGGTCTTCTCCTGTATTACCATGCGATTTTACTGACAGCGATGGAAGGGGAATAAATACATGTCTGTAAACCCAACGCAACAACAGCTGCACCTAATACAGTTCAGGCCAGTTACTCCCATTGGAACTTATTCCAGGTTTAAGACTACAGGAGAATCAGGTAGACAACACAGGCCCTCTCTCAGCCCCTCCACTGCTTCCAGGGTTTACTTCAGTTCTCCTAATAGATTCACCCTTATCACATATTAACTCTTATCATATTAACATTTACAGATTATTACACACCATTCAGACAGTATTTACACTGCATTACATGCTATTTAAACACTATTTACTGGCCCACTGTTGATAAGAGGCAGGAAGTTATAGCCTGTCATAAGTCAACAATGACCACTATCCACATCACACAGATGGAGCTACTGTAAATACACACATGCATGGACGAACAGACACACACATGCACACAGACACACACACTCGAACGAACATGCACACATATGGACGCCACTGATGCAAAGATGCATGCACACATGGACTCAGGCATGTACACATGTATAGAACCACACACACACACACACACACACACACACACACACAATCAAACAGGCACACACGCTCAACAGTTTTAAATGAGAACATCATGATGAGTCAGTCTGTCAAACACACTACACTCACTCTGCCTTTTGACACTCTCTCATGCAAAGACAATGCTTAATCAATACAGAGTCAAACATGTTCTATCTGCCTCACTGAGCTCCAATAAAACCCTCTGTCACAGGAGGCCCAACCAACCGATCGCTCTGCACCAGCCAGCACTCACACACACCACACCACACCCACACCCACACCACACCCACACCCACACCCACACCACACCCACACCCACACCACACCACACCCACACCCACACCACACCCACACCCACACCCACACCACACCCACACCCACACCACACCCACACCACACCCACACCCACACCACACCCACACCCACACCCACACCACACCCACACCCACACCACACCCACACCACACCCACACCCACACCACACCCACACCCACACCCACACCACACCCACACCACACCCACACCACACCCACACCACAAACACACACAGCTGAGAAGTTTGTGGTGGCATAATATTTTTTTTCTCCTTTCTCCCTCTCAGAATCCTTCTTCTCCACCCTCCCACCCCCCTCATCTCTCTCTCCAACCTCTACCCCATGCTGAGAGACACAAAGACCCACAGGCAGGTACAGATGGGGAGGCCCCTGTAAGTGTGTGACCCATCAGCTCTGTTCTCTCTTTGTCTGGTTGTGATGCTGTGACAAGCTGCCTTGTCCTCTAATAAAAGACCTGCTCAGGCTTTACCTGCTCTGTGGGTGTGTGTGTGTGTGTGTGTGTGTGTGTGTGTGTGTGTGTGTGTGTGTGCGTGCATGTCCCCATCTTGGCCCACCTGTCCCCCAGCTGGTGCTCTTGTGGCTGATGACAGTGAGCTGTTCCCTGAGCAGCTAAAGGGTTAGTTGTCTTATGCACATCTAAACCTTGGCTCTCCAACCCTGTTCCTGGAGAGCTACCCTCCTGTCGGTTTTCAATCCAACCCCAGTTGTAACTAACCTAATTCAGTTTATCAATCAGCTCATTATTAGAATCAGGTGCGCTAGATTAGGGTTGGAGTGAAAACCTACAGGCCGGTAGCTCGCCAGGAACAGCTTTGGAGAGCCCTGAAACACTCCAGAAAGCGAGTTGCCTGAGGACATATCTAGGATCAGCTCACTCTCCAAACACCTAACCATAACCAATAGAAGGAAAAACACATAACTGACCTCAGATCAGTATTCGGGGCGACTCGATCAAGCAATCCTTCTCTTAGCCCACCAGAAGCAGCCAGTCAGTGAAAGGAATCTTCAAATTCCCATGATGTCACAGCATCATCTGGTGGCCACGCCTCAGAACTACACTCCTCTATCTCTCTTCTCCATGTTGAGCTGGTTTGGCCTTGCTGCAGGTCAGTGCTGCCATCTGGTGTCTCTCTACTGCAACTGCCACACACAACCAGGACTGAGACTGAGACTGGGGATAGGATAGTATGACCAGGTCCCGGTTTGCCAAAAGCATCTTAAGGCTAAATTAATCGTTAGAACCATAGCACCCTATGGATGCTTATGGGAAACTGGGCCGTGATTAGTTGTGGTGAGTACCTTTGTTACAGTTGTAGAATGTTTGATGGTGCTAAGTAAACAAACTATCAGTTGGCTAATATTGGCGGTCTGAGATTCAGCAATGTGACGACGATACAGGCTCGCGCCCAACGTACGGTACTGTTTATCTCTCGCTGTCGCGTGTAATTAAAGTAGCCTATGGCATATCCATGTTCAGATGAGCGGTCAAATTTGTATGTGTTGTTAGCAATAGTGCTTCTTTACATTATACTTAGATCAAGGTCATTACGTTGTTTATTTTGCATAAAAAACAATGTTTAGTAGTTTGTAACATTTCTGCTGCAAATCATCCATGCGCCTGTCTCATTTTCCCTGGGATATATTCATTACGCCTATTCTGTTGCAAAACGTTTCGTCTGTTGCAAAACGTTTTGCAAGACAAACCATTCACTCCAAACGCACTTTAGTTATATTTTTTTCTTAAACGAAAGTTCTAGTTCAGTCCTGTCTCTCTTCAAAAATAATAAAAGCCTGGAATAAGTTGGAAGTAACACCGCGGACTTCACTCCACTTCAGAGAGAGCACGGAATAATAAAATCAAAGTTTATTGGTCGTGTACACAGTTTAGCAGATGTTATAGCGGGTGCAGCGAAATGCTAATGTGAATAGCTTCTAATAATGCAGTAAAATATCAAGTACACAAATAATTAAAATGTAAATAATAATAATCAAGAATATCGGGACTAATCCAATTAACAACACAAATAGAACTAACAGTCATCAAAAGGCAATCTATACATATGTACACGGACGAATTACACAAGATATACTAAGAATGATATGTACATCCGTAGAGATATTAGTGAGCTATGTCAAGAATCCAGTATATAAATAAATATGCTGTGTGTATAAACAGTGTAACTAAATACAAAGTACATTAGTAGAAATATTAGAATGAGGTATGGCGGGAATACAGTATTTAAATACTCAGTGTGAAACTGTAAGTGTCCAGTGGTTCAATATCTCTATGACATGGGACAGCAGCGTTGACTGTGTGTGTAAGTATGAGGTGTGTGTGACAGCTTGTGTGTGTGTGTTTTGTGTGAATGATCTTGCATCACCTGGTAGAAGAAGGCTAGTGATGGCTGTTCAACACTCTGATGGACTGGTAATATACGTTTTTTTGTCTTTCGGTCTTGGCACTGATGCACCGTTAATGACTCTGTCTACTAGACAGTAGCCGAGTAAACAGTCCTTAGCTAGGGTGACTGAGGTCCTTAATGATATTCTTGGCCTTCCTTTGACACCACAGGAGGTTGGTGGCACCTTAATTGGGGAGGACGGGCTTGTGGCAATGACAGGAGCAGAATAAGTGGAATGGTTTCCAGGTGTTTGATGCCATTCCATTTGCTTCGTTCCTGTCATTATTATGAGCCGTCCTCCCCTCAGCAGCCTCCTGTGTTTGACACAGAGTGCGGTAAATGTCCTGGAGGGCAGGCAGCGTGCCCCCGATGATGTGTTGGGCTGACAGCACCATCCTCTAGAGAGCCATGTGGTTGAGGGCGGTGCAGTATCCGTACCAGGTGGTGATGCAGCCAGACAGAATGCTCTCAATGGTGCATCTGTAGACGTTTGTGAAGGTCTTAGGTGCCATGCTGAATTTCTATAGCCGTCTGAGGTTGTAGAGGTGATGTTGCGCCTTCTTCACCACGGTGTCGGTGTGGTGAGACCATTTCAGGTCCTCAGTAAAGTGCATGCCGAGGAACTTGAAGTTTTTGACCCTATTCACTGCGGCCCCGTCGATGAGGATGGGGGGGTGCTCCCCCTTCTGTCTCCTGTAGTCCACGATCAGCTCCTTAGTTTTGTTGACGTTGAGGGAGAGGTTATTTTCCTGGCACCACTCCACCAGGGCTCTGACCTCGTCCCTGTAGGCTGTCTCGTTGTTGTTGGTAATCAGGTCTACCACTGTCGCGTCGTCAGGAGGTGTTGTTGCCTACCCTCAACACCAGGGGTCGGCCCATCAGGAAATCTAGGACCCAGTTGCACAGGGAGGAGACCCAAGGCCCTGAGTTTAGTGACGAACTTGGAGGTCACTATGGTGAGCTATAGTCGATGAACAGCATTCTCACATAGGTATTCCTCTTGTCCAGGTGGGATAGGGTGGTGTGCAGTGCAACGGCGATTGCGTCGTCTGTGGATCTGTTGGGGCGGTATGCAAATTGTAGTGGGTCAAGGCTGTCGGGTATGATGGTGGTGATATGGTCCTTGACTTTCAAAGAACTTCATGATGACAGTAGTGAGTGCTACTTGGCGATTGTCATTTAGTTCAGTTACCTTAGCTTGCTTGGGTACAGGAACAATGGTGGCCATCTTGAAGCAAGTCGGACGACAGACTGGGATAGTGAGAGGTTGAAAATGTTCGTAAACACTCCAGCCAGCTGGCCTGCGCATGCTCTGAGAACGCGGCTTGGGATAGATGTGCAGCTTGTGCCAAACACTTCGCTGACTATTCAGATTGGAATGGCAACACGTGGAAACCATACAATTAAAATGAACTACAACATCCGTTTAAGAACCCAACAGCTTGTATGTCACTTTGAAGAGCAATTGGAGTAAGGGTTTGCAACAGAATCGCCTTAATGAATACACCTGTGTAATGCGCGTCCATTGTTTGGGATAATCAAAGATTGTCTATTATTTTGACAAGATAGTCGAGTGAATGCTGGAAGGTAGGCGGGAGGAGGCGAGATCAGGTGGGACAATTCTAGCCAATGAAAGGGCAGATACACGTGTGAACAGGGCCAGGTCTATGTTAAAAGTGTTTAAACAAGGGTTTGTTAGGTGTTAAGCCTGTGTTAAAATATGCTTAAAATAATTAAAAGACAAAAAATCAATTGTGATTGTGTTGAATTGTGTTTGGGAAATAAAGATAGACATGGTTTTCAAAAGGTAGTGGTAATATTTCATTCAGCACAGAAATGTGTAGGTGGCTTAACTTCCCTGTCCCGCTGCTCAACACACCCCATACCCGGGGTAAGTTGTGCCAAGAGACCACTTTTATTGGACAAGCTATGTTTTCAAAACTGTAATGTTGACATTAATTCTGATTATTTCCAGGGATATACAACATCCTGAAATACACTACCAGTCAAAAGTTTGGACACACCTACTCATTCAAGGGTTTTTCTTTATTTTTGCTATTTTTCACATTGTAGAATAATAGTGAAGACATCAAAACTATGAAATAACAAATATGGAATCATGTAATAAACAAAAAAGTGTTAAACAATTCAAAATATATTTTATATTTGAGATTCTTCAAATAGCCACCCTTTGCCTTGATGATAGCTTTGCACACTCTTGGCATTCTCTCAACCAGCTTACATTTTACATTTTAGTCATTTAGCAGACGCTCTTATCCAGAGCGACTTACAGTTAGTGAATGCATACATTTTTCATACTCACCTTGAATGCTTTTCCAACAGTCTTGAAGGAGTTCCCACATATGCTGAACACTTGTTGGCTGCTTTTCCTTCACTCTGCGGTCCGACTCATCCCAAACCATCTCAATTGGGTTGAGGTCAAGGGATTGTGGAGGCCAGGTCATCTGATGCAGCACTCCATCACTCTCCTTCTTGGTAAAATAGCCCTTACACAGCCTGGAGGTGTGTTGGGTCATTGCCCTGTTGAAAAACAAATGATAGTCCCACTAAGCCCAAACCAGATGGGATGGCGTATCACTGTAGAATGTTGTGGTAGCCATGCTGGTTAAGTGTGCCTTGAATTCTTAATATATCACAGACAGTGTCACCAGCAAAGCACCCCAACACCAAAACACCTCTTCCGCCATGCTTTACGGTGGGAAATACACATGCAGAGATCATCTGTTCACCCACACCGCGTCTCACAAAGACACGGCGGTTGGAACCAAAAATCTCAAATTTGGACTCCAGACCAAAGGACAAATTTCCACTGGTCTAATGTCCATTGCTCGTGTTTCTTGGCCCAAGCAGGTCTCTTCTTCTAGTGGTTTCTTTGCAGCAATTCGATCATGAAGGCCTGATTCACACAGTCCCCTCTGAACATTTGATGTTGAGATGTATCTGTTATTGAACTCTGTGAAGCATTTATTTGGGCTGCAATTTCTGAGGCTGGTAACTCTAATGAACTTATCCTCTGCAGCAGAGGTAACTCTTGGTCTTCCATTCCTGTGGTGGTCCTCATGATAGCCAGTTTCATCATAGCGCTTGATGGTTTTTGCGACTGCACTTGAAGAAACTGTCAAAGTTCTTGAAATATTCCGTATTGACTGACCTTCATGTCTTAAAGTAATGATGGACATTCGTTTCTCTTTGCTTATTTGAGCTGTTCTTGCCATAATATGGACTTGGTCTTTTACCAAATAGGGCTATCTTCTGTATACCCCCCCTACCTTGTCACAACACAACTGCTTGGCTCAAACACCTTAAGAAAGAAAGAAATTACACAAATTAACTTTTAAGAAGGCACACCTGTTAATTGAAATGCATTCCAGGTGACTACCTAATGAACCTGGTTGAGAGAATGCCAAGAGTGTGCAAAGCTGTCATCAAGGCAAAGGGTGGCTATTTGAAGAATCTCAAATATAAAATATATTTTGATTTGTTTAACACTTTTTTAGTTACTACATGATTAGATGTGTTATTTCATAGTTTTGATGTCTTCACTATTATTCTACAATGTAGAAAATAGTAAAAAATAAAGAAAACCCTTGAATGAGTAGGTGTGTCCAAACTTTTGACTGGTACTGTATATGTAGATGTCTTTGTTAGAAATAATACTATATGATGCTGAATGTAAAAAATGGCTCAACTTACCCCACTCTCCCCTATGCATGCATGCGTGTGTGTGTGTGTGTGTGTGTGTGTGTCTGTCTGTCTCTCTGTGTGTAACAGGAGTGAAGTGACAGGACACGGGAGGGGATGCTTTGCAGCCTCATGCATATGCATAGCTCCGACTGCATTCTGCATGCATAATGAATTTCCTGTGCAAATGTCATAGAGAAGGATTGAGATTTACAAATCTCTGATGTGCTCATCATGTGGATCTATGCATGAATGCATCCTAAGAATGCGTCCCAAATGGCACCTTATTACATTTCCCAAATGGCACCTTATTACATTTTAGTCATTTAGCAGATGCTCTTATCCAGAGCGACTTACAGTTAGTGAGTGCATACATTTTCATACTGGCCCCCCGTGGGAAACGAACCCACAACCCTGGCGTTGCAAGCGCCATGCTCTACCAACTGAGCTACAGGGGACTAGCCCTGGACAAAAGTAGTGCACGATATAGGGAAGAGGGTGCCATTTCTCATTATAGGATCTGTCATGGATGGGAATGTCATATGAGGCATGTTTGGGAAAGTTAGGAATCTGTAGAACAAAGTACTCCCAGAGCTAAATGTGTGAGTAGTGATGTTATGCAAGGTTTGAGTGATGGACTATGTGCTGTGGCTGGTGTTAGTGGCCATACAAAGATGTTGTCATAAACCCACACACCCTGTAACTCTCGAGGACCAGGGCTGGAACTAAAGCCTGTAGCTCTGTAGAACTAAAGCCTGTAGCTTGATAGGATTAGAACTAAAGTCTGTAGCTTGATAGGATTAGAACTAAAGTATGTAGCTTGATAGGATTAAAACTAAAGTCTGTAGCTTGATAGGATTAGAACTAAAGTATGTAGCTTGATAGGATTAAAACTAAAGTCTGTAGCTTGATAGGATTAGAACTAAAGTCTGTAGCTTGATAGGATTAGAACTAAAGTCTGTAGCTTGATAGGATTAGAACTAAAGTCTGTAACTTGATAGGATTAGAACTAAAGTCTGTAGCTTGATAGGATTAGAACTAAAGTCTGTAGCTTGATAGGATTAGAACTAAAGTCTGTAGCTTGATAGGATTAGAACTAAAGTCTGTAGCTTGATAGGATTAGAACTAAAGTCTGTAGCTCGATAGGATTAGAACTAAAGTCTGTAGCTCGATAGGATTAGAACTAAAGTCTGTAGCTTGATAGGATTAGAACTAAAGTCTGTAGCTTGATAGGATTAGAACTAAAGTCTGTAGCTTGATAGGATTAGAACTAAAGCCTGTAGCTTGATAGGATTAGAACTAAAGTCTGTAGCTTGATAGGATTAGAACTAAAGTCTGTAGCTTGATAGGATTAGAACTAAAGTCTGTAGCTCGATAGGATTAGAACTAAAGTCTGTAGCTTGATAGGATTAGAACTAAAGTCTGTAGCTTGATAGGATTAGAACTAATGCCTGTAGCTTGATAGGATTAGAACTAAAGTCTGTAGCTTGATAGAATTAGAACTAAAGTCTGTAGCTTGATAGGATTAGAACTAAAGTCTGTAGCTTGATAGGATTAGAACTAAAGTCTGTAGCACCAGAACTAAAGTCTGTGGTCATGTGTGTTGGCGAGGCAGAGGACCCTGGTTCAAGCCCAGTCAGAGGCAAGTTCAGGGATCTAAGCTAGCACACTGACGCTGCTTAGTGTGTGGGCGTTTTTTTAAGATGGCCCGGGCGTCCGGGTAGGCGGAGTTTGCACCTGGTGAAAAGTGATTGCATTTGTTTTGAAACCAGGATGCCTCCCTGGCGTTAAAGCTGATGGCCAAGTCAGCACAAAACAAAGTGATGTCAAGCATGTGGAGTATTGATTTAGGATTCCACGTTTTCACATGGAAAAGTTCAGTTTGATCTTGATAAAAAACGCAATGTGCTTTATCTGTCTTTCCAAGGAAAACTAGTTAGAAAATTCAAGCATACATTTTATGGAAAACACGTTTCTTAATCTCTTGTGGACAGACTACGTAAACATAAATGATACCGTAGATCTGTCATGATACAACAGGATGTGTGAGATAACGAGCGTTTTAGTGCTTTGGACAAATCACGATTTAGAAAGGGGAGGGGACATTTAGCCCATAGACTTGCCTGTAACTTGCAAAGAGAGCGGGTGGAGCTCTTCATTCTGGTTCCGATCTCTTCTCGGAATATGGACCCAGAACTTAATCGAGCATCTGATCAATTACGCAAGACTTTAGTTCTGGGTTAACCGAGATAATGTCTTTCTGAGCAATGCACCATGTTGCCCTGTTCACAATATGACCGGACGGCACAGATTACTGTTTGATTTGAGAAGTGTGCTTCTCCCTCAACACTTTTGCCGGTCACATGACAGGCCATAGCTGGTGCACTCCGGTTTAGCCTAATTGAACTCCCTCTGTTAGGTTTACACATGCAGCCCAGTTCTGATCTTTTACCCAATTTTGAGTGGGAAAAAATATCAGAAACAGGCAGCCTGTGTAAATGCAGCAAAAGACATGCAGAACTATACTGAACAAAAATATAAACGCAACATGCAAAGTTCTAGTCCCATGTTTCATGAGCTGAAACAAAAGATCTCAGAAAGGCCAGCAAAATGTGCAGTTTTGTCACACAACACAATGCCACAGATGTCTCAAGTTTTGAGGGAGCGTGCAATTGGAATGCTGACTGCAGGAATGTCCACCAGAGCTGTTGCCAGATAATTGAATGTTTAATTTCTCTACCATAAGCCGCTTCCAACATTGTTTTAGAGAATTTGGCAGTAGGTCCAACCGGCCTCACAACAGCAGACCACGTGTATGGCGTCATGTGGGTGAGCGGTGTGCTGATGTCAACGTTGTGAACAGAGTGCCCCATGGTGGTGGTGGGGTTATGGTATGGGCAGGCATAAGCTACGGACAACGAACGCATTGCATTTGGGTCATTTGAATGCACAGAGATATCGTGATTAGATCCTGAGGCCCGTTGTCGTGCCATTCATCCGCCGCCATCACCTCATGTTTCATGTTGTACAGCCCCATGTCGCAAGGATCTGTACACAATTCCTGGAAGCTGAAAATGTCCCTGTTCTTCCATGGCCTACATTCTCACCAGACATGTCACCCATTGAGCATGTTTGGGATGCTCTTGATCGACGTGTACGACAGCGTGTTCCAGTTCCTGCCAATGTCTAGCAACTTCTCACAACCATTGAAAAGGAGTGGGACAACATTCCACAGGCCACAGTCAACATCCTGATCAACTCTATGTGAAGGAGATGTGTCGTGCTGCATGAGGCAAATGATGGTCACACCAGATACTGACTGGTTTTCTGATCCATGTCCTTACCTTAAAAAAAAAGAAGATATCTGTGACCAACAGATGCATATCTGTATTCTCAGTCATGCGAAATCCATAGATTAGAGCCTAATGCATTTATTTCAATTGACTGATTTCCTTATATGAACTGTAACTCAGTAAAAAATTGTTGCATGTTGCCTTTATATTTTTGTTCAGTATAGAATGATGACGATAGTGTGAGTGATCAGACAGCCTCCCTCTCCCTGCACTAGAAGGCAGTGTTACTCAGTCTACTAGGCTGCTATACTGAGGGCGTTTCCCTGTGACTCTACTCCAGCTTGTCTGTCTGTGTGTGTGTGTGTGTTAATGTAATGAGTGAAGCAGCCTGTGTGAAGAACCCTGAACAGATCTACACCTGCATCATTACCACACTGTGGGATGGGAGAGGGACAGCTATGCTTCTCTGAGTGAGTGTGTGTGTGTGTGTGTGTGTGTGTGTGTGTGTGTCAGGCGTTACAGCCTGTGTTTGTGCATGTATACACCATTTTAATCCCACTGTGACAGTACAGAACAGATCCGTGCAAGAAGATGTGGCATGCCGAGAGGCTGTGTGTGTGACTGTGACAGTGTGTGTGTGTGTGTGTGTGTGTGTGAGTGTGCATGTGTGTGTTGTAGATGTCAGATACGTGAGCAGCAGAAGTTCTTCTTCACCGTGGGGGGCTGACCTCATCCTGAGTGGACAGGCAGCCTGCAGCGTTGTGTGTGTGTGTGTGCATGTGTGTGCGTGTGTGTGTGGCATCTGCCGTATGGTGAAGCCACAAGGCCAATTCACCTCCTGGGAAACTCTCTCTGCAAGGAGCCCCATGGGTACTGTCTGTCACTGTAACACACACACACACACACACACACACACACACGCTCATGCTAAACACACACACACACAAACACACACACACCACTCTATCTGTTCTCTGGGGTTGTCGCAGAGAGCAGATCACATTGTCTTTAACTGCTGTTGTCATTAATTCAGTAGACATGGTTGGGAGGGATAACTAACTATACTCACTACTAACACACACACACACACACACACATGCACATGCACAAATCCACACACCACATGCACTGCATGCAGGCAGGCCAGGCAGGCAGACAGGCAGGCAGGGAGGGAGGCAGGCAGGGAGAGAGGCAGGGAGGCAGGCAGGCAGGCAGGCAGGCAGGCAGGCAGGCAGGCAGGCAGGCAGGCAGGCAGGCAGGCAGGCAGGCAGGCAGGGAGGGAGGGAGGGAGGGAGGCAGAGAGGGAGGCAGGGAGGCAGAGAGTCAGGCAGAGAGTCAGGCAGAGAGGTAGGTAGGGAGGCAGACAGAGAGGCAGGGAGGGACGGAGGGAGGCAGGGAGGGAGGGAAGAAGAGAGGCAGGCAGGCAGGCAGACAGGCAGGGAGAGAGGCAGGGAGGGAGGGAGGCAGGGACATACATTTACCTGAGCCAGAAGAGGGTGTAGTGGTACTTTCGGGTTGCATGAATGTGGCCAGATATATTGCAAAAGTATTCACCCCCCTTGGCATTTTTCCTATTTTGTTGCCTTACAACCTGGAACTAAAATAGATTTTTTGGGGGTTTGTATCATTTGATTTACACAACATGCCCACCACTTTGAAGATGCAAAAAATAAGACCAAAAAACAGACCCCCCCCCCCCCCCCCCCCCCCCACAAGGTCAATAAGCTTGGCACATCTAGCCACTGGGATTTTTGCCCATTCTTCAAGGCAAAACTGCTCCAGCTCCTTCAAGTTGGATGGGTTCCGCTGGTGTACAGCAATCTTTAAATCATACCACAGATTCTCAATTGGATTGAGGTCTGGGCTTTGACTAGGCCATTCCAAGACATTTAAATGTTTCCCCTTAAACCACTCAAGTGTTGCTTTAGCAGTATGCTTAGGGTCATTGTCCTGCTGGAAGGTGAACCTCCGTCTCAGACTCTGGAAGACTGAAACAGATTTCCCTCAAGAATTTCCCTGTATTCAGTGCCATCCATCATTCCTTCAATTCTGACCAGTTTCCCAGTCCCTGCAGATGAAAAACATCCCCACAGCAAGATGCTGCCACCACCTTGCTTCACTGTGGGGATGGTGTTCTCGGGGTGATGAGAGGTGTTGGGTTTGCGCCAGACACAGCGTTTTTCTTGATGGCAAAAAAGCTCAATTTTAGTCTCATCTGACCATACGTTTGGGGAGTCTCCCACATACCTTTTGGCGAACACCAAACGTGTTTGCTTATTTTTTTCTTTAAGCAATGGCTTTTTTCTGGCCACTCTTCCGTAAAGCCCAGCTCTGTGGAGTGTACGGCTTAAAGTGGTCCTATGGACAGATACTCCAATCTCCGCTGTGGAGCTTTGCAGCTCCTTCAGGGTTATCTTTGGTCTCTTTGTTGCCTCTCTGATTAATGCCCTCCTTGCCTGGTCTGTGAGTTTTGATGGGCGGCCCTCTCTTGGCAGGTTTGTTGTGATGCCATATTCTTTCCATTTTTTAATAATGGATTTAATGGTGCTCATTGGGGTGTTCACATTTTCTGATATTTTTTTATAACCCAGCCGTGATCTGTACTTCTCCACAACTTTGTCCCTGACCTGTTTGGAGAGCTCCTTGGTCCTCATGGTGCCGCTTGTTTGGTGGTGCCCCTTGCTTAGTGGTGTTGCAGACTCTGGGGCCTTTTAGAACAGGTGTATATATACTGAGATCATGTGACACTTAGATTGCACACAGGTGGACTTTATTTAACTAATTATGTGACTTCTGAAGGTAACTGGTTGCACCAGATCTTATTTAGGGGCTTCATAGCAAAGGGGGTGAATACATATGCACGCACCACTGTTCCGTTATTTATTTTGTAGAACATTTTGAAACAAGTTATTTTTTTCATTTCACTTCACCAATTTGGACTATTTTGTGTATGTCCATTACATGAAATCCAAATAAAAATCAATTGAAATTGCAGGTTGTAATGCAACAAAATAGGAAAAACTCCAAGGGGGATGAATACAGTGGGGAAAAAAAGTATTTAGTCAGCCACCAATTGTGCAAGTTCTCCCACTTAAAAAGATGAGAGAGGCCTGTCATTTTCATCATAGGTACACGTCAACTATGACAGACAAATTGAGAAAAACATTTCCAGAAAATCACATTGTAGGATTTTTAATGAATTTATTTGCAAATTGTGGTGGAAAATAAGTATTTGGTCACCTACAAACAAGCAAGATTTCTGGCTCTCACAGACCTGTAACTTCTTCTTTAAGAGGCTCCTCTGTCCTCCACTCGTTACCTGTATTAATGGCACCTGTTTGAACTTGTTATCAGTATAAAAGACACCTGTCCACAACCTCAAACAGTCACACTCCAAACTCCACTATGGTCAAGACCAAAGAGCTGTCAAAGGACACCAGAAACAAAATTGTAGACCTGCACCAGGCTGGGAAGACTGAATCTGCAATAGGTAAGCAGCTTGGTTTGAAGAAATCAACTGTGGGAGCAATTATTAGGAAATGGAAGACATACAAGACCACTGATAATCTCCCTCGATCTGGGGCTCCACGCAAGATCTCACCCCGTGGGGTCAAAATGATCACAAGAACGGTGAGCAAAAATCCCAGAACCACACGGGGGGACCTAGTGAATGACCTGCAGAGAGCTGGGACCAAAGTAACAAAGCCTACCATCAGTAACACACTACTCCGCCAGGGACTCAAATCCTGCATTGCCAGACGTGTCCCCCTGCTTAAGCCAGTACATGTCCAGGCCCGTCTGAAGTTTGCTAGAGTGCATTTGGATGATCCAGAAGAGGATTGGGAGAATGTCATATGGTCAGATGAAACCAAAATATAACTTTTTGGTAAAAACTCAACTCATCGTGTTTGGAGGACAAAGAATGCTGAGTTGCATCCAAAGAACACCATACCTACTGTGAAGCATGGGGGTGGAAACTTCATGCTTTGGGGCTGTTTTTCTGCAAAGGGACCAGGACGACTGATCCGTGTAAAGGAAAGAATGAATGGGGCCATGTATCGTGAGATTTTGAGTGAAAACCTCCTTCCATCAGCAAGGGCATTGAAGATGAAACGTGGCTGGGTCTTTTAGCATGACAATGATCCCAAACACACCTCCCGGGCAACGAAGGAGTGGCTTCGTAAGAAGCATTTCAAGGTCCTGGAGTGGCCTAGCCAGTCTCCAGATCTCAACCCCATAGAAAATCTTTGGAGGGAGTTGAAAGTCCGTGTTGCCCAGCGACAGCCCCAAAACATCACTGCTCTAGAGGAGATCTGCATGGAGGAATGGGCCAAAATACCAGCAACAGTGTGTGAAAACCTTGTGAAGACTTACAGAAAACGTTTGACCTGTGTCATTGCCAACAAGGGGTATATAACAAAGTATTGAGAAACTTTTGTTATTGACCAAATACTTATTTTCCACCATAATTTGCAAATAAATTCATAAAAAATCCTACAATGTGATTTTCTGGATTTTCTTTTCTCATTTTGTCTGTCATAGGTGACATGTACCTATGATGAAAATTACAGGCCTCTCTCATCTTTTTAAGTGGGAGAACTTGCACAATTGGTGGCTGACTAAATACTTTTTTTCCCCACTGTACTTTTGCAAGGCACTGTACGTGTGTCAGGAAGTTGTGGTCACTTAAAGGCCCAATGCAACCGTTTTTATCTGAATATCAAATAATTTCTGGGTAACAATTAAGTACCTTACTGTGATTGTTTTCAATTAATATGTTAAAAAAGAAACAAAAATAGCTTCTTAGCAAGAGCAATTTCTCAAGCAAGAATTTTGCTAGGACTGTCTGGGAGTGGTCTGAGTGGGGAGGGGAAAACTGAAAACTAGCTGTTATTGGCAGAGATGTTTGGAACTTCTTATTGGTCTATTAACTAATTTACCGCCTGATGTCACCAGGCAGGTCAAAACTCCATTGCACCACAACAGGCTGAAATTTCAGGTAGTCTTTTCAAACTGCTCTTACACTAAAAAGGAATTATTATAATTTTCACAATTTCACAGTATTATTCCAACGTCATAGTGTGGAAATACATATAAATCACAGGAAAATGAAGTTTTTGACTGCACTGGGCCTTTATTACAATGCACTTAGGAGAGCGAGCACATGGAAGCATGTACCCAATATCTCTGTTTGTGAGGAAATCTATCGATGGGTATGTATGAGTCTATCTTGGAGAATCCAATATACTTTAGCACCAACTCTATTTTGCTGTTTCTAATCTTAAGGCTCCACTATCCTTTTACACCCCCCCATCCCTCTCATTTACAGTGGGTTAGTATTGTGCAAGGGTAGATCTGAAAAGTCATAGTCAATCGATCAATAACATAATAATACTATTAGCAAAAATGTTTATTTTCAATTCACAATCTGTAGAAACAATGAGAATAGAAAGGTTCAGAACTTTTGTAAGACATCACAGTACAGTTGAAATATACAGTGAGGGAAAAAAGTATTTGATCCCCTGCTGATTTTGTACGTTTGCCCACTGACAAAGAAATTATTAGTCTATAATTTTAATGGTAGGTTTATTTGAACAGTGAGTGACAGAATAACAGCAAAAAAATCCAGAAAAACGCATGTAAAAAATGTTATGAATTTATTTGCATTTTAATGAGGGTAATAAGTATTTGACCCCCTCTCAATCAGAAAGATTTCTGGCTCCCAGGTGTCTTTTATACAGGTAACGAGATGAGTTTAGGAGCACACTCTCAAAGGGAGTGCTCCTAATCTCAGTTTGTTACCTGTATAAAAGACACCTGTCCACAGAAGCAATCAATCAATCAAATTCCAAACTCTCCACCATGGCCAAGACCAAAGAGCTCTCCAAGGATGTCAGGGACAAGATTGTAGACCTACAAAAGGCTGGAACGGGCTACAAGACCATCGCCAAGCAGCTTGGTGAGAAGGTGACAACAGTTGGTGCGATTAATCGCAAATGGAAGAAACACAAAAGAACTGTCAATCTCCCTCGGCCTGGGGCTCCATGCAAGAGCTTACCTCGTGGAGTTGCAATGATCATGAGAACGGTGAGGAATCAGCCCAGAACTACACGGGAGGATCTTGTCAATGATCTCAAGGCAGCTGGGACCATAGTACCAAGAAAACAATTAGTAACACACTACGCCGTGAAGGACTGAAATCCTGCAGCGCCCGCAAGGTCCCCCTGCTCAAGAAAGCACATATACAGGCCAGTCTGAAGTTTGCCAATGAACATCTGAATGATTCAGAGGAGAACTGGGTGAAAGTGTTGTGGTCAGATGAGACCAAAATCGAGCTCTTTGGCATCAACTCAACTCGCCGTGTTTGGAGGAGGAGGAATGCTGCCTATGACCCCAAGAACACCATCCCCACCGTCAAACATGGAGGTGGAAACATTATGCTTTGGGGGTGTTTTTCTGCTAAGGGGACAGGACAACTTCACTGCATCAAAGGGACGATGGAGGGGGCCATGTACCGTCAAATCTTGGGTGAGAACCTCCTTCCCTCAGCCAGGGCATTGAAAATGGGTCGTGGATGGGTATTCCAGCATGACAATGACCCAAAACACACAGCCAAGGCAACAAAGGAGTGGCTCAAGAAGAAGCACATTAAGGTCCTGGAGTGGCCTAGCCAGTCTCCAGACCTTAATCCCATAGAAAATCTGTGGAGGGAGCTGAAGGTTTGAGTTGCCAAACATCAGCCTCGAAAACCTTAATGACTTGGAGAAGATCTGCAAAGAGGAGTGGGAAAAAATCCCTCCTGAGATATGTGCAAACCTGGTGGCCAACTACAAGAAACATCTGACCTCTGTGATTGCCAACAAGTGTTTTGCCACCAAGTACTAAGTCATGTTTTACAGAGGGGTCAAATACTTATTTCCCTCATTAAAATGCTAATCAATTTTATTAAAAAATTTACATGCGTTTTTCTGGATTTTGTTGTTGTTATTCTGTCTCTCACTGTTCAAATAAACCTACCATTAACATTATAGACTGATCATGTCTTTGTCAGTCGGCAAACGTACAAAATCAGCAGGGGATCAAATACTTTTTTCCCTCACTGTATATGGCAAATAGAAATCCTATATGGATGGTGTTAAAAGATAGATGGGAGGTGTTGAATGGAATTGAAGGATGGGACTAATAACAACTAACAACAAACAATAACAAGATAACTAATAATGTAGGCACGCTGTGTCCATAATAAGTGTATGGGTTGTAGGTTGGGAGCTTTTGTGAAGGAGCACAGTTAGAAGATATGGCATATCGGATGGACATCATGAAAATGATCGGAGAGGTTGAGAGTAGAAGAAGTTCAGGAGAAAGAACAAACAAAATGTAATTACTGTAAAAGTGATTGTGCCCATAAAATGTAGATAGTGGGTATGGGCTAGAAGTAGAGGCCTAGGCGTTGTTGTTCACTAGTTTACTCCAAGTGGGGAAAGGGTGGCGGGGTTGGAAAGTAATAAAGGGGAATATATATATTTTTAAAGGATATGTATGTATGTATGTATGTATGTATGTATGTATGTATGTATGTATGTATGTATGTATGTATGTATGTATGTATGTATGTATGTATGTATGTATGTATGTATGTATGTATGTATGTATGTATGTATGTATGTATGTATGTATGTATGTATGTATGTATGTATGTGGGTGTGTATGTGTGTGTATATGTGTTTATATGTATATGTATATGTGTATGTGTATATATATATATATATATATATATATATATATATGTGTGTATATGTATGTATGTATGTGTGTGTGTATATATATATACACTGCTCAAAAAAATAAAGGGAACACTTAAACAACACATCCTAGATCTGAATGAATGAAATAATCTTATTAAATACTTTTTTCTTTACATAGTTGAATGTGCTGACATCAAAATCACACAAAAATTATCAATGGAAATCAAATGTATCAACCCATGGAGGTCTAGATTTGGAGTCACCCTCAAAATTAAAGTGGAAAACCACACTACAAGCTGATCCAACTTTGATGTAATGTCCTTAAAACAAGTCAAAATGAAGCTCAGTAGTGTGTGTGGCCTCCACGTGCCTGTATGACCTCCCTACAACGCCTGGGCATGCTCCTGATGAGGTGGCGGATGGTCTCCTGAGGGATCTCCTCCCAGACCTGGACTAAAGCATCCGCCAACTCCTGGACAGTCTGTGGTGCAACGTGGCGTTGGTGGATGGAGCGAGACATGATGTCCCAGATGTGCTCAATTGGATTCAAGTCTGGGGAACGGGCGGGCCAGTCCATAGCATCAATGCCTTCCTCTTGCAGGAATTGCTGACACACTCCAGCCACATGAGGTCTAGCATTGTCTTGCATTAGGAGGAACCCAGGGCAAACCGCACCAGCATATGGTCTCACAAGGGGTCTGAAGATCTCATCTCGGTACCTAATGGCAGTCAGGCTACCTCTGGCAAGCACATGGAGGGCTGTGCGGCCCCCCAAAGAAATGCCGCCCCACACCATGACTGACCCACCGCCAAACCGGTCATGCTTGAGGATGTTGCAGGCAGCAGAACGTTCTCCACGGTGTCTCCAGACTCTGTCACGTCTGTCACATGTGCTCAGTGTGAACCTGCTTTCATCTGTGAAGAGCACAGGGCGCCAGTGGCGAATTTACCAATCTTGGTGTTCTCTGGCAAATGCCAAACGCCCTGCACGGTGTTGGGATGTAAGCACAACCCCCACCTGTGGACGTCGGGCCCTCATACCACCCTCATGGGGTCTGTTTCTGACCGTTTGAGCAGACACATGCACATTTGTGGCCTGCTGGAGGTCATTTTGCAGGGCTCTGGCAGTGCTCCTCCTGCTCCTCCTTGCACAAAGGCGGAGGTAGCGGTCCTGCTGCTGGGTTGTTGCCCTCCTACGGCCTCCTCCACGTCTCCTGATGTACTGGCCTGTCTCCTGGTAGCGCCTCCATGCTCTGGACACTACGCTGACAGACACAGCAAACCTTCTTGCCACAGCTCGCATTGATGTGCCATCCTGGATGAGCTGCACTACCTGAGCCACTTGTGTGGGTTGTAGACTCCGTCTCATGCTACCACTAGAGTGAAAGCACCGCCAGCATTCAAAAGTGACCTAAACATCAGCCAGGAAACATTGGAACTGAGAAGTGGTCTGTGGTCACCACCTGCAGAACCACTTCTTTATTGGGGGTGTCTTGCTAATTGCCTATCATTTCCACCTGTTGTCTATTCCATTTGCACAACAGTATGTGAAATGTATTGTCAATCAGTGTTGCTTCCTAAGTGGACAGTTTGATTTCACAGAAGTGTGATTGACTTGGAGTTACATTGTGTTGTTTAAGTGTTCCCTTTATTTTTTTGAGCAGTGTATATAAAATGAGTATTCAGAAGGTAATTAAATCAACTGCCATTATGTCTCGTCTGTTCTTTAAAAGCACTGGTCTGATTCACAACCATTGCTTATAAAGAACAGACGAGACATAACAGCAGTTGATTTAAATACATTCTGATTCCTCAAATAAATGTATGGCCCAACCAACGACTACACTACTAGAGGAAAATCAATGCCCGGCGATGAGGGCCAGATTGTTTTCACAGAGATTATAGTGTTAATAGTGCTGCGTTTTGAAAACACAACAATAAATTGAGCGATATAACTGCAGTAAGCTCGCCCTCAGGCTTGACCTTTTAGAACTCATCAGAGCTCTCATTACCATAGCATTTCATTACTGCAAACAGCCGTAGAATGGTTAGACTAGAAGCCAGCCCCCGCGGAACCCCACCACTGTTCTAATGTCATTCTAATGTGCCATCGCTTCATGATAGGACCAAAACGAACAAATTGTCACCTCGGCTCAATCATTAGTGATTCACAATGTCGTCTCTCTCTCCAGTGTTTGTTGTTGCTCCCACTGCCTGCTGGGTAAGTAGGTGCATTGTGTCGTACGCTCTCCTATCTGGCCTGTATTTTATATTTTCAAAGGAGCAGTTCTCTATGGCTGTGTTTCAAATGGCACCTGATTCCCTATGGGCTCTGGTTAAAAGTTGTTCACTATATAGGGAATAGAATGCCATTTAGGACGAACCCTATATTTTCTTTTCAGCATTTACCTTTTCATACATAGACAGTCTCAACTAATGAACAATAAGACATATCTTATAGTGTATGAGAGCGCTTTGAAATACTTCAGAGAAATGCAGAAAGCTTCTACTGAAGCATTTAGATCTGTGTGAAACACTGTCACACTGTGGGGTGAATCCTCTTCTCTTTATCTATATAATGACTGTTTGATATTGACAGCAAAGTGATTTGAATAGATAAGAGTCCATGCTCATCTTTCTATTTCATAGTTATCTCTCTGTCTCTCTGTCTCTGTCTCTCTGTCTCTCTCTCTCTCTCTCTCTCTCTCTCTCACCTCTCTCTGTCTCTCTATCTTTCTATCTCTTTTCATATATCTCTATGTCTCTCCTCTCTCTCTCTCTCTCTCTCTCTCTCTCTCTCTCTCTCTTCTTCTATCTCTCAGTCTGGGTGATGAAACTGGGCTCTATTTTACATTTCAGGCCAACAGATGTCTCCCACAATTTGGTTGGCAGATAGAGTATCAAACAACAGATCTGTTGGCAGACCTGACGCCGTCAGAAACCCAGTGGAAACTTTGGCTTTGAGAATGAGGTGACGAAAATATTTGTTTTTAGCAGCAAAATAGAAATGTTTGTGTTTTGTCATTTGTTTATGTTAGAATCTTTGCTCGTTTGGGGCATCAGTTGGAGAAATATGCCAATGCATTACTGGCGTGTGTTTATGGTTGCATCACAAATGGTACTCTATTCCCTTTATAGTGCACTACTTTTGACCAGGGCTCATAGGGTAGTATTAATGTACTATATAGGGAATTGGGTTCCATTTGGGACATATCCTATGTGTGTCAGGCAATTGGCTTCATACATTCTTGCTATTAGAGCAAGTCGAGCCCAATTTTAGCATGAGTCCCATAGGCCTTTGGTCAAAAGTAGTGCACTATAAAGGAAATAGGGTGCCATTTGGGACATAGCCCTAATGTTTTATTCAACTGCTTCTACCCAGATCAAACACATGGCTTCCTAGAGGAAAGCGTTCAAAGCACACCAAGTTCAACTGTGTGTTCAGACAAAAGGCATGCAAACCTGACCTTCCTGCCATTGAAGTGGCATATGTGCAAATAGTGATGACGAATCAGAAATTGAGAAAAGTTTGGAAGGGGGCAGCACTTCCTTTGAAGGAAGAGAGAAATGGTGGTGTGGAGTTTACTAACAGTCAGACTCTTCCCGTAGATTGCCTAGGTACCTTCAGCTAAAGAGACTGTTACTCAATCTACCTAGAGACCTACTGCTCTCCTTTTCATGTGATGATGAAACATCAGGGAATCTAATCATGTACAGTACAGTAACCCATGCCATCCCAACCATGACAGTACGTTTAAAATGTTGGTAACTCTTCCAAATGTACCAGGTATTCCAGAAGTCCTGGTTTGGAGGATTCTGGATTTCCTGCTTATTCCTTCCTGATTCAGGGAATCTTCTAACCGGGATTTCTGGAAAACCTGGGATTTTTTTTAATGTTACCGTAATTTTGCAACCATTTACATTTCCATGTAAGTATTTTAGCAGACGCTGTTATCCAGAGTGAATTCCATTTAGTGCATTCATCTTAAGGTAGTTAGGCACGACAACCACATCTCACAGTCAGAGTAAAAGTAAAACTTTCCTTAATAAAGCAACTATCAGCAAACCAGCATCAACACCAAAACCAGCAAATCAGTTTGGGCATTTCTGCATCCAGGGCGACAGTACTTCCAGTCTCAGGAAGGCAATGTATGCTTCCCAAATGGCACCCTATTCCCTCTATAATACTACTATAGTTCCATACAAGAGTTCTATTAAGAGAATAGGGTGTAATTTGGGACACTGCCAATGTCCCTGTGTGATGCTAACTTAGCCATCCACTACACCTGCAGCAGAAACCTCATAAAGAGCAGAGCAATAATCGACATTCACAGCAGCACCTCAGTGAGAGTAGATTTGGCGTCTTCTTGTTTGTTGTTTCCAAGGCTCCCGCTGTTCTAGGAGCCTGTCAAGACCACAGA
>NC_140024.1:24115546-24190546 GCF_964263955.1 Coregonus lavaretus | reverse complement strand
TATCTAGTCTCCCCTCCTTTAGTTATATACTGTCTCAGGTATCTAGTCTCCCCTCCCTTAGTTATATACTGTCTCAGGTATCTAGTCTCCCCTCCCTTAGTTATATACTGTCTCAGCTATCTAGTCTCCCCTCCCTAAGTTATATACTGTCTCAGGTATCTAGTCTCCCCTCCTTTAGTTATATACTGTCTCAGGTAGCTTCCTGTCTCTCTAAGTTATAACACCAAGCTCAGTTGATCCTCTGTCACAGTTTTATTGCTTCAATCAGATCCATCTTAACCCACGATAACCGACAACTGCATAGTATATAATAGTTTTTCTTTAGGCGATGTCGGAGGTGTAACTGCGTTGGAGCTGTCAAATCAGCAAGCGGCTCCCTCCATTATACCTATTGCAGATATTGCCATTGGATGCACTGTGTCGCATTAGAGGCTCTGCAGAACTAACGGATCGGAAACAAAACAGAACGCAATGTGAGTGTGAATGGAGAATGAACGGATAATTCCGGAAAATTCCTTGCGCTGTGGTGGGGGCCATGATGTGTAAACAATGAAACTGTATTTTACTACCAAACTCGCTTGGTTGAAATGGAACCAGAAAAATAGATGACGCTCTTCTTTCTCTTTTGGCACAAAGTTGTTTCACAACTCTACAGCTATCAATTTAAAGTGCTCTAAACAATAAGCACCACTGTTGCTAGAAATCCATGAAAACAAAAGTGATGAAAGGATAAATACTCTTCCTTGATCTGATCTATAGGCTATGCATCTTTTTTTATTTCTCACACTATTCAGACTTTTATGCTATTGTGCCTCACTATAATTGGATTATAAGGTTAGTATGAATGTCATGCTTAATAAATTGTTGTGTCGTCTTCACCAATCAACTTCAAAATCCTTGGTTAGCTTGGCGTTCGACTGCTGCATCAAAAGTAGCCTATTTTGCAATGATAACCAAATACAATCTCAGCGGCTGTTAAAACAATAAACCAAACAACACTGTAGCCTTATTAGAACTACCCAAAAATGTATTTTGTTTAGAAGTAATAACTACATGATTCTAGGCTATTTTGAAATGATAAAAACTGTGAGGAAAGATTATGACATTTTATTTTCATCTGGTATGGGAGAAAATACATTCAAGCAGCATATTAAACTGGGATAATGTTGTAGGTTACACTGGCAAGTATAAGAATATTTGCCAGGGTATATTATTTAATTATGAATCAGATTATTTCACATGGTGTGGGTCAAAAGGTTAGCTAGATTGCTAGTAACTTAACAAGGCTATGTCTTTAGGCAAGAAAATCTCTGCTATCGCCCCCTTGTGAATGTTGCTATTTGGGAGTCTAGGACCGGCTAGGGTATCATGTTACCAAAAGGCGCATGTTGCTAAAGAAATCTGACTTCGCCCAAGCGTACAACTACGAAGTAAGGATTTTCAGGTCTCTCCAGAAATGTTAGATCGGATTCAAATCCGGGCTCTGGCTGGGCCACTAAAGGACATTCAGAGACTTGTCCCGAAGCCACTCCTGCATTGTCTTGGCTGTGTGGTTAGGGTCGTTGTCCTGTTGGAAGGTGAACCTTTGCCCCAGTCAGAGGTCCTGATCGCTCTGGAGCAGGTTTTCATCAAGGATCTCTGTACTTTACTCCGTTCATCTTTGCCTTGATCATGACTAGTCTTCCAGTCCCTGCCGTTGAAAAACATCCCCACAGCATGATGCTGCCACCACCATGCTTCACCGTAGGGATGGTGCCAGGTTTCATCCAGACTTGAAGCTTGGCATTCAGGCCAAAGAGTTCAATCTTGGTTTCACCAGACCAGAGAATCTTGTTTCTCATGGTCTGAGAGTCTTTAGGTGCCTTTTGGCAAACTCCAAGCGGGCTGTCATGTGCCTTTTACTGAGGAGTGGCTTCCGTCTGGCCACTCTAACATAAAGGCCTGATTGGTGGAGTGTTGCAGAGATGGTTGTCCTTCTGGAAGGTTCTCCCATCTCCACAGAGGAACTCTAGAACTCTGTCAGAGTGACCATCGGGTTCTTGGTCACCTCCCTGACCAAGGCCCTTCTCCCCCCGATTGCTCAGTTTGGCCAGGCGGCCAAAATAAGTTTGGTGGTTCCAAACTTCTTCCATTTAAGAATGATGGAGGCGACCGTGTTCTTGGGGACCTTCAATGCTGCAGACATTTTTTGGCACCCTTCCCCAGATCTGTGCCTCGACACAATCCTGTCTCGGAGCTCTACGGACAATTCCTTCGACCTTATGGCTTGGTTTTTGCTCTGAGATGCACTGTCAACTGTGGGACCTTATATAGACAGGTGTGTGCCTTTCCAAATCATGTCCAATCAATTGAATTCACCACAGGTGGACTCCAATCAAGTTGTAGAAACATCTCAAGGATGATCAATGGAAACAGGATGCACCTGAGCTCAATTTCGAGTCTCATAGCAAAGGGTCTGAATACTTATGTAAATACATTTATTTTTATTTATTTTAAATTTGCAAACATTTCTAAAAACCTGTTTTCGCTTTGTCATTATGGGGTATTGTGTGTAGATTGCTGTGGATTTTTTTTATTTAATCAATTTTAGAATAAGGCTGTAACGTACAAAATGTGTAAAAAGTCAAGGGGTCTGAATACTTTCCGAAGGCACTATATAATCCTTATTATTTCGTTGAATGATTTTCTAGTTGAGTGTTATTATTTCTATATGGCCTGCACTTTCTCCATCTGAACTTCTAACACGGGTGAGAAGGGTGTGGCTTCGTGACAATGATCACAAGAGCAGCCGTTCACCGATTTGACAGCTCCAACTCAGTTACACCTCCGACATCGCTTAAATCAAAACAATTAAATGCTATGCAGTTTGTCGGTAATCATGGGTTAATGCTGAACTGATTGAATCTAGGCCCTAGTCTCCTTTCTCCCAGGTAGTTGCTACTCTCTCATCCTCTCTCTCAGTTCTAGTCTCTCTCATCCACTGCCTTAGCTAGCAACAATACTCTCTCAGTTTGTTATTGGGGATTCAAATAAACAATGGAGAGTTCTGTTTTCCTTTAGTTGCAATTATCTACTATTCTAAAGTTCCAGAAATGTGGTTGAAAAGGTCAGTGTCTCTTCTCTCCCATTGCTGTCTCAGTTAGAGCCTCCTAGACGGTTTCAGTTTCTGGGCTCAGATTAACAAAACAATAGATAGAGTTTTACTTTCCTTTAGTTGCAATGTACTGTATTCCCTATTATTTACAGTTCTAAAGTTTGGAGGAAAATGTTAGCAATCATTCATATGGGAGTGCATATGAGGGGCTTCCCCATCCATCCTTCTAGACTTCTTACTTCCTAGTTAGGCCTTCCCATGGCCCAATCCCAAAAGGACCCATAGACGCTACGGCTATGCCCTATTCACTTGTGGAGATCTGAGAGGATTTGACAGACCAATCAATATGGTAACAGTTCCACCTTGCCCTCTGGCTAGGTGGACATTTGACCATATTGCTTATACTATAACAGTCAAACGTTCTCAGATCTCCCCAATGCATAGGGCATAGGGCATGTATCTTTAGTCAGGGATTCTCCCAGTGGGGATTAGCTGCAGCTGAGACAGTCGTTGTCCACCGTCATGTGGTGCTGAACCTTGGAGTTTCAATTCCATCGCTGTCCGCTTCAGTGGTGCTGAATCTACCATTACTGTTATTACCTTGTTTGTTTACACTCCATCTGACCTTTTACAATTGTGATGAATTGCCACCACACCGTTATTTTCTCTATGCTCCATAGTCTCTATAGCATCTCATATGACAGTAATACTCTGTTTTCACCTGCTCCATATATTTCCCTGAGGTAGAGAGAGAAAGAGAGTGAAAGTGAGAGAGACAGAAAGAGAGAGAGAGACAGAAAGAGAGATAGAGAGAGCGAGAGAGAGAGAAAGAAAGAGCGAGCGAGAGAGATATAGAGAGAGACAAAGAAAGAGAGAGTGAGAGAGAAAGCTCGGCTCAGCTGGTGTTTAGTGTCCTTTTCACTTTCTGTGTGCGTCCCAAATGGCACCCTATTCCCTATATAGTGCACAACTTCTGACCAGGGCCCGCCAGAGGAAGAGTGAGCAGGGCTCCGCTGATGCTTGGTATGATCAACATGTCTTTTTAACTGTCAGTGTTTTCACACAACTGATTTCGAGCACAGACTATTAAAAGTCTCAGTGCATCAGCTACAGATCCCAGACTGAGAGAGAAAAGAAAAGCTTTGAGTCAACCCATTGGGATATTCTCTGGGGATTTGGTGGGTAAGTCGAGTCCCTAGTAGAAAATGCTGAGGTGCAGAGTTTTGTGTTCCTCCTAGAACAGTGCTTATCAAGCTACTACTGTAAGGTGTAATCATAGAGAACAGCCTGTACACCCTATGTAGTAAAGTCCTTAATAATGTTTACTCAGCTCTTAAAAACACCTGAAATACTTAAAATACCTGAAATACTTAAAATACCTGAAATACTTAAAATACCTGAAATACTCAGCATATTGTGTGGGTGTGGATGCGTCCCAAATCACACTATTTTCCCTGTATAGTGCACTATGTAGGGAATAGTGTGCCATTTGGGATGGACACACTCAGTGTGATGCGTGATTTTAAGGAGTCAGGCGCAGGAGGGTAAATCACAGTATACAGAGTTTATTCCGTAATCCAGCGTAACCAGTCCAGTGCGCAAAACAGGCGCACTGGAACAAACATGCACACGGGGAAAATACCCCAGCAATACAAAATACTGAGCTCAACCGAGCTACTAATCCTCACAATGAACAATCACCCACAAGGACAAGGGGGCAGAGGGAACACTTAAACATGTACTAATGAGGGGAATATGAACCAGGTGTGTATAATTGACAAGACAAGACAAATGGAATGATGAGATATGGAGCGGCAGTGGCTAGAAGGCCGGTGACGACGAACGCCGAAGCCTGCCCGAACAAGGAGGGAAGGCAGCTTTGGAGAAAGTCGTGACAGTACCCCCCCTCCTTGACGCGCAGCTCCAGCAGCGCACCGACCCCGGCCTCGGGGACGGCCAGGAGGACGCGGAGCAGGGCGAGCCGGATGGCGACGGTGGAAATCCCGCAACAGGGAGGGATCGAGGATATCCCTCACCGGGACCCAGCACCGTTCCTCCGGACCGTACCCCTCCCACTCCACGAGGTACTGAAGGCCCCCCACTCGACGCCTCAAATCCAAGATGGAACGGACGGAGTACGCCGGGGCCCCCTCGATGTCCAGAGGAGGCGGAGGGACTTCCCGCACCTCAGACTCCTGGAGCAGACCAGCCACCACCGGCCTGAGGAGAGACACATGAAACGAGGGGTTAATACGGTAATCATGGGGGAGTAATAACCTATAGGTAACCTCGTTGATTCTCCTCAGGACTTTGAACCACAAACTGCGGGCTCAACTTCCGGCAGGGCAGTCAACCACCGCAGGAGCCTCGGTCTGGCTCTGGTGCCATGGTGCCAGAACCGGTTGGTAACCTAAAACACATTGGAATGGTGTTAGGTTAGTGGAGGAGTGACGAGAGCGTTCTGGGCATATTCTGCCCATGGCAAGACAACCGACCACTCCCCCGGCCGGTCCTGGCAGTAGGACCGCAGGAACCTACCCACATCCTGATTTACCCGTTCCACCTGCCCATTAGACTTGGGGTGGAAACCACAGGTCAGGCTGACCGAGACCCCCAGACGTTCCATGAACGCCTTCCAGACCTTGGATGTGAACTGGGGACCCCGGTCAGACACTATATCATCTGGTACCCCGTAGTGCCGGAAGACATGTTTAAACAGGGCCTCCGCAGTTTGCAGGGCCGTGGGGAGACCGGGCAGAGGAAGGAGGCGGCAGGCCTTGGAAAAGCGGTCCACAACGACCAGGATGGTGGTGTTACCTTACTCTGGGCGTACACCGAGCAGGAGGAGACATCCACCCTCACGTCCTTAGTCAAGGTAGGCCACTAGTACTTTCCGGTCAGGCAGCGCACTGTACGACCGAGACCTGGGTGACCAGAGGAGTGTGACGTGTGTGCCCAGTAGATCAGACGGTCACGGATAAGAGCAGGCATGTACTGCAGCCCAGCTGGACACTGAGGTGGAGATGGCTCTGTGCGTAACACCTGCTCTATATCCGCGTCCATCGGCCATACTACCGGCGCCACAATGCAGGAGGCCGGGAGTATGGGGTGTTGTCTCTGGGCCTCTCCTCTGTGTCATACAGCCGTGACAAATGCGTCTGCCTTCACGTTCTTCGTACCCAGGATGTATGATAGTGTGAAATCAAACCGGGTGAAGAATAGGGCCCACCTGGCCTGGCGAGGATTCAGCCTCCTTGCTGCCCGGCTGTACTCCAGTTTACGGTGGTCCGTCCAGAAGAAGAAAGGATGTTTTGCCCCTTCGAGCCAATGCCTCCACACGGCCAGGGCTCGGACAACAGCCAACAGCTCCCAATCACCAACGTCGTAGTTCTGCTCCGCCGGGCTGAGCTTCTTAGAGAAGAAGGCACAGGGGCGGAGCTTGGGTGGCGTGCCCGAGCATTGAGATAGGACAGCGCCTAGCCCTACCTCGGACGCATCCACCTCCACTACGAACGGTAGTGATGGATCCGGGTGGGCCAGTACCGGGGCTGAGGTGGACAGACCCTTCAGGTTACTGAAGGCCCTGTCCGCCTCAGCAGACCAGCGGAGCCGGGACGGCCCACCCTTCAACAGAGATGTAATGGGAGCTGCGACCTTGCCAAAGCCCCGGATAAACCTCTGATAGTAGTTGGCGAAGCCAATAAAGCGCTGCACCTCCTTAACCGTGGTTGGAGTCGGCCAATTACACACAGCTGAAATCTGATCTCCCTCCATCTCCACACCTGAGGTGGTAATGCGGTATCCGAGGAAGGAGACGGACTGCTGGAAAAACAGACACTTTTCTGCCTTGGCATAAAGGTCATTTTCCAACAGTCGGGCCAGCGCTATACGAACCAGGGACACATGCTCGGCACGCGTAGAGGAATACACCAGAATGTCATCGATGTAGACCACTACACCGCGACCAAGCGTGTCCCAAAACACCTTGTTCACAAAGGACTGGAAGACGGATGGAGCATTCATCAAACCGTAGGGCATCACCAGGTATTCATAATGCCCCGTGGTTGTGCTGAAAGCTGTCTTCCACTCATCCCTCTCTCGGACACTCACCAGGTTGTACGCACTCCTGAGACTCCGGAGAAGCGCGCCCCATGCATTGACTCGATCACTTTTTAAATTTTTTTTATTTCACCTTTATTTAACCAGGTAAGCCAGTTGAGAACAGGTTCTCATTTACAACTGCGACCTGGCCAAGATAAAGCAAAGTAGTGCAATAAAAACAACACAGAGTTACATATGGGGTAAAAAACATAAAGTCAGAAATACAACAGAAAATATATATACAGTGTGTGCAAATGTAGCAAGTTATGGAGGTAAGGCAATAAATAGGCTATAGT
The DNA here is from genome assembly GCF_964263955.1 of Coregonus lavaretus. NCBI lineage: Eukaryota > Metazoa > Chordata > Actinopteri > Salmoniformes > Salmonidae > Coregonus > Coregonus lavaretus. The sequence continues at coordinate 24,183,055 of NC_140024.1, read as the reverse complement.
GCAGAATAATTACAATAGTATTAACAATGGAATGCTAGATGTGCAAGAGATTATGTGCAAATAGAGATACTGTGGTGCAAAAGAGCAAAATAAATAACAATATAGGGATGAGGTAGTTGGGTGGGCTAATTTCAGATGGGCTGTGTACAGGTGCAGTGATCGGTAAGGTGCTCTGACAACTGATGCTTAAAGTTATTGAGGGAGATAAGAGTCTCCAGCTTCAGAGATTTTTGCAATTCGTTCCAGTCATTGGCAGCAGAGAACTGGAAGGAATGGCGGCCAAAGGAGGTGTTGGCTTTGGGAATGACCAGTGAGATATACCTGCTGGAGCGCAGACTACGGGTGGGTGCTGCTATGGTGACCAATGAGCTAAGATAAGGCGGGGATTTGCCTAGCAGTGATTTATAGATGGCCTGGAGCCAGTGGGTTTGACGACGAACATGTAGTGAGGACCAGCCAACAAGAGCGTACAGGTCACAGTGGTGGGTAGTGTATGGGGCTTTGGAGACAAAACGGATGGCACTGTGATAGACTACATCCAATTTGCTGAGTAGAGTGTTGGAGGCTATTTTGTAAATGACATCGCCGAAGTCAAGGATCGGTAGGATAGTCAGTTTTACGAGGGCATGTTTGGCAGCATGAGTGAAGGAGGCTTTGTTGCGAAATAGGAAGCCGATTCTAGATTTAACTTTGGATTGGAGATTCTTTATGTGAGTCTGGAAGTTGAGTTTACAGTCTAACCAGACACCTAGGTATTTGTAGTTGTCCACATACTCTAGGTCAGACCCGTCGAGAGTGGTGATTCTAGTCGGGTGGGCGGGTGCCAGCAGCGTTCGATTGAAAAGCATGCATTTAGTTTTACTAGTGTTTAAGAGCAGTTGAAGGCTACTGAAGGATTGTTGTATGGCATTGAAGCTCGTTTGGAGGTTTGTTAACACAGTGTCCAATGAAGGGCCAGATGTATACAAAATGGTGTCGTCTGCGTAGAGGTGGATCTGAGAGTCACCAGCAGCAAGAGCGACATCATTGATATACACAGAGAAAAGTGTCGGCCCAAGAATTGAACCCTGTGGCACCCCCATAGAGACTGCCATAGGTCCAGACAACAGGCCCTCCGATTTGACACACTGAACTCTATCTGAGAAGTAGTTGGTGAACCAGGCGAGGCAGTCATTTGAGAAACCAAGGCTATTTAGTCTGCCAATAAGAATGCGGTGGTTGACAGAGTCGAAAGCCTTGGCCAGGTCGATGAAGACGGCTGCACAGTACTGTCTATTATCAATCGCGGTTATAATATCGTTTAGGACCTTGAGCGTGGCTGAAGTGCACCCGTGACCAGCTCGGAAACCGGATTGCATAGCGGAGAAGGTACGGTGGTATTCGAAATGGTCGATGATCTGTTTGTTAACTTGGCTTTCGAATACTTTCGAAAGGCAGGGCAGGATGGATATAGGTCTGTAGCAGTTTGGATCTAGAGTGTCACCCCCTTTGAAGAGGGGGATGACCGCGGCAGCTTTCCAATCTCTGGGGATCTCAGACGTTATGAAAGAGAGGTTGAACAGACTAGTAATAGGGGTTGCGACAATTTCGGCGGCTAGTTTTAGAAAGAAAGGGTCCAGATTGTCTAGCCCAGCTGATTTGTAGGGGTCCAGATTTTGCAGCGCTTTCAAAACATCAGCTGTCTGAATTTGTGTGAAGGAGAAGCGGGGGGGGGCATGGGCAAGTTGCAGCAGAGGGTGCAGAGTTGGTGGCCGGGTTAGTGGTAGCCAGATGGAAAGCATGGCCAGCTGTAGCAAAATGCTTGTTGAAATTCTCGATTATTGTAGATTTATCGGTGGTGATAGTGTTTCCTATCCTCAGTGCAGTGGGCAGCTGGGAGGAAGTGCTCTTATTCTCCATGGACTTTACAGTGTCCCAAAACGTTTTGGAGTTAGTGCTACAGGATGCAAATTTCTGTTTGAAAAAGTTAGCCTTTGCTTTCCTGACTGCTTGTGTATATTGGTTCCTAACTTCCCTGAAAAGTTGCATATCGCGGGGACTATTTGATGCTAATGCTGTACGCCACAGGATGTTTTTGTGCTGGTCAAGGGCAGTCAAGTCTGAGGAGAACCAGGGGCTATATCGGTTCTTAGTTCTGTATTTTTTGAATGGGGCATGTTTATTTAAGATTGAGAGGAAATTACTTTTAAGGAACAACCAGGCATCCTCTACTGACGGAATGAGATCTATATCCATCCAGGATACCTGGGCCAGGTCAATTAGGAAGGCCTCCTCGCTAAAGTGTTTTAGGGAGCGTTTGACAGTGATGAGGGGTGGTCGTTTGACCGCGGACCCGTTACGGACGCAGGCAATAAGGCAGTGATCGCTGAGATCCTGGTTGAAGACAGCTGAGGTGTATTTAGAGGGTATGTTAGTCAGGATGATATCTATGAGGGTACCCATGTTTACGGATTTAGGGTTGTACCTGGTAGGTTCGTTGATAATTTGCGTGAGGTTGAGGGCATCTAGCTTGGATTGTAGGATGGCTGGGGTATTAAGCATATCCCAATTTAGGTCACCAAGCAGTACAAACTCTGAGGATAAATGGGGGGCAATCAATTCACATATGGTGTCCAGGGCACAGCTGGGGGCTGAGGGGGGTCTGTAGCAAGCGGCAACAGTGAGAGACTTATTTCTGGAAAGGTGGATTTTTAGAAGTAGAAGCTCAAACTGTTTGGGCACAGACCTGGATAGTATGATAGAGCTCTGCAGGCTATCTCTACAGTAGATTGCAACTCCACCCCCTTTGGCAGTGAGGGGATGAGGATAACTAAATCGTATCGTCTCCTTGTTCAGTGATTGATAATCAATGCAAGGACGCAGACCGCCGTCTTTCTTCTTCACAAAAAAGAAACTAGAGGAGGTGGGTGAAGTGGAGGGACGTATAAACCCCTGGCACAGGGACTCGGTGATGTATCTTTCCATAGCCTCTGTTTCAGCCTGTGACAGGGGATACACATGACTCCTGGGAGGCACAACGTCTACCCGGAGGTTTATTGCGCAATCCCCCGCCCGATGTGGTGGTAATTTGGTCGCCTGCATTTTGGAAAACGTGTGCGCCAAATCGAGGTATTCGGGGAGAATGCGCACGGTGGTTGCACCAACGGAAACACCGAGACATCTACCCTGACACTTTCGCGACCACACCGTGAGAACCCTCTGCGGCCATGAGAACGTGGGGTTGTGGAGTGCTAACCAAGGGATACCTAGTACAACAGGGAAAGCAGGAGACTCAATGATAAAAAACGTGACTTGCTCGCAATGAGTCTCGTGGGTAACCATGGTGATTGGTGCGGTAACTTCCCTAACAAACCTGGACCCTAATGGTCGACTATCAAGTGCTCTGATGGGGAGTGGAATGGACAGGGGAACCAATGAAATGCCTAGACTGTGTGAGAATGCCCTGTCCATAAAGTTCTCAGCTGCGCCTGAATCGACTAGCGCCTTACATTGGGGAACTACAATGTGATCAGGAAAGTGGATGGGTAGGGTACAGTGTGCAGCAGAGGGCTCTGAACAAGTGTGGGTGTTCGATACCTGGGGTGATGCGAGAGTGCCCTGCCTGCCGCCTCCAGACCCAAAAGAACGCTGACGACATCGTGCGGTGTAATATCCCTTTGTGCCACCAGAGTGACACTGGCACTGTCGTCCTCTGCTCTCTCGGATTGCAGCTCCACCCAGCTCCATCAGCTCGTGATCCGAGTCGGCCGGGTTTGGAATGGGCAGACCCCTCCAGGATGTCCTCTGGCCGCCAGCAGGTTGTCCAAACGGATGGCCATGTCTACCAGTTGCGTGAAGGACAACATGGTGTCCCGGCAGGCTAGCTCCCTTCGGACGTCCTCCCACAGATGGCACCGGAAGTGGTCAATAAGGGCCCGCTCGTTCCACCCGGACCCAGCTTGCTAGAGTCCGAAACTACAAGGTGAAGTCCTGCGCAGTCCTCGTCCCCTGCCTCAGGTGGACCAGCCGCTCGCCCGCCTCTCGACCTTCGGGCGGGTGATCGAAGACAGCCCGAAAGAGGCGAGCGAACTCCCCGTAGTTGTCCAACGCGGTTCCTCCTTAATTCCAGACCGCGTTGGCCCACTCCAGGGCTTTCCCCGAGAGACAGGAGATGAGGGCGGACACCTTCTCCCGCTCCGATGGGGCCGGCCTGATGCTGGAGAAGTAGAGCTCCAGTTGGAGGAGGAATCCCTGTCAGAGAGCAGCTGTCCCGTCCAACTCCCCTGGTCAGGATAAATGGATCCCTCTGGGTTCTGGGGAGTGGGTGGCTGGATCCGGTTGCCCAGCTGGTCTCGACAGATCGGGTCCTCTCCTCTCTAGGCGTTGGACGACCTGAAGAACCCGATCCATCGCTTCTCCCAAACTGGCTAGCATTGTTGAATGCTCCTGGACCTGTGCCACGACTCCAGGCATGCGCTCCTCTCCTGCTGACTCCATTTCGGGTGGGTGATTCTGTGATGCATGATTTGAAGGAGTCAGGCGCAGGAGGGTAAATCACAGTATACAGAGTTTATTCCGTAATCCAGCGTAACCAGTCCAGTGCGCAAAACAAGCGCACTGGAACAAACATGCACACGGGGAAAATACCCCGGCAATACAAAATACTGAGCTCAACTGAGCTACTAATCCTCACAATGAACAATCACCCACAAGGACAAGGGGGGCAGAGGGCACATTTAAACACGTACTAATGAGGGGAATATGAACCAGGTGTGTGTAATTGACAAGACAAGACAAATGGAATGATGAGATATGGAGCGGCAGTGGCTAGAAGGCCGGTAACGACGAACGCCTAAGCCTGCCCGAACAAGGAGGGGAGGCAGCTTCGGAGGAAGTCATGACACTCAGCTACTTTCTTTTGTTTATGAATGGCTTTTAATTCCATGATGAGGAATTTGCTTGGATTTTATTTGTTAGTAATTTGAGGTGCTTAATTGAATAGATTTGAAAAAATGCATATTTGCAAAAATGTTATAAATACATGAAAATACATAACACTTATTCAACAGTATGACAGTTTTATTTGCTATCGTGTGTGTGTGTGTTTGTTTTGTTGCCGTCCTGTGTGTGTGTGTGTGTTTCCTATGAAACTGTCAACCATTGGTTTTTGATCCCACAGCAACACAATGGTTCGTTACACAGAGCTATAGTTCACCCCAACATCTCATCTATCATAGACAGAGCTAGAAACGCTGTTATTGGTTCCATCCATCCACACACACGCACACATGCACGCTCGCACACACACACCTCTACCCCCAATGAAGCAGTGGAACAGGACAGAAGCTGTGTTTAATGGAGGTAGCAGGTTTCCCTGCCCACTGAGATGCAGGCTACTGTAATTACAGAGGCAGGGACACACACACACTCTCTCTGTGGTAGAGAGTAGCCTTTCTTCCCCAGCAGATGGTCTTGAGGAACAGTAATTAATACAGGGGGAAGGAGAGGAGAGGAGAGGAGAGGAGAGGGAGATGAAGGATGGAGAGGAGAGAGGAGGATAGGAGGAGAGGAAAGGAGAAGAGTGTTGAAGAGAGGGGAAGGAGAGGAGAGGGCTAACCTGAATCATCAGTAGCAGAAACTCACCAACCTTCACCGTGTAAACCCTCTCGTAATCATGATGTCATCATAATGCTGGGTTGAAGAGAGAGGGCCTCAGCTGGGTTGAAGAGAGAGGGCCTCAGGACTCTGAAGGCGTGGGGTCCATGCCTCTTGACTCTAAAGCTATGGGGTTTATTGTGTGTGCGTGCATGCATATGCAGCATGTGCATGTGTACATGTGTGAGTATACATTGTGGGTGTGTCCTAGACAACAGCTGGGCATGTCCAATTATCCCACAGATTGTGTGTCCCCCAGCCCCCCCGCCCCCCCCCCCCCCCTCTCTCTCTCTCTCTCTCTCTCTCTCTCTCTCCCATAAGGACTGCTGTGATTCATCTTCTCCTTGTTGATTCTCATCTTGATGATAATGTCTCCTGTCCTCTGCTCAGTCATTTGCCCCGGAACATTCCTCCAGGCACTTTACGTGATTTATCTACAAGTAAAGTGGCAGCTGTAAATCTACTGTCTGTCTGACTATCCGGGGGCGTTTATTTGTGTGTGTGTGTGTGTGTGTGTGTGTGTGTGTGTGTGTGTGTGTGTGTGTGTGTGTGTGTGTGTGTGTGTGTGTGTGTGTGTGAGAGAGAGCAAGAACGTGTGTGTGTACGTGTAGGGCTGTGGCGGTCACAAAATGTTGTCAGCCGGTAATTGTCATGCAAATGACTGCCGGTCTCACGGTAATTGACTGTTAATTAACATAAACATGTTTAGCATCTCTGGGCGTGTGTTTGTGCTGTGTGTGACACCTGTGTGAGGTATTCATTCATTAATAATAGTTGATGCCCTTCGCCAGTATATCTAACTGTACCTCAACGTTTCAACACACTGTACAGACATGAACCCCCTAGAGTCGATGTCCACGCCCCCCTGCAGAAATATAATTAGCATAATACCAAAATAAATCCCATAAAAAACGGTCAGTTTAAGATAGAGATATCTGGTTTGCACTTCAGCATCTGCAGTGAAAGGCGACAGAGCTAGAGCAGTGTTTTTCAGACCATGAGACATCCCGAAAAAAATCACAAAATTGTCTGTAGCGTCCGAACGGCCTACAAACTAGTATGACCCCTGTATGGAAAGATGAGACGCTCACGAATGTCGGTTGTTTTGCTCTAGGATGCCCACAGGCCTCACAAGACTTGTCTGAAGGTCAAGTTGAAAAAATTAATGGAAGTATATGGAGAAAAATAAGGGGTTAAATACATGTTTAAAAAAGTAATGCTTCCTAATCTTTCTTATATCGCTCAGATATAGGACAGACACTTCAGAACAAACTTCCTTTTGATTTTTGGGGGGACTATCTATTGTTCCATGTAGTGAATCTGTTATTCAATGCATTTGAATGGGCTAGTAGCAGTAAGGCCAAATACATTATTTAATCAAATAAATACATACTGCCAAGGACAGACAGAAGAGGCACAAAAGTAGTCACTTATTCTCACACAGCAACTAATTGCAAGACGTGTTTTACTGGTTGATAAAAATACATAACGTCCTTATGCAACCAGTATACAACCTGATCATAATGTTATAAAATACGTCATAACGACATCATTGCAACCAATTTTAGCCCACTAGGAAGGGTCCTGTGAGAAGGTGTGAGTTGTGGATACTGTATACTGTAATAAACAATATGTTGTGTCCCAAATGGCTCTGGTCAAAAGTAGTGCACTATGTTGTGAATAGGGTGCCATTTGGGACACAACCCATGTAAATGAGAAGCATCCGGAGCCTCCCAGGCATCATGCCACTGTAGCTATGACGTCATTATGTTAGAGGGTTCACAAGGTGAAGGTTGGTGAGTTTTTATCTTCTTATAAGTGCTACTGATGAGTCAGGTTAGTCCGCTCCTCTCCTCTCTTTTCCTCTCCTCTCTCCGGATGCTTCTCCCCTCTTCTTCTCTTTTCCTCTCCTCTCCCTCTCCTCTCCCCTCTGGCCTTAGCAGGGTCAGGGGGTTATGCCGTGCAGCCAGATCCGTGTTAACATGTTATTTAGTGAAACTCTGCAGTGCATGTGTAGGTCCCAAATGGCACCTTATTCCCTATTTAGTGCACTACATTTGACAAGGACCCAAAGGTCAAAAGTAGTGCACTATATAGGGAATAGGGTGCCATTTGGGATGGAGACCATTATACATAAAAAGCTGATTAACACATTTGCAAAAGTATGATTTTAAAAGACAGAGGGAAAACCGAATGTCACGCTCATAATAGCACTACAATGTGTCTAGACACTAGCTATATGAAATGTGCACAGTAATGTATGTGTGTGCACATTTCATATAGTAATGCATATTAATGATTTTATGTAGTCATATATATTATTTACACCCCTCCTCTCCTCCTCTCCTCTCTTCCTCTCCTCCTCTCTCTCCTTAGGAGAATCTCAATTGCATACTCCTCACGTCCTCTCTCCTCACCTCCTTCTCAAAACCCATTGGAGAAGGTCAGAGGGGAGGGTTTCTGTGCAGAACGATCATTATTTGACTAATAATGGCGGCCTCAAGGATAATAATGGGCCGGTGTTAGAAACGCTGTGGTGAATTTCTGGGCCCTGGCTTTCCCTGACTACGGATATCGGTCTATTAGAACTAAACGGCTAATGTTATAAATACTGATGAAGGTTTAATAATCATACTTAATGTATCTGGATATGTAATTATATAGAATGCATACTACAGGTGGCTGGTGGCACCTTAATTGGGGAGGACGGGCTCAGAGTAATGGCTGGAACGGAATGAATTTAACGGTATAAAAAGCGTCAAACATATAGTTTGATATCAATCCATTCACTCCATTACAGTCATTATGAACTGTCCTCCCCTCACCTGCCTCCTGTGATGCATACTGTATGTATTTAATGCATATAATGAGGATGCTCCCTAAAGAATCTGCAAGGCGTATAATCTCCCGGTGGTGCGGTGCTCGGAACTCGGTTTCCACAGCAACGCTCCTTGGATTCCGTTTGAGGGCTGCATGCAGTCAAAACCATATTGACTGAGATTGCATCTCAAATTACACACTATTCCCTTTACAGTGCACTGCTCTGGTCAAAAGTAGGGCACTATAGACTGAGTATGCCAAACAGTAGGAACACCATCCTAATATTGAGTTGCACCCACTTTTGCCCTCAGAACAGCCTCAATTCATCGGGCCATGGACTCTACAAGGTGTCGAAAGCGTTCCACAGGGGTGCTGGCCCATGTTGACTCCAATGCTTCCCACAGTTGTGTCAAGTTGGCTGGATGTCCTTTGGGTGGTGGACCATTCTTGATACTTTTAAGCATGAAAAACCCAGCAGCGTTGCAGTTCTTGACACAAACCGGTGCGCCTGGCACCTACTACCATACTCTGTTTAAAGGCACTTAAATATTTTGTCTTGCCCATTCACCCTCTGAATGGCACACATACACAATCTGTGTCTCAATTATCTCAAGACTTAAAAATCCTGCTTTAATCTGTCTCTTCCCCTTCATCTACACTGATTGAAGTGGATTTAACAGGTGAAATCAATAAGGGATCATAATAATATGCCATTTCGCAGACACTTTTATCCAAAGCGACTTACAGTCATGTGTGCAAATTTTTATGTATGGGTGATCCCGGGGATCGAACCCACTACCCTGGCGTTACAAGCGCTATGCTCAACCAATTGAGCTACAGAGGACCACATAGCTTTCACCTGGTCAGTCTATGTCATGGAAAGAGAATAGGATACCATTTGGGACTCATACAGAGACAGCGTCTCAAATGACACTACAGTGGGGAGAACAAGTATTTGATACACTGCCGATTTTGCAGGTTTTCCTACTTACAAAGCTTGTAGAGGTCTGTAATTTTTATCATAGGTACACTTCAACTGTGAGAGACGGAATCTAAAACAAAAATCCAGAAAATCACATTGTATGATTTTTAAGTAATTAATTTGCATTTTATTGCATGACAGAAGTATTTGATCACCTACCAACCAGTAAGAATTCCGGCTCTCACAGACCTGTTAGTTTTTCTTTAAGAAGCCCTCCTGTTCTCCACTCATTACCTGTATTAACTGCACCTGTTTGAACTCGTTACCTGTATAAAAGACACCTGTCCACACACTCAATAAAACAGACTCCAACCTCTCCACAATGGCCAAGACCAGAGAGCTGTGTAAGGACATCAGGGATAAAATTGTAGACCTGCACAAGGCTGGGATGGGCTACAGGACAATAGGCAAGCAGGTTGGTGAGAAGGCAACAACTGTTGGCGCAATTATTAGAAAATGGAAGAAGTTCAAGATGACGGTCAATCACCCTCGGTCTGGGGCTCCATGCAAGATCTCACCTCGTGGGGCATCAATGATCATGAGGAAGGTGAGGGATCAGCCCAGAACTACACGGCAGGACCTGGTCAATGACCTGAAGAGAGCTGGGACCACAGTCTCAAAGAAAACCATTAGTAACACACTACGCCGTCATGGATTAAAATCCTGCAGCGCATGCAAGGTCCCCCTGCTCAAGCCAGCACATGTCCAAGCCCGTCTGAAGTTTGCCAATGACCATCTGGATGATCCAGAGGAGGAATGGGAGAAGGTCATGTGGTCTGATGAGACAAAAATAGAGCTTTTTGGTCTAAACTCCACTCGCCGTGTTTGGAGGAAGAAGAAGGATGAGTACAACCCCAAGAACACCATCCCAACCGTGAAGCATGGAGGTGGAAACATCATTCTTTGGGGATGCTTTTCTGCAAAGGGGACAGGATGACTGCACCGTATTGAGGGGAGGATGGATGGGGCCATGTATCGCGAGATCTTGGCCAACAACCTCCTTCCCTCAGTAAGAGCATTGAAGATGGGTTGTGGCTGGGTCTTCCAGCATGACAATGACCCGAAACACACAGCCAGGGCAACTAAGGAGTGGCTCCGTAAGAAGCATCTCAAGGTCCTGGAGTGGCCTAGCCAGTCTCCAGACCTGAACCCAATAGAAAATCTTTGGAGGGAGCTGAAAGTCCGTATTGCCCAGCGACATCTCCGAAATCTGAAGGATCTGGAGAAGGTCTGTATGGAGGAGTGGGCCAAAATCCCTGCTGCAGTGTGTGCAAACCTGGTCAAGACCTACAGGAAACGTATGATCTCTGTAATTGCAAAAAAAGGTTTCTGTACCAAATATAAAGTTCTGCTTTTCTGATGTATCAAATACATATGTCATGCAATAAAATGCAAATTAATTACTTAAAAATCATACAATGTGATTTTCTGGATTTTTTGAAGTGTACCTATGATAAAAATTACAGACCTCTACATGCTTTGTAAGTAGGAAAACCTGCAAAATCGGCAGTGTATCAAATACTTGTTCTCCCTACTGTACAGTGGGGAAAAAAAGTATTTAGTCAGCCACCAATTGTGCAAGTTCTCCCACTTAAAAAGATGAGAGAGGCCTGTAATTTTCATCATAGGTACACGTCAACTATGACAGACAAAATGAGAGAAAAAAATTCCAGAAAATCACATTGTAGGATTTTTAATGAATTTATTTGCAAATTATGGTGGAAAATAATTATTCGGTCAATAACAAAAGTTTCTCAATACTTTGTTATATACCCTTTGTTGGCAATGACACAGGTCAAACGTTTTCTGTAAGTCTTCACAAGGTTTTCACACACTGTTGCTGGTATTTTGGCCCATTCCTCCATGCAGATCTCCTCTAGAGCAGTGATGTTTTGGGGCTGTCGCTGGGTAACACGGACTTTCAACTCCCTCCAAAGATTTTCTATGGGGTTGAGATCTGGAGACTGGCTAGGCCACTCCAGGACCTTGAAATGCTTCTTACGAAGCCACTCCTTCGTTGCCCGGGCGGTGTGTTTGGGATCATTGTCATGCTGAAAGACCCAGCCACGTTTCATCTTCAATGCCCTTGCTGATGGAAGGAGGTTTTCACTCAAAATCTCACGATACATGGCCCCATTCATTCTTTCCTTTACACGGATCAGTCGTCCTGGTCCCTTTGCAGAAAAACAGCCCCAAAGCATGATGTTTCCACCCCCATGCTTCACAGTAGGTGTGGTGTTCTTTGGATGCAACTCAGCATTCTTTGTCCTCCAAACACGACGAGTTGAGTTTTTACCAAAAAGTTATATTTTCGTTTCATCTGACATTCTCCCAATCCTTTTCTGGATCATCCAAATGCACTCTAGCAAACTTCAGACAGGCCTGGACATGTACTGGCTTAAGCAGGGGGACACGTCTGGCACTGCAGGATTTGAGTCCCTGGCGGCGTAGTGTGTTACTGATGGTAGGCTTTGTTACTTTGGTCCCAGCTCTCTGCAGGTCATTCACTAGGTCCCCCCGTGTGGTTCTGGGATTTTTTCTCACCGATCTTGTGATCATTTTGACCCCACGGGGTGAGATCTTGCGTGGAGCCCCAGATCGAGGGAGATTATCAGTGGTCTTGTATGTCTTCCATTTCCTAATAATTGCTCCCACAGTTGATTTCTTCAAACCAAGCTGCTTACCTATTGCAGATTCAGTCTTCCCAGCCTGGTGCAGGTCTACAATTTTGTTTCTGGTGTCCTTTGACAGCTCTTTGGTCTTAGCCATAGTGGAGTTTGGAGTGTGACTGTTTGAGGTTGTGGACAGGTGTCTTTTATACTGATAACAAGCTCAAACAGGTGCCATTAATACAGGTAACGAGTGGAGGACAGAGGAGCCTCTTAAAGAAGAAGTTACAGGTCTGTGAGAGCCAGAAATCTTGCTTGTTTGTAGGTGACCAAATACTTATTTTCCACCATAATTTGCAAATAAATTCATAAAAAATCCTACAATGTGATTTTCTGGAAATTTTTTCCTCAATTTGTCTGTCATAGTTGACGTGTACCTATGATGAAAATTACAGGCCTCTCTCATCTTTTTAAGTGGGAGAACTTGCACAATTGGTGGCTGACTAAATACTTTTTTCCCCCACTGTATGTGGCAACTTTATATGTACGTATGGGGAATAGGTTGTAATTTGATATCTGGAGTATTGAGAATCAGTGAATAGATCAACCAAATCTCATTTAATAATACTGGTTGGTAGAGAGATAGCTAACATGTCAATGGTTGTTTTCATTCGATTTTTGGTAATCAATTCCTGTCCCTGAGGAAATGGAGGCTGCATCCAATAAGACACACCTTTCCGTATATAGTGCACTTCTTTTGACCGGGTCCTATAGGGAATAGGGTGCCATTTGGAACGCAAACCAGAGAGTGCTGTTATTTGAATATGATGGTATAGGATAAATGAATAGCATGATGTAAGAAGTGTTTCTCTAACTCAGACACGTCCTTGATTTAACCTCTAAAAAATTGATTTACGACCACCTGCAGTCAGAGCATAAATAAATAATAGAAGAACTCTATATTCACACTACATCACCCTATCAATTATACTACCACCTTCACCATCAAGACACTACACTGTTACACCATCACTTATAGTAGCACCATTCCTTACCTACCCTACTGTATTCACCTCCCCTCCCATTCCTTACCTACCCTACTGTATTCACCTCCCCTCCCATTCCTTACCTACCCTACTGTATTCACCTCCCCTCCCATTCCTTACCTACCCTACTGTATTCACCTCCCCTCCCATTCCTTACCTACCCTACTGTATTCACCTCACCTCCCCTCCCATTCCTTACCTACTCTACTGTATTCACCTCCCCTCCCATTCCTTACCTACCCTACTGTATTCACCTCCCCTCCCATTCCTTACCTACTCTACTGTATTCACCTCCCCTCCCATTCCTTACCTACCCTACTGTATTCACCTCCCCTCCCCTTCCTTACCTACTCTACTGTATTCACCTCCCCTCCCATTCCTTACCTACCCTACTGTATTCACCTCCCCTCCCATTCCTTACCTACCCTACTGTATTCACCTCCCCTCCCATTCCTTACCTACCCTACTGTATTCACCTCCCCTCCCATTCCTTACCTACCCTACTGTATTCACCTCCCCTCCCATTCCTTACCTACCCTACTGTATTCACCTCCCCTTCCTTACCTACCCTACTGTATTCACCTCCCCTCCCATTCCTTACCTACCCTACTGTATTCACCTCCCCTCCCATTCCTTACCTACCCTACGGTATTCACCTCCCCTCCCATTCCTTACCTACCCTACTGTATTCACCTCACCTCCCCTCCCATTCCTTACCTACCCTACTGTATTCACCTCCCCTCCCATTCCTTACCTACTTTACTGTATTCACCTCCCCTCCCATTCCTTACCTACCCTACTGTATTCACCTCCCCTCCCATTCCTTACCTACCCTACTGTATTCACCTCACCTCCCCTCCCATTCCTTACCTACCCTACTGTATTCACCTCACCTCCCCTCCCCTTCCTTACCTACCCTACTGTATTCACCTCCCCTCCCATTCCTTACCTACCCTACTGTATTCACCTCACCTCCCCTCCCATTCCTTACCTACCCTACTGTATTCACCTCCCCTCCCATTCCTTACCTACCCTACTGTATTCACCTCCCCTCCCATTCCTTACCTACCCTACTGTATTCACCTCACCTCCCCTCCCATTCCTTACCTACCCTACTGTATTCACCTCCCCTTCCTTACCTACTCTACTGTATTCACCTCCCCTCCCATTCCTTACCTACCCTACTGTATTCACCTCCCCTTCCTTACCTACCCTACTGTATTCACCTCCCCTCCCATTCCTTACCTACTCTACTGTATTCACCTCCCCTTCCATTCCTTACCTACTCTACTGTATTCACCTCCCCTCCCATTCCTTACCTACTCTACTGTATTCACCTCCCCTCCCATTCCTTACCTACCCTACTGTATTCACCTCCCCTCCCATTCCTTACCTACCCTACTGTATTCACCTCACCTCCCCTCCCCTTCCTTACCTACCCTACTGTATTCACCTCCCCTCCCATTCCTTACCTACCCTACTGTATTCACCTCACCTCCCCTCCCATTCCTTACCTACCCTACTGTATTCACCTCCCCTCCCATTCCTTACCTACCCTACTGTATTCACCTCCCCTCCCATTCCTTACCTACCCTACTGTATTCACCTCACCTCCCCTCCCATTCCTTACCTACCCTACTGTATTCACCTCCCCTTCCTTACCTACTCTACTGTATTCACCTCCCCTCCCATTCCTTACCTACCCTACTGTATTCACCTCCCCTTCCTTACCTACCCTACTGTATTCACCTCCCCTCCCATTCCTTACCTACTCTACTGTATTCACCTCCCCTTCCATTCCTTACCTACTCTACTGTATTCACCTCCCCTCCCATTCCTTACCTACTCTACTGTATTCACCTCCCCTCCCATTCCTTACCTACCCTACTGTATTCACCTCCCCTCCCATTCCTTACCTACCCTACTGTATTCACCTCCCCTCCCATTCCTTACCTACCCTACTGTATTCACCTCACCTCCCCTCCCATTCCTTACCTACCCTACTGTATTCACCTCCCCTTCCTTACCTACTCTACTGTATTCACCTCCCCTCCCATTCCTTACCTACCCTACTGTATTCACCTCCCCTTCCTTACCTACCCTACTGTATTCACCTCCCCTCCCATTCCTTACCTACTCTACTGTATTCACCTCCCCTCCCATTCCTTACCTACCCTACTGTATTCACCTCCCCTTCCATTCCTTACCTACTCTACTGTATTCACCTCCCCTCCCATTCCTTACCTACCCTACTGTATTCACCTCCCCTTCCTTACCTACTCTACTGTATTCACCTCCCCTCCCATTCCTTACCTACCCTACTGTATTCACCTCCCCTCCCATTCCTTACCTACCCTACTGTATTCACCTCCCCTTCCTTACCTACTCTACTGTATTCACCTCCCCTCCCATTCCTTACCTACCCTACTGTATTCACCTCCCCTCCCATTCCTTACCTACCCTACTGTATTCACCTCCCCTCCCATTCCTTACCTACTCTACTGTATTCACCTCCCCTCCCATTCCTTACCTACTCTACTGTATTCACCTCCCCTCCCATTCCTTACCTACCCTACTGTATTCACCTCCCCTCCCATTCCTTACCTACCCTACTGTATTCACCTCCCCTTCCTTACCTACTCTACTGTATTCACCTCCCCTCCCATTCCTTACCTACCCTACTGTATTCACCTCCCCTCCCATTCCTTACCTACCCTACTGTATTCACCTCCCCTCCCATTCCTTACCTACCCTGCTGTATTCACCTCACCTCCCCTCCCCTTCCTTACCTACCCTACTGTATTCACCTCCCCTCCCATTCCTTACCTACCCTACTGTATTCACCTCCCCTCCCATTCCTTACCTACCCTACTGTATTCACCTCCCCTCTCATTCCTTACCTACTCTACTGTATTCACCTCCCCTCCCATTCCTTACCTACCCTACTGTATTCACCTCCCCTCCCATTCCTTACCTACCCTACTGTATTCACCTCCCCTCCCATTCCTTACCTACCCTACTGTATTCACCTCCCCTTCCTTACCTACTCTACGGTATTCACCTCCCCTCCCATTCCTTACCTACCCTACTGTATTCACCTCACCTCCCCTCCCATTCCTTACCTACCCTACTGTATTCACCTCACCTCCCCTCCCATTCCTTACCTACCCTACTGTATTCACCTCCCCTCCTTACCTACTCTACTGTATTCACCTCCCCTCCCATTCCTTACCTACCCTACTGTATTCACCTCCCCTCCCATTCCTTACCTACCCTACTGTATTCACCTCCCCTTCCTTACCTACCCTACTGTATTCACCTCCCCTTCCATTCCTTACCTACCCTACTGTATTCACCTCACCTCCCCTCCCATTCCTTACCTACTCTACTGTATTCACCTCCCCTCCCATTCCTTACCTACCCTACTGTATTCACCTCCCCTCCCATTCCTTACCTACCCTACTGTATTCACCTCCCCTCCCATTCCTTACCTACCCTACTGTATTCACCTCCCCTTCCTTACCTACTCTACGGTATTCACCTCCCCTCCCATTCCTTACCTACCCTACTGTATTCACCTCACCTCCCCTCCCATTCCTTACCTACCCTACTGTATTCACCTCACCTCCCCTCCCATTCCTTACCTACCCTACTGTATTCACCTCCCCTCCCATTCCTTACCTACTCTACTGTATTCACCTCCCCTCCCATTCCTTACCTACCCTACTGTATTCACCTCCCCTCCCATTCCTTACCTACCCTACTGTATTCACCTCACCTCCCCTCCCATTCCTTACCTACCCTACTGTATTCACCTCCCCTTCCTTACCTACTCTACGGTATTCACCTCCCCTCCCATTCCTTACCTACCCTACTGTATTCACCTCACCTCCCCTCCCATTCCTTACCTACCCTACTGTATTCACCTCACCTCCCCTCCCATTCCTTACCTACCCTACTGTATTCACCTCACCTCCCCTCCCCTTCCTTACCTACCCTACTGTATTCACCTCCCCTCCCATTCCTTACCTACTCTACTGTATTCACCTCCCCTCCCATTCCTTACCTACTCTACTGTATTGACCTCCCCTCCCATTCCTTACCTACCCTACTGTATTGACCTCCCCTCCCATTCCTTACCTACCCTACTGTGTTCACCTCCCCTCCCATTCCTGACCTACTCTACTGTATTCACCTCCCCTCCCATTCCTTACCTACCCTACTGTATTCACCTCCCCTCCCATTCCTTACCTACCCTACTGTATTGACCTTCCTTCCACTCCCATTTCCTAAACCCTTACCCTCTCCCCTGCCCTCCGCTCCCTTGCCCTGCCCTGCCTCCCCATCTTCTCCTCTCTCCTGCCCTGCCCTGCCTCCCCCTCCCCTCCCCTGCCTCCCCATCCTCTCCTCTCTCCTGCCCTGCCTCCCCCTCCCCTCCCCTGCCTCCCCATCCACTCCTCTCTCCTGCCCTGCCTCCCCCTCCCCTCCCCTGCCTCCCCATCCACTCCTCTCTCCTGCCCTGCCTCCCCCTCCCCTCCCTCCCCTCCCCTGCCTCCCCATCCACTCCTCTCTCCTGCCCTGCCTCCCCCTCCCCTCCCCTGCCTCCCCATCCACTCCTCTCTCCTGCCCTGCCTCCCCCTCCCCTCCCCTGCCTCCCCATCCACTCCTCTCTCCTGCCCTGCCTCCCCCTCCCCTCCCTCCCCATCCACTCCTCTCTCCTGCCCTGCCTCCCCCTCCCCTCCCCTGCCTCCCCATCCACTCCTCTCTCCTGCCCTGCCTCCCCCTCCCCTGCCTCCCCATCCTCTCCTCTCTCCTGCCCTGCCTCTCCTTTCTCCTGCCTATCTATGAAAAGCTGAGACTCTCACAAACATGCACGTTTTGCTTTATAATACTCACAAGCTACACAAGAGTCGTTAGAACGCAAGGGGTTCTTTTACATAGAACTTCATAGGACATTCATGGACATAGTGTCTATAATACTGTAATAAGCTCCCATAGTTGCTGTCACAAACACCAAACTCCACACAGTTGTCACTGACTAGTTGGATATTCATTTCCACTGAGCAAACCATTTCTGTACTTACAGTATTCATATAAATACATTTTTATCAGGTTTTTGCTTTGGCGGACAGTTTTTTAAATTTATATTTGTCAAAATAACTAATGAATGCAACTGTTTATGTCTAAATTGTTTTGTGTTATACTTATAGCCCTGCTTGACCTGAAAATAAAATGGTTAAACACTTAATCGTGAGGCTAAATATAAGGGCTCGACATGCAGATAATGACAGGTTTTTGCTGGTGTTAACATTCCTCTACTGTCTGCTTCTGCTACCATTATTCTACATTACAGAGTTACACCATTGGGCGAGAATATCTACAAAGGCACCCATACTGTTTGTGACGTGCGTCTGCGCCGATGGAGACTTAGTGCACTACTTTTGACCAGGGCCCATAGCAGTATGTAGAGAATAGGGTGTCATTTAAGACACACCTTGCCCAGCAGGAAGTGTTAGCTAGCTTCAAATGCTTCAGGCTGAGCCTCTATGAGCCTAGCTCAGACATTACAGCTTGTGTGCTGAGAGAGAGAGAGAGAGAGAGAGAGAGAGAGAGAGAGAGAGAGAGAGGAGAGAGAGAGAGAGAGAGAGAGAGAGAGAGAGAGAGAGAGAGAGAGAGAGAGAGAGAGAGAGAGAGAGAGAGAGAGAGAGAGAGAGAGAGAGAGAGAGAGAGAGATGAGAGAGAGAGAGAGAGAGAGAGAGAGAGAGAGAGAGAGAGGAATTTGATCTCGATCTCTGAAGGCACCATGCATCCAACAGCAGAATTATAAATAGCTCTCCTCCCAGCAGCCAGCCAGGCCCCCTTCACTGTATAACAAAGACAAGACTGCATCCCAAATGACACCCTGTGCCTTATGGGGAATTTATAGCCCTATTGGCTATGGTATAAAGAAGTGTACTATATAGGGGGCTGTTTGGGATGTAGACAATAGGATGACATTGATAAATCGAGACCTTGAGGCTATAAGGGTCTATCTGACATTTTTGTCAAAATGTAGTTATTGACATAGCCTTGTTCTGTTCAATGTTCTCTACTTATAGTAGTATCGAATTACCCCAATTCATGTTGTTAAGTTCAAAAGAATACAATATATTAAAAAAATTGCAAATAGAACATATGGTCCCAAGATCCCAAAATGCTCTTTGTACAGACTAATTAAAGACTGGTCTGTCTATTGAAGCCTTTCAGCTCTCCACAATAACACGATTGTTGGGGAGAATGAGCAAGCAGCTAAGATTAGCTAGCTAGCTGCCTCGGGACTACACAGAAGAATAGCCCATGGTGAGTGTTCTCTATTGGTCAGTGTCTCAAATGGCACCCTATTCCCTACATAGTGAACTACTTTTGACCAGGGCCCATAGGGCTCGGACACACCCCTCGATTCCGCTGGCTAGAACCAATGAAATGACTTCCTTGTTTTTGACACACCCAGTCTGAACAGGACCTGTGAGTAATTTCATTCTCACTCTGAGCTTCAAAAGGGGCATTGAAAATGTTCTCTATTGATTAGTGTTAAAGTATTGTCATCCTCGGAATGTTGGGGCTAGCGCGAAAATGAGCACTGTCTGGTGGTCCCCCAGGAGAGGGTTAGGAAAGGTTAGGGTTGATTACTTGGTGGGTTTCATTTGAGCCCATGGCCACAGGGGACAATGAAGTTACAGATTGCATCTTTTAGTAGGAAGGTTCATACAATAGAATGACTTAAAGATGCAATCTGTAACTTCATTGTCCCCTGTGGCCATGGGCTCAAATTAATCCCACCAAGAAATCAACCCTAACCTCTAGTGATTTACAGAATCTCTGTGGGCCATACAGTACATTACTCTCTCATGCCATTTGAGAAGTGGAATTTCTTCTGGTAATACATACTGTATATAGAGGCTACAGCCTATAGGACTATATCACTGACTTAATGTATCAGATTATGTAACAACTAAAAACCACTTTGAACAATGTGTTGGAAATAAAGGAGACTGTTGTTTTGTACAATTTCTCACTAAATATATTTACATGACATACAATTCGCCATCAGTGCAATACATAGGAATGTTGCATATTTACCCAATGTTAGACTCTTTCCTTTATGAAGAAAAAATAACCAAATGGCAGATGCTGAATTCAACTCATGTGTAAAGTAACATTTTGCGACTCTCAAATCTTGTAAATAGCTTCACACAAACTCAAAAAAATAAAGTTCTAGAACCACCCCATCAACAATCAGATATTTAGCATTGTAAAAGTAAATAGATCACATGTACATATATCTTTTTCATACATGTAATGGATTGCTTTTGTACAAACATTTTTATATAACTTTGGCAGTTTCTCAGGAACAAAGTAATCTTAATAAATATGAAACAACAATATCAAACCGTCAGCAATGTAATGTAGGCTTGCCTTCCAAAGCTCGTGTTCACAGTGGTCGTACAGAAAGGCTGGAAGCCGATGGCTGAACGGAAAGATTACAGGCAAAAATAAAAAGAGAAAATAGGATCCACCCTTTCTGTGTAGACTGACAGCACTGGAGGCTTTTTGTTGTTGTCATGGTTATAAAATTACAAACACCTATGAAGGTTTACATAGCAGTCATCGCTGTTTAAAAAAATGGTCTCTTTTCAGGTTTCGGCTTAAATACAAAGAGTTTTAGGGCCAGGGTACATGGACCCTGACCCTGTGGTCACTGTGAGATGATGGAAGAGACATGGTTGTAAACGAAACATGCACAACAAGTGCTGTGTGAGGGGACGAGTAACAAAACAAGGGTGCAAATGAACGATTTTTAACGATTAAAATGCCACCGTTTTATAGAGAGAGAATGATTTTACACTGAACCAAATAATCAAGCAAATTTTTCATCAAACATACTAAGTATCACCATAATTCATCACCGTTATATTTTGTTGTTTTGTTTTGTTGTTGTTGTTATACTTTTTTCCCTCTGGTTTGGCACTTTATCGGAACAAATCTAAATGTTGTACAAAAAGGTATTTCATGTCTCGTTAACATAACTCGTAGAATATAGTACTTAATATTGAGCATACGGTAAGTAAACACTGGTACATACTGTAGTTTAAAATGAACATTCCAACAGATGTTTTACGCACATGCACCAAAACACACAACATAACTCCTCAACTCAGTCAGCCTTCATCTTCCTTCCTTCCTTCCCCTTGTCCCCCTTCCTCTACTCCCTTCCATGCAATCATCCATTCATTCCATCCATCCCTCCATCACATCTCCATACTAGGAGGCCACCTCCTCTGAAGAGCGTGTGTCTGTCTTGAGACGACAAAACTCTTTGGCCACTTCGTCGTTGGTCCTTTGAGAGAGTATCCTCATGATGGTGAGTCCGGTCTCGTCCATGGTGATACTCTTCACCAGGGGGTAGCAGGCACAGCAGCTCCCCTGGTCGGCCAGTTCTCTGAGCTGGAGGACCGCCATGCCGATGATGCGGTCCTCTCTGGCGAAGCAGTAGTCCTTCACTGAGACGTGGAGCTCGTAACACTCTGGACCGTGCTCGTTGCTCAGAATACTGGGGAGGAAGAGAGACAACAACATGATCAACATCAGTAGTAGTTTATTGAACAGGATAGAGAGAAAGATGCTGGATAAGAACCCATGCTGCAGCGGTATATGTGATCTGAAAGGCAGTAGCTTAGACCGCTAGACAACCGTAGGCCACATCAACATCACATCAATAACATATTTATTAACAACAACAACAACTTGCAGTCAGAAAGGAGAGGTCATGTCATGTTGTATGACTGATTGATTAATTGAATGATTGATTAGACAACGGAACTCATTCAGTCAGAGACCAGACACCACAGTGCTAAAGGTTGGTTAGATAACACGAACACAAGCACACACACACAGAAACCACACACACGCACAGAAACCAGACACAAACACACACGCCACTCTCCTTATGTAGAAAGGCTAATATCAATGAGAACTGAGAGCATTTCACGAGAGGCCAGATGGCTTTGTCCCATAGCAGGGTGTATAAGAATGTGTATAATAATATATATAATTTGTCAGTGAGAGACGTTGGCTCGGTGACATCTCTATGAATGGAGAGGGTTCATTGTTGTAACTGACTGAAATGAGGGACACTTCAATTATGTTTTGCAACAGAGTTAAACGTCTGTGTTCAGAGGGACCATTATTTCCAAGCCAACCTTTTCTTTAGGATCCTACCTAATTATCCACAGACTACTAATGGCTTCTGAAGATTCAAACAAAAGCACACAAACGCATGCTCGCGCACGTACGCATGCACGCACGCAAACACACACACACACACAGAGAGCGCATCAGGAAGGAAGATATTTTACTAACAAATTCTAAGAATCCTTGAATAATATAAAGTCAACTTGGAAAACCATACATCAACTGATGAATAAGAAAAATCATCTACAACTATCCCATCTCAATTTATTGTTGGAAATAAGACCTATAGTGATCCTGATGTTATTTCATGTGAATTTAATAACTTTTTTGTGAATGTGGGTTCCTCTCTGTCAAAGAAAATAGAGAACGCTGATGGAAATCTCTTGGATTACATTAAGGGACATTTCCCTTCTCTGCTTTAGTTTGATCCTCCTGATGTAATGGAGGTGATGGAGGTCATTGGTAACTTAAAGATATCAGCAGCAGGTCATGATGAAATTGGTACCTCTTTGGTGAAATCAGTGTCTTCCTGGCTTACTGAGCCTCTGAGTACTGTATATCTTCACCAAATCTATGCAAACTGGTATTGTTCCTAAAGATTAGAAAATTGCCAAAGTTATCCCCCTCTATAAATCTGTGGATCCAAGATATCTTACAAATTATCGCCCAATATCTGTACTACCATGTTTTTCTAAAATCCTAGAAAACCAATATGGTTTTCATAAAAACTACTTCACAGCTCTTTTGCAACTTGTAGATAAAATCTTTACAGCCCTGAACAACAATGAAGACGTTCTTGGCATCTTTTTAGATTTATCCAAAGCGTATGACACAGTTGATCATTAAATATTACTTTCTAAATTGCATTATTACGGTTTTCATGATTATACATAAAAATTGGCTATAGTTATGTTTATGATAGAGAACAGTTTGTTTATGCAAACGGCTGTGCATCTACCAGGGCCAAGATATCCTGAGGCATGCCACAGGGTTCGATAATTGGACCTTTGTTATTCCAATGACCTTGCTGCTGTTTCTTCTACCGAACTTCCCATTCTCTTTGCTGACGTTACCAATTTGATTTTATCACACAAAAACTTTTATTCACTAATTAATGAAGCCAACTCAGGCATGGCCAAATTTTCTGAATGGTTCCAGATAAATCAAATGATCTTTAAATGTAAAAAAATTGAACTTTATTGTATTCACTACTAAGAATAAGATATATAAAAAATATAAATAAAAGCCAGAATCTCAATTGGTGGGAATGAAATGGAACAAGTCACATCCACTAGATTCTTCTGAGTTTCCTCCTGGAAAGATCATATTCAATTTGTCTGCAGCAAAGTGATGAAATCTGTTGGTATCATCAGAAAGATTAGTAGTTTGGTACATCAGGCTTGCTTCCTAACTCTATACTATAGCTACATTTACCCATATCTCATTTACTGTAATATTGTCTGGGCCATTACATATGCCTCCTACCTACACAAATTACTCATCCTACAAAATACATTTGCAAGACTAGCCACCTCCTCTAATTACCTGGAGCCATCTGCACCTTTGGTTAAGAAACTCAATATCTTGTCTATTTACGACATTAATGTACGCCAATTATGCACTTTCATCTACAAATACTCCTACCTGCCAGACAGTTTACCTAAACACTTCAATGGATTCTTCCAGGCTAATTCTGAAATCCATCTATATAACACAAGACACTGCGATAACATTCACCCTCCCAACTGCCGCACCTCACATAGTCAATTCTCTATCAAATACAGAGGTACCATACTCTGGAATTCTTATCTTCACATTGCCAAAACATCATCATCCCTCAATAATTTCAAGCGAAGACGGGGTCAGCCTGATGAACCAAACTACTCAGTAATCTCCTCCATAACTAACTCTCACACATTCACATGCACACATTTTTTTCGTGATTACTGATCAATTCATTTATAGATTTATAATTAGTGAGTTTTGTTATCTGTTTTATCAAACCTTTTTTATTTTTGTCCTTATATATTGTATATTGTTTTTTTGTGTTGTGGGTATCATATAAGCCCTTGGGCTTCCAACCACACCTGCACACCGTTTTATACATTTCGTTTTTATCTGTATTGTTGTTTTCTTTGGTGCAAATAAAACAAAACAAAACAAGAAGTGCATGTATATGCAGACAGTGTTCCTGTTGACATTGATCTCCGTCGGTGGACGGTGGCATTAACAGAGCACCAGAGACTACGTACGCAGTACGGAGGATCATTCTCTCTGTCTCTCTCTGACTGAGCGTCAGATGCAGCTGGCTCAGTATCAGAAACACAGTGAGAGGATTGGATGCAGCTGCATAGATAGACCCTGTCTGCATCCCAAATGGCACCTTATTCCCCATGTAGTGCACTACTTTTGACCAGGGCACAAGACACTGAGTGTACAAAACAGAAAACACCTGCTCTTTCCATGACATAGACTGACCAGGTGAATCCAGCTGAAAGCTATGATCCCTTATTGATGTCACCTGTTAAATCCACTTAAATCAGTGTAGAGTAAGGGGAGGAGACAGATTAAAGAAGGATATTTAAGCCATTGAGACATGGATTGTGTGTGTGCCAATGGGCAAGACAAAATATTTAAGTGCCTTTGAACGGGGTATGGTAGTAGGTGCCAGGCGCACTGGTTTGATTGTGTCAAGAACTGCAAAGCTGCTGGGTTTTTCATGCTCAATAGTTTCCGGTGTGTATCAAGAATGGTCCACCTCCCAAAGGACATCCAGCCAACTTGACACAACTGTGGGAAGCATTGGAGTCAACATCGGCCAGCATCCCTGTGGAACGCTTTCGACACCTTGCAGAGACCATGCCCGACAAATTGAGGCGGTTCTGTGGGCAAAAGGGGGTGGAACTCAATATTAGGAAGGTGTTCCTAATGTTTAGTACACTCAGTGTATAGGAAATAGGATGCCTTTTGGGACACAGGCTCTACATTGTGCTTTAAATGCAGCTGGCTCAGTATCAGACATACAGTGGTACAGCTGCATAGATAGGGTGAGTGATCTATCTCACCCCTCTCTCTATTCAAGTAATTGAAATGTCTCCATTTTTAAAAGCACTTCATCATCTCATTACTTTCTGCTATCATGCTGATAAAGTATTTCTAGTTTCATTTGTAACCTTTTCCAAACGTTTTGACAGCGTCACTGCAGGTGACCAAGACACACATTACTGAAGCCAAAACACAGGATTATGTTATCTGCTTTAGACAATAAACCAGACTTACTATCAGAATGTTTAATTGTACTTCAGACAATTAACCAGACTTACTTTAGACAATAAACCAGACTTACTTTAGACAATAAACCAGACTTACTATCAGAATGTTTAATTGTACTTCAGACAATTAACCAGACTTACTTTAGACAATAAACCAGACTTACTTTAGACAATAAACCAGACTTACTATCAGAATGTTTAATTGTACTTCAGACAATTAACCAGACTTACTTTAGACAATGAACCAGACTTACTTTAGACAATAAACCAGACTTACTATCAGAATGTTTAATTGTACTTCAGACAATTAACCAGACTTACTTTAGACAATAAACCAGACCTTTAGACAATAAACCAGACTTATTTAGACAATAAACCAGACTAACTTTAGACAATAAACCAGACTTACTATTGGAATGTTTCGTTGTATTTTGGTGACCAATTGTTGTTCTTGGTCTTGGTGGTGAACTTGCGTTTCTTGTCGGCGAGGTGTGGTCCGACCGCATTCACCTCCACGAACGGTCGGAACATGGCATTGGTCTGCCAGCTTAGGTTGTTGACCCCCACCACTGCAAAGGAACAGCAGAGACACGTCAATCAATCAGTCGATCAATCAATCAGTCGATCAATCAATCAATCAGTCAATCAGCCAATCAATCACAGTCAATCAATCAATCAATCAATCAATCAACCAATCAATTAATTAATACATCAATCGATCGATCAGTCAATCAATCAATCTATCTATCAGCCAATCAATCAATCAATCAATCGATCAGTCAATCAAATCATCCATCCATGCACACATCCATCCATCCATCCATCCATCCATCCATCCATCCATCCATCCATCCATCCACTATGTAAACTTAAATAAGATACTTGTTGTAAAACCACTGGTCCATTTACTTTTAAATAAAACACGTGTTCTTAAACCACTGGTCATTGAGTGTGAGTCACTCCGGCTGCATTTACACAGGCAGCCCAATTCAGATATTTTTTTTACTAATTTATCTTTTGACCAATTAGATCAGCTCTGAAAAATATCTGATGTGAAAAGATCTGATGTGATTGGTCAAAAGACCAGTTAGTGGAAAAAATATCAGAATTGGGCTGCCTATGTAACGCAGCCACTGTCTCTGTCTAACTAGTGTTCTGTAAAATAGGGTTTTAACCACTGGTCTCTGTCTCTGTCTGACTAGTGTTCTGTAAAATAGGGTTTTAATGATACCTTCAGAAATGTTTTTATGCTATGGTGGTTATTATTCTCTATAGAAGTCTCCAACAGACAGTAGGACGCAGTGTAGCAGAAATCTATCTGATAATGACCACAGCTTTACCATTAGAATACATCAACTACAATCCAACTATCCATGTTCCTCCCAGTGGTTCCTCTTTGAACATTACAGGTGTGAATAGATTTGACTAAGAATGATAAATCGTTGCTGTAAAGTCAGGTTTAATTGTTTCACAGTTTCTGCTTTCTTCCTCTGTGTGTGCGTGTGTGTGTTTGTGTGTACAGGAATGGGATGTGCGAGTGCTTGTGTGTGTGTGTGTGTGTGTCTCACCCTTCACGTTGACTTTGTGCTCTCCAGTGCCAGGGTGAGAGATGAGATCCACCTGCATGGACACCTCCCCCACGGAGCTGTCTGTAGACTGACCTGCAGACCAACAACACAACACTACTGTCAGAGAGAGAGAGAGAGAGAGGAGAGAGAAGAAGAGAGATGAGGAGGAGGAGAGTGAGAGAGAGAGGAGGAGGAGAGAGAGCACAGCGAGAATCTTCACCTGGAGACCACCATATAACACTACCGTCAGAGAGAGAGAGGAGGAGAGAGGAGGAGTGAGAGAGAGGGAGAGAGCGGGGAAGAGAGAGGGAGAGAGGAAGAGAGTGAGAGAGAGGAGGAGTGAGAGAGAAGGAGAGAAAGAGAGAGAGGGAGAGAAAGAGAGAGTGAGAGAGAGAATCGTCACCTGCACGGACCTGCAAGTCATTACAACCACATGTTGTAACAGAGTCAGAGGGGAGAGACAGAGAGAGAGAAGGAGAGACAGAGAGAGAGAGAGAGAGAGAGAGAGGAGAGACAGAATGAGAGAAAAGGAGAGACAGAAAGTAAAAAAGACAGAAACACTGCATCTCAAATAAGGTTACACACACACTGATCCAGAAAGGTAGAGAAGAGACCCCTGTGTGTAGTGACTGAAACATAAACTGCAACAAGAAGTGAATGACTCACTCCACTTCCTCCTGTGTCACTGAGAAGTAGGGTTCTCTGGAAACCAATGACATAAGAAAAACAAGCTACATAGAAAACAAAACAACATATGGAGCCGTAGATAAATGCATTAAGCTCTGAGTAAAAGAACAGAACAGAATGGAACACATGCACGCACGCACGCACATACACACACACACACACAAACAGACACAGGCACGCATGCACACACACACACACACACACACACAGAATGGTAACGCAAAGTGCTGGCCTACACAGAGACTCCAAACATTTAGGACCACTACCCTCTCTGGAGCAGAGAACAAACAAACAAACAAACATTAAATATGGAGGTGCACTCAATGACAGACCCAGGAGAGAGAAAGGAAGAGAGTGGGGATAATAGAGAAAGAGAGGGAGGGAGAGAGAAATAGGGATGAGGAGAGGGGGGTAAGAGAGAGAGAGAGAGAGAGAGAAAGAGAGAGCTAGAGATGAACAAGAGAGAGGAGGAGGAGGAGAAAGATGGGGTAAGAGAGAGAGAAAGACAGACAGAGAGACAGAAACATGGACACAGACAGAACAGCCAGACGTGGGGGTAGTAGCACAGAGAGAACAGCCAGACGTGGGGGGTAGTAACACAGAGAGAATAGCCAGACGTGGGGGGTAGTAACACAGAGAGAATAGCCAGACGTGGGGGGTAGTAACACAGAGAGAACAGCCAGACGTGGGGGTTAGTAACACAGAGAGAACAGCCAGACGTTGGGGTAGTAACACAGAGAGAACAGCCAGACATGGGGGGTAGTAACACAGAGAGAACAGCCAGACATGGGGATAGTAACACAGAGAGAACAGCCAGACGTGGGGGGTAGTAACACAGACACAACAGCCAGACGGGGAGGTAGTAACACAGACACAACATCCATTTGGGGGGGTAGTAACACAGACACAACAGCCAGACAGGGGGGTTGTAACACAGACACAACAGCCGGATGTGGGGGTAGTAACACAGACAGAACAGACAGACGTGGGGGTAGTAACACAGACAGATGTGTACTGTTGTTTGTGTGTCTGTTGTGTCATTAACAGAGAGAGGTGAGAGCGGGAGAGAGAGCGAGAGAGAGAGAAAGAAAGAGAGCGAGAGAGAGTGAGAGACAGAGAGCAGAGAGACAGACAGACACAGAGAGAGAGAGAGAGAGAGAGAGAGAGAGAGAGAGAGAGAGAGAGAGAGAGAGAGAGAGAGAAAGAAAGATAGAGAGAAAGATAGAGAGAAAGATAGAGAGGTCAGAGCGGGAGAGAGAGGTCAGAGAGGGAGAGAGAGAGAGAGAGAGAGAGAGAGAGAGAGAGAGAGAGAGAGAGAGAGAGAGAGAGAGAGAGAGAGAGAGAGAGAGAGCTGATGAATGGATCCTGATTAAGGAGGGGGATATCACATCAATACAATTAAGACCTGGAACAGGGGAAATGTGTGTGTGTGTGTAGGAGAGGGGACGAGAAACATTACTACAACACAATTAAGACCTGGACCTGGGGAAATCAACACTAACAACCATATCAAATTCAAGTCAGTTGGGAACAGTGTTTTGATGTCCCAATACCTTGGCATCAGGTCTATGAACTGACATATAAAACAACAATTGACTCATCAATCGGTTCATTTCAATTTAAGCTACTATATAAAATACTTGCTACAAAAACAATGCTCAATATATGGGGCATTGAACAGTCAGCCTTCTGCAGACTCTGCCATGAGGAAACATAATTAATATAACATATTTTCTGGTACTGTCCATCGGTGGCTCGCATTTGGAGTCAGGACCAGGAATGGTTGTTATGTCATAATATCCGGGTTCAGATGGACCTGCAAACTGTTTTGTTAGGGGATCTGAAAAACCACGATCAGTCAATGGGAAATATCATTATACTCTTGGGAAAAGTATTTATTTTTAGTACAATATCAGTAGAAATGTTACAAATAGGGAGGTTGAGGACCCTTGTAAGACATCAGTAAAATGGAGGGATGTACTGCTAAAGGAAATATCAAAATGGTGTTATACTGGGAAAGATGGGTTGATCTGTGGACATCAGAGAGTTAAGATCAGAATGAATGGTGGATTGGCCGCTGTGGGTGAAAATCCAGCACTTGTGGAAAGAAGTATATAATTATTTATTATTTAACTACAGGTACTGTAGATGTGAGTGAAAATAGCTGTAGCAGTAGAATTATTGTTGTCTGTTAGTTTACTCCAATCAGGTTAGGGATGGTAGGATAGCCGGGAAAGAAGTGTAGAATAAAACAATAAAATAAGGGGGATTAGAAATGATGCAAACAATTACATTGATAGAACCTACAATCTATCTGCAATATTAAAACCCACTAACAACCTAGCAGGCTGATAAACTAGCCATCCTCCCTCTGCTAGTCTAACGGATTCTATGAACAATATTTTTTCTTTCTTCCAGATTTTCTCTCACAACCCCTAGTTGCCCTAAAGCTAACCAACAGAATAGACATGTAAACACCACAGATTTTCAGAGAGTAGGTCTGCAGAGGCTGCTGTCCCTCTCCTCTCCACCCCTATATCCTCTCTCCCCCTCCACTCCCCTCCTCCCCTCTCCTCCTCTCATCCCTTTTCCTCCCATTCCTCTCCTCTCCACCTATCTCCTGCTCTCCTCTCCTCCTCACCCTTCTTCTCCTCTCCTCTCCTCTCCAGCCTGTAGAGGACCAGTATCATGCTAGGCTGAGTACTGAGGAAATAGAAAGGCGTGCAGCTCCACTGCTCTGCTCTGCTGGACTAAGCCACACTGAGGTCCCATCCCCCTAGATAGACCATCAGGTAGCTCTACTCTGTCATGAAAACAGAAAACCTACACTTCCACAGAGACACAGTTAAACACAGCATGGAACTGGGACAGATAGAGAGACAGCAAGAGAGAGATAGAGTGACATAGAGTTAGAGAAAGCGACAGAGAATGACAGAGAGGGAAAGAGAGAGCAAAAGAGAGAGAGAGAGAGAGAGAGAGAGAGAGAGAGCGCCAGAGAGAGAGAGAGAGAGAGAGAGAGAGAGAGAGAGAGAGAGAGAGAGAGAGAGAGAGAGAGAGAGAGAGAGAGAGAGAGAGAGAAGAGGCAACAGTAAAATAGAAAGAGAAAGGGATTGAAGAAGACAGTGGATGATGGAAAAATGCAATTACTGCAATAACCATCTCACACGGTAAACTGGAGAGAAACCAAGCTGACATGGAAAAACACTGTAGCCCACTGTAAGAGAAGCAAGGAGAACTATCACAGGGTCACAGGATGTTGGTGGCACCTTAATTGGGGAGGACGGGCTCATAGTAATGGCTGTAACGGAATAAATTGAATGGTATCCAACTCATCAAACACATGGTTTTCATGTGTTTGATACCATTCCATTCCAGACATTAATATGAGCTGTCCTCCCCTCACCAGCCTCCTGTGAACAGGGTTAGGGTCAATTGAGGAAGTTAACTGAAATTCTAATTCCTATTTCCCTCAATGCTTCTCTATGAGAAAAACAATTGAATTGTTATTTCTTCCTGAATTGACTGAAATGGAATTGACCCCAACCCTGAACTCTAACCCTAACCTCTAGAGAGGACATTTGTGGACTTTCAGAGACATTTGGTGACACAGATGAAGTGTGTTCTTCCCTTGAGTGGTTAGGGTGTATATACTGGGGGAAGTGTCCTTAACTTGAGAGGTTTGGGTGCATATCTACTAGCTCAGTGTCCTTAACTTGAGAGGGTTGGGTACATATCTACTAGCTCAGTGTCCTTAACTTGAGAGGGTTGGGTGCATATCTACTAGCTCAGTGTCCTTAACTTGAGAGGGTTGGGTACATATCTACTAGCTCAGTGTCCTTAACTTGAGAGGTTTGGGTGCATATCTACTAGCTCAGTGTCCTTAACTTGAGAGGGTTGGGTGCATATCTACTAGCCCAGTGTCCTTACCTTGAGAGGTTTGGGTGCATATCTGCTAGCTCAGTGTCCTTAACTTGAGCGGGTTGGGTGCATATCTACTAGCTCAGTGTCCTTACATTGAGAGGTTTGGGTGCATATCTACTAACTCAGTGTCCTTACCTTGAGAGGTTTGGGTGCATATCTGCTAGCTCAGTGTCCTTAACTTGAGAGGGTTGGGTGCATATCTACTAGCTCAGTGTCCTTAACTTGAGAGGTTTGGGTGCATATCTACTAGCTCAGTGTCCTTAACTTGAGAGGGTTGGGTGCATATCTACTAGCTCAGTGTCCTTAACTTGAGAGGTTTGGGTGCATATCTACTAGCTCAGTGTCCTTAACTTGAGAGGGTTGGGTGCATATCTACTAGCTCAGTGTCCTTAACTTGAGAGGTTTGGGTGCATATCTACTAGCTCAGTGTCCTTAACTTGAGAGGGTTGGGTGCATATCTACTAGCTCAGTGTCCTTAACTTGAGAGGTTTGGGTGCATATCTACTAGCTCAGTGTCCTTAACTTGAGAGGGTTGGGTGCATATCTACTAGCCCAGTGTCCTTACCTTGAGAGGTTTGGGTGCATATCTGCTAGCTCAGTGTCCTTACCTTGAGAGGTGTGGGTGCATATATACTAGCTCAGTGTCCTTACCTTGAGAGGTTTGGGTGCATATATACTTCTTGATCAAGGCATCAGTAGGCTGTGTGTAAAGGCTCAGAGCGTATTTGAGGGACTTGAGGTCAGGGCTTTTCTCAAGGAACGTCTTCTTCAGACCGTTTCCTCCAGCGTGGAAATATTGCTACGGAGAAGAGAAAGAAAGAAAGAAAGAAGGAAAGCGTACTGAGTCAGAGACCAGAAAGAGAACAGTCAGTGTCAGTACATTTAGCCTGCTTGTCTGTCCCGTAAAACAAAGATTCTGTATATGCTGACAGAGTCAGTACATTTAGCCTGCTTGTCTGTCCCGTAAAACAAAGATTCTGTATATGCAGACAGTGTTCCTTTTTCTTTTCTGGGATAGTCACCTGTTGAAGTGTCCTGGAGTAAGGACAATGTTTCGGAATTGTCCCCTCAGTTGAGCACCTGATTACCCTTTTTGTTAAAGCTGAGCTGAAGTTTACTTGGGTAAGCTTTCATTCACCACATTCACCGAGTTCATGTACTTTTCAGCCTTCCGACCAGACTGTAATTTGTAAGTTGCTCTGGATAAGAGCGTCTGCTAAATGATGTAAATGTAAATGTAAATATAGGAGACTGTGTGGGAGAGATAATAAGCATGTTTGCTTATGTAACAGTTGTCAAACTGCTTACTTAACAATACATCTTCCTCCCTCACAAATCCGCAACTTCATCTCAGGTCCTCTGTCTCGCAAACACACGTGACAGCCCTCTTGACAACGTCTTAGCCAGCTACACCACCAAAAAAGCTAGCAATTCAAGGCATTTCAATCTGAGGAGTGAGGTTACCAATCCAATTCGGGTACACGCAGACCAGATAAAACACGTACAGAGTTCATGTACTTTTCACATCTTCAGACCAGACTGTGTGGAAGACAGTGTGGAAGAGGTAATAACTATGTATGCTTATCCAGGCTGGCAGCAGTAGGCCTAATAACTATGTACTGTGTAGTGTTGCATTAAGACAGAGGATAATTGCTTCAAGCCCTGCCACCTCTGCCACATATACATATACCACCCCCACACACTCTCCACCCCACTAGAGTTTATGAGTTCATGAGCACACACACACACACACAGAGTTTTGTACAACTAACCTTGTGGAGACACAAAATTACATCCCATTCAAAATCCTATTTTCCCTAACTCTATCCCTAACCTTAACCCCAAAACCTAACCTTAACCCTAACCCTAACCCTAACCCTAATCCTAGCTCCTAACCCTAACCCTAAAACTATCCCTAGCTCCTAAACCTAATTCTAACACTAACACTAATTCTAAACTTAACCCTAAACCCCCTAGAAATAGCATTTGACCTTGTGGGGACTAACAAAATGTCCTCAGTTGGTCAAATTTTAGTTTGTTTACTATTCTTGTGGGGACTTCTGGTTCCCACAAGTATAGTTAAACACGTCCACACACACACACACACACACACACACACACACACACACACACTCTCCACCTCACTGGAGTTTATGAGTTCACAGGTCATCCTCCATGTGCTCTGGAACAAGGAAGTAATGTTCAGATATAATCCAGTCACTGATGCATTATGGCATATCATCATCAGGCGGATATAGTCTGAAAACAGTGGGTTGAGTCAATGAGCCAAAGCTGCTCAGAGTAAATGATCCTAAGTGCTGTGGCTCTGTGTCCCAAATGACATCCTATTACCTATAGCAAACTACTTCTGATCAAAAGTAGTGTCCTACTTAGGGCATACAGTGCCATTTGGGACTAAGCTCTGTAGCTCTGCTGCCTCGGCAGAAAAGGCACAGCCCAGATTCACTCTGTAGATACTGTTGGTGTTGATGGGGGAAGAATGGCAGAGAAACCATCAAAGACGTATCCAACACAACACCAACTCCAAGTGCTAGTCCATACAACACTAACTCCAAGAGCTGGTCCATACAACACTAACTCCAAGAGCTGGTCCATACAACACTAACTCCAAGAGCTGGTCCATACAACACTAACTCCAAGAGCTGGTCCATACAACACTAACTCCAAGAGCTAGTCCATACAACACTAACTCCAAGAGCTAGTCCATACAACACTAACTCCAAGAGCAAGTCCATACAACACCAACTCCAAGAGCTAGTCCATACAACACCAACTCCAAGAACTGGTCCATACAACACCAACAATAACATCCACAACAAAACATTTTTTGTCACATACACGAATAGGTGTATCATATTATCATCTCACCAACACCGGATAAATCATTTAATGGTTTTGCTTTTCGGCACTACATTTAACACCATACAAATGTTTCCTCTTCAGAATTCCAATCCTTTTTGTTCCATTTCTTTTTCTGTCTCTTTCCCTCTCTCTATCCCTCTCTACCGCCCTATCAATTTCCCTTCCTCCCCCTCTCTGTCATCCCCTCTCTCTACCCCCCCTCCTCTCCTCTCTCTCTCTCTCTCTCTCTACCTCCCCCTCCCCTCTCTCTACCTCCCCCTCCCCTCTCTCTACCTCCCTCCTGTACCCCTCTCCACCTCCATCCTGCCCCCCTCTCCACCTCCCTCCTGTACCCCTCTCCACCTCCCTCTTCTCCACCTCCCTCCTGCCCCCCTCTCCACCTCCCTCCTGCCCCCCTCTCCACCTCCCTCCTGTACCCCTCTCCACCTCCCTCCTGCCCCCCTCTCCACCTCCCTCCTGCCCCCCTCTCCACCCTCCTGCCCCCCTCTCCACCTCCCTCCTGCCCCCCTCTCCATCTCTCTTTGCCTTATTACTGCAGGCATAAAGTATTTAACCAGTCCTGCATTCAGCCTGTGTATCTCTGCTAGTCTCTCTCCCCCATCTCTCCCTCCCCCCTCTCTCCCTTTAAGTCTTTAACCAGTCCTGCATTCAGCCTGTGTATCTCTGCTAGTCTCTCTCCCCCATCTCTCCCTCCCCCCTCTCTCCCTTTAAGTCTTTAACCAGCAGTGAATTCAGCCTGTGTATCTCTGCTAGTCTTTCTCCCCCACCTCTCCCTCCCCCCTCTCTCCCTGTAAGTCTTTAACCAGTCCTGCATTCAGCCTGTGTATCTCTGCTAGTCTCTCTCCCCCATCTCTCCCTCCCCCCTCTCTCCCTTTAAGTCTTTAACCAGTCCTGCATGCAGCCTGTGTATCTCTGCTAGTCTCTCTCCCCCATCTCTCCCTCCCCTCTCTCTTCCTTTAAGTCTTTAACCAGTCCTGCATTCAGCCTGTGTATCTCTTCCACCTAAAGGTATTACTTAACTGTGATTGGCCAGAGTCTCCTGGAGGCATTACTCAACTCCTCTAATTGGACATTCTCCTCGGAATACTGATGGAGAGAATTCCACAGCATGACTGATCTAAACAGGGAGCTGGTGTCCATGGAGATGTAGGAATCAATTAGATTCTGTTTCACGGCGCTGCGTTGAGTGTTCACACAGACCCCGGTCTGAACTGTCTTCATCCCAAATGGCACCCAAAAGGCTCTGGTCAAAAGTAGTGCACTATGTAGGGAATAGGGTGCCATTTGGGAAGCACTTACTGACTGCATCGACTCCTCTCAGCACTGCTACTCCTCTTAAAGACCTCCACTCTCTTACAACCCTACTACCCTGTTAAAACAGCCACCACTCTACAACAGTGGAGGCTCCTCAGAGGAGGAAGGGGAGGACCATCCTCCTCAGTGAATATCATAAAACATAAAGTTAAAACTATACTAAATATAATCACGTTAACAAATAACTGATTAAAACACACTATTTTGCAAAGAAGGTCTACAGTAGCCTCCACAGCACACTGTATGGTAGCACCATGGTGTAGCTGGAGGACAGCTAGCTTCTGTCCTCCTCTGGGTACATTGGTTTCAATACAAAACCTAGGAGGCTCATGATTCTCACCCCCTTCCATAGACTTACACAGTAATTATGACAACTTCCGGAGGATGTCCTCCAGCCTATCAGAGCTCTTGCAGCATGAACTGACATGTTGTCCACCCAGTCAAAGGATCAGATAATTAAACTAGTACTGAAAGCATAAGCTACAGCTAGCTAGCACTGCAGTGTATAAAATGTGATGAGTAGTTAACTCAAAGAGAGAGAAAGACAATAGTTGAACAGTTTGAACAAATTAATTTATTCCAAAATGAAGGAGAAGCAAGAGATAAATAGAGAGAGAAAGATTTCGTTATTTTTTTTCACTTGCAGATTCACTTACTTAGCTAGCAAATGCAGCTAGCTAGTTTAGCTTACTGAAACACCCTGCTCAAACAGAGGGATGCTATGTTATCTAGCTTGCTATGACTTTCCAACACAACACTGGAACTCTTCCAAGTCAAGGTAAGCTTTTGGTATTACTAATTTATTGCCACCGGGCCCCGCCGGTGTAACTGCTTACTGATTGTACACTTACGTTACTGCATGATTGTAGCGGGTTTGCTAACGCGTTAGTTATATTATCTATGCTGACTATGACGTTACTTTAGCTAATATGGTGACAACGATGTAGACTGTTTGTAGAGGTTTGGCTTGGAAAGGTTTTTTCACCTGGTCACATTCAGCTGATTTGTTGTGCATTGAAGTCCACAAGCAAAGGGAAGAGAAGGAATGTGGCTGTTATGAGAGTGAACTCTGTTTACGCGTGATCAGGGTGTATTCATTCTGCCGATTCTGTTGAAAAACGTTTCTTAAACGGAAGCAAATGGAACAAAAAGGGGATAGACATACCTGAATTTGTCAAATTGAAACTCTTGTTTGCAACTGTTGGACTATTGATTACACCCTATATCAGATAGATGCAGGCAAGGGTGTGCAAGGCGGTATTGAATGTGACTGTCTGTCACCTCAAATCTCTCGACCTGTTTGCACCAGCGTTTAAACTTTCACTCATAGGCTAGTGATGGGTATAGGGAAACTTCGAGTATCATGTAGTAGCGTAAACCTATCGCTGTAAATTGAACTGGGTGAATGGAATATGAATGAGTCATCCAATATGCTGTAATAGAAATAAGGCCATGCTCATGAAAGAAAATCGTCCTCCCTCATCTTAAACAGCACTGACCGCCACTGCTCTACAACTATCCTTTAGGTAAACTTTCAATACAACCCTACTACCCTGTTAAAACAGCCACCACTCTACAACTATCCTTTAGGTAAACTCTCATTACAACCCTACTACCCTGTTAAAACCCTGTCCATCTCTCTTTCCACAACATTTCTATTCAGGGACGGAGAAAGGTAGGCAGGGATGGTTAGAGGGAGAAAGGAATGAGGGTAGGGATGGAAGGTGAAAGGGAGGGAGGGATGTAGGAGGCACGGATGGATTGAGAGAGGAAGGGATGGAGGGATGGGAGGGATGGATGGAGGCCGAAAGGGATGGAGGAAGAGAGGGATAGACGGAAAGAGAGAGGGATGGTGGGCGAGACAGATGGAGGGAGAGACAGATGGAGGGGGGGAGAGAGGGATGGATAGACAGAGCGAGATCTCTCCATTACCTTGATGGTGGGAAGGACAAGGTCCATGGCTGCACACTGTCTTGGTGTCAGGCTACGGGCTTCCTCTCTGATCACATGGTCCTACAGAGGAGAGAACAGAAAGAGAGCAATTCATTAATACATGTTTCCATAACATTCTTCTTGGAGAGGATACACACACACATACACACACACACACACACACACACACACACACACACACACACACACACACACACACAGCCAGATTACATTTCAGATGTTCGCATATGATAAGATTGCTATGTACACTGTCATGGAAAACTGTAATTTATACATTCATTTTAGGAATTATCAACAGTAAAACAAAAATATGTTTCTGCAGCATACTGTAAATTATGGAGCACTGTGGGAAAATTGCTATATTTAAAATGGTACTATAATTCCACCGAGAATACAGTACCGTACCATATCTTTGGAGCGCCAAAAACATTTTGACCACTAGTGGGTACATGGTATTGTTGTTTCTTGCTCATTAACATATTTTGAGGCATACTGTAATATAAAATACTTAATTTTACTGGCCACCGAGCTGCCTGTAAGCTACTGTCAAATTCATGGCAACCCCTTTACAGTGTATTATTAATGTGGTTCCTGAGATGGTAAACACATTGTGAGATCAGATTATTTGATTCAGCAGGAGAATACAGCAAAACAGTACAGACAGCGACAGTACAGTTGCTTGCAAATTGCTCCTCAATCATGGTGCATTACAGACACAATGCTGTCTCCCTATCTTTCTGCTGTGCCTCTTGGAACATGAAATGAGAAGAGCGACTGTGATCAAAGATTGTAACTGTGGGAAGATCTTTTACTTAGGAGCAGAGATAAAGGGACTTCATTAAAAACAGTTCAACTGTGTTACAGACGGATTGGAAAGCAACCACGATTACATAATATGATGAACACTTGGCCTGTTTAGTCATGGGTTTATAGCATGAAGTGAAGTTGCATGACTAGTGTAGGAGAGGAGTGGGCTGGCTTAGCAGAGATTACCTCAATCTGGATGTAATCACTATGGGAACTAACCAACTAACACAGATCTACTGCTCTGGAGGATGTACGTTGATTTTTTTCTTTAGGGGGTAGATCAGCTTTAATATTGCAGATAGATTGTAACTTCCATCAATGTAATTGTCTGCATCACTTCTAATCTCCCATACGTTTTTCATCTCGCATTTATATATATAAAAACGTTTTTTTTTTTTTTTTTTTTCACCTTTATTTAACCAGGTAAGCCAGTTGAGAACAAGTTCTCATTTACAACTGCGACCTGGCCAAGACAAAGCAAAGCAGTGCGATAAAAACAACAGCACAGAGTTACATATGGGGTAAAAAAACATAAAGTCAAAAAAAATACAACAGAAAATATATATACAGTGTGTGCAAATGTAGCAAGTTATGGAGGTAAGGCAATAAATAGGCTATAGTGCAAAATAATTACAATTATTATTAACACTGGAATGCTAGATGTGCAAGAGATTATGTGCAAATAGAGATACTGGGGTGCAAAAGAGCAAAATAAATAACAATATAGGGATGAGGTAGTTGGGTGGGCTAATTTCAGATGGGCTGTGTACAGGTGCAGTGATCGGTAAGGTGCTCTGACAACTGATGCTTAAAGTTAGTGAGGGAGATAAGAGTCTCCAGCTTCAGAGATTTTTGCAATTCGTTCCAGTCATTGGCAGCAGAGAACTGGAAGGAATGTATATATACACATATACATATACATACTCATACATATAAATACATATACATACATATACAGTTGAAGTCGGAAGTTTACATACACCTTAGCCAAATACATTTAAACTCAGTTTTTCACAATTCCTGACATTTAATCCTAGTAAAAATTCCCTGTCTTAGGTCAGTTAGGATCACCACTTTATTTTAAGAATGTGAAATGTCAGAATAATAGTCGAGAGAATAATTTATTTCAGCTTTTATTTCTTTCATCACATTCCCAGTGGGTCAGAAGTTTACATACACTCAATTAGTATTTGGTAGCATTGCCTTTAAATTGTTTAACTTGGGTCAAACGTTTCGGGTAGCCTTCCACAAGCTTCCCACAATAAGTTGGGTGAATTTTGGCCCATTCCTCCTGACAGAGCTGGTGTAACTGAGTCAGGTTTGTAGGCCTCCTTGCTCGCACACACTTTTTCAGTTCTGCCCACAAATGTTCTATAGGATTGAGGTCAGAGCTTTGTGATGGCCACTCCAATACCTTGACTTTGTTGTCCTTAAGCCATTTTGTCACAACTTTGGAAGTATGCTTGGGGTCATTGTCCATTTGGAAGACCCATTTGCGACCATGCTTGAACTTCCTGACTGATGTCTTTGTCCCCATGTGCAGTTGCAAACCATATTCTGGCTTTTTTATGGCAGTTTTGGAGCAGTGGCTTCTTCCTTGCTGAGCGGCCTTTCAGGTTATGTCGATATAGGACTCGTTTTACTATGGATACAGATACTTTTGTACCTGTTTCCTCCAGCATTTTCACAAGGTCCTTTGCTGTTGTTCTGGGATTGATTTGCACTTTTCGCACCAAAGTACGTTCATCTCTAGGAGACAGAATGCGTCTCCTTCCTGAGCGTTATGACGGCTGCGTGGTCCCATGGTGTTTATACTTGCGTACTATTGTTTGTACAGATGAACGTGGTACCTTCAGGCATTTGGAAATTGCTCCCAAGGATGAACCAGACTTGTGGAGGTCTACAATTATTTTTCTGAGGTCTTGGCTGATTTATTTTGATTTTCCCATGATGTCAAGCAAAGAGGCACTGAGCTTGAAGGTAGGCCTTGAAATACATCCACAGGTACACCACCAATTGACTCAAATGATGTCAATTAGCCTATCAGAAGCTTCTAAAGCCATGACATCATTTTCTGGAATTTTCCAAGCTGTTTAAAGGCACTGTCAACTTAGTGTATGTAAACTTCTGACCCACTGGAATTGTGATACAGTGAATTCTAAGTGAAATAATCTGTCTGTAAAGAATTGTTGGAAAAATTACTTGTGTCATGTACAAAGTAGTCCTAACTAACAAACTATAGTTTGTTAACAAGACATTTGTGTAGTGGTTGAAAAACTAGTTTTAATGACTCCAACCTAAGTGTATGTAAACTTCCGACTTCAACTGTATATGCACATATCCTTTTTTATTACTTTCCAACCCTACCACCCCTTCCCTAATTGGAGTAAACTAGCGAACAACAATGCTTAGGCCTCTACTTCCAGCTTATACATACTATATACATTTTATGGACACAGTCAATTTTACAATAATTCTATTTTGTTTGTTTTTACTCCTGAATTTCCTCTACCCTCAACCTCTCCGATCATTTTCATGATGTCCATCCGGTTTGCTTCTATCAATCAATCAATCAATTTTATTTTATATAGCCCTTCTTACATCAGCTAATATCTCAAAGTGCTGTACAGAAACCCAGCCTAAAACCCCAAACAGCTAGTAATGCAGGTGTAGAAGCACGGTGGCTAGGAAAAACTCCCTAGAAAGGCGAAAACCTAGGAAGAAACCTAGAGAGGAACCAGGCTATGAGGGGTGGCCAGTCCTCTTCTGGCTGTGCCGGGTGGAGATTATAACAGAACCATGCCAAGATGTTCAAAAATGTTCATAAGTGACAAGCATGGTCAAATAATAATCAGGAATAAATCTCAGTTGGCTTTTCATAGCCGATCATTAAGAGTTGAAAACAGCAGGTCTGGGACAGGTAGGGGTTCCATAACCGCAGGCAGAACAGTTGAAACTGGAATAGCAGCATGGCCAGGCGGACTGGGGACAGCAAGGAGTCACCACGGCCGGTAGTCCCGACGTATGGTCCTAGGGCTCAGGTCTCTCAGTTGGCTTTTCATAGCCGATCATTAAGAGTTGAAAACAGCAGGTCTGGGACAGGTAGGGGTTTCGTAGCCGCAGGCAGAACAGTTGAAACTGGAATAGCAGCAAGGCCAGGCGGACTGGGGACAGCAAGGTGACATCATGCCCGGTAGTCCTGACGTATGGTCCTAGGGCTCAGGTTCTCAGAGAGAAAGAGAGAACGAGAGAATTAGAGAGAGCATACTTAAATTCACACAGGACACTGGATAAGACAGGAGAAGTACTCCAGGTATAACCAACTAACCCCAGCCCCCCGACACATAAACTACTGCAGCATAAATACTGGAGGCTGAGACAGGAGCGGTCCGGAGACACTGTGGCCCCATCCGAAGAAACCCCCGGACAGGGCCAAACAGGAAGGATATAACCCCACCCACTCCGCCAAAGCACAGCCCCCGCACCACTAGAGGGATATCCCCAACCACCAACTTACAATCCTGAGACAAGGCCGAGTATAGCCCACAGAGGTCTCCACCACAGCACAAACCAAGGGGGGGGGGGCGCCAACCCAGACAGGAAGATCACGTCAGTAACTCAACCCACTCAAGTGACGCACCCCTCCCAGGGACGGCATGAAAGAGCACCAGCAAGCCAGTGACTCAGCCCCTGCAACAGGGTTAGAGGCAGAGAACCCCAGTGGAGAGGGGAACCGGCCTGGCAGAGACAGCAAGGGCTGTTCGTTGCTCCAGCCTTTCCGTTCACCTTCACACTCCTGGGCCAGACTACACTCAATCATATGACCTACTGAAGAGATAAGTCTTCAGTAAAGACTTAAAGGTTGAGACCGAGTCTGCGTCTCTCACATGGGTAGGCAGACTGTTCCATAAAAATGGAGATCTATAGGAGAAAGCCCTGCCTCCCGCTGTTTGCTTAGAAATTCTAGGGACA
Source organism: Coregonus lavaretus (assembly GCF_964263955.1). Classification (NCBI taxonomy): domain Eukaryota; kingdom Metazoa; phylum Chordata; class Actinopteri; order Salmoniformes; family Salmonidae; genus Coregonus; species Coregonus lavaretus. Next base: position 24,140,356 of record NC_140024.1, on the reverse strand, counting down.
ATTAGGAGGCCTGCGTCTTGTGACCGTAGCGTACGTATTGGTATGTACGGCAGGACCAACTCGGAAAGATAGGTAGGAGCAAGCCCATGTAACGCTTTATAGGTTAACAGTAAAACCTTGAAATCAGCCCTTGCCTTAACAGGAAGCCAGTGTAGGGAAGCTAGCACTGGAGTAATATGATCAAATTTCTTGGTTCTAGTCAGGATTCTAGCAGCCGTATTTAGCACTAACTGAAGTTTATTTAGTGCTTTATCCGGGTAGCCGGAAAATAGAGCATTGCAGTAGTCTAACCTAGAAGTAACAAATGCATGGATTAATTTTTCTGCATCATTTTTGGACAGAAAATTTCTGATTTTTGCAATGTTACGTAGATGGAAAAAAGCTGTCCTTGAAACAGTCTTGATATGTTCGTCAAAAGAGAGATCAGGGTCAAGAGTAACGCCGAGGTCCTTCACAGTTTTATTTGAGACGACTTTACAACCATCAAGATGAATTGTCAGATTTAACAGAAGATCTCTTTGTTTCTTGGGACCTAGAACAAGCATCTCTGTTTTGTCCGAGTTTAAAAGTAAAAAGTTTTCAGCCATCCACTTCCTTATGTCTGAAACACAGGCTTCTAGCGAGGGCAATTTTGGGGCTTCACCATGTTTCATTGAAATGTACAGCTGTGTGTCATCCGCATAGCAGTGAAAGTTAACATTATGTTTTCGAATAACATCCCCAAGAGGTAAAATATATAGTGAAAACAATAGTGGTCCTAAAACGGAACCTTGAGGAACACCGAAATGTACAGTTGATTTGTCGGAGGACAGACCATTCACAGAGACAAACTGATATCTTTCCGACAGGTAGGATCTAAACCAGGCCAGAACTTGTCCGTGTAGACCAATTTGGGTTTCCAGTCTCTCCAAAAGAATGTGGTGATCGATGGTGTCAAAGGCAGCACTAAGGTCTAGTAGCACGAGGACAGATGCAGAGCCTCGGTCTGACGCCATTAAAAGGTCATTTACCACCTTCACAAGTGCAGTCTCAGTGCTATGATGGGGTCTAAAACCAGACTGAAGCATTTCGTATACATTGTTTGTCTTCAGAAAGGCAGTGAGTTGCTGCGCAACAGCTTTTTCTAAAATTTTTGAGAGGAATGGAAGATTCGATATAGGCCGATAGTTTTTTATATTTTCCGGGTCAAGGTTTGGCTTTTTCAAGAGAGGCTTTATCACTGCCACTTTTAGTGAGTTTGGTACACATCCGGTGGATAGAGAGCTGTTTATTATGTTCAACATAGGAGGGCCAAGCACAGGAAGCAGCTCCTTCAGCAGTTTAGTAGGAATAGGATCCAGTATGCAGCTTGAAGGTTTAGAGGCCATGATTATTTTCATCATTGTGTCAAGAGATATAGTACTAAAACACTTAAGTGTCTCTCCCGATCCCAGGCCCTCGCAGAGCTGTGCAGATCCAGGACAGCTAAGCCCTGGAGGAATACGCAGATTCAAAGAGGAGTCCGTAATTTGCTTTCTAATGGTCATGATCTTTTCCTCAAAGAAGTTCATGAATTTATCACTGCTGAAGTGAAAGCCATCCTCTCTTGGGGAATGCTGCTTTTTAGTTAGCTTTGCAACAGTATCAAAAAGAAATTTTGGATTGTTCTTATTTTCCTCGATTAAGTTGGAAAAGTAGGATGATCGAGCAGCAGTGAGGGCTCTTCGGTACTGCACGGTACTGTCTTTCCAAGCTAGTCGGAAGACTTCCAGTTTGGTGTGGCGCCATTTCCGTTCCAATTTCCTGGAAGCTTGCTTCAAAGCTCGGGTATTTTCTGTATACCAGGGAGCTAGTTTCTTATGACAAATGTTTTTCGTTTTTAGGGGTGCAACTGCATCTAGGGTATTGCGCAAGGTTAAATTGAGTTCCTCAGTTAAGTGGTTAACTGATTTTTGTCCTCTGACGTCCTTGGGTAGGCAGAAGGAGTCTGGAAGGGCATCAATGAATTTTTGTGTTGTTTGAGAATTTATAGCACGACTTTTGATGCTCCTTGGTTGGGGTCTGAGCAGATTATTTGTTGCGATTGCAAATGTAATAAAATGGTGGTCCGATAGTCCAGGATTTTATGGAAAAACATTAAGATCTACAACATTTATTCCATGGGACAAAACTAGGTCCAGAGTATGACTGTGGCAGTGAGTAGGTCCAGAGACATGTTGGACAAAACCCACTGAGTCGATAATGGCTCCGAAAGACTTTTGGAGTGGGTCTGTGGACTTCTCCATGTGAATATTAAAATCACCAAAAATTAGAATATGATCTGCTATGACTACAAGGTCTGATAGGAATTCAGGAAACTCAGAGAGGAACGCTGTATATGGCCCAGGAGGCCTGTAAACAGTAGCTATAAAAAGTGATTGAGTAGGCTGCATAGATTTCATGACTAGAAGCTCAAAAGATGAAAACGCCATTTTTTTTTTTGTAAATTGAAATTTGCTATCGTAAATGTTAGCAACACCTCCGCCTTTGCGGGATGCACGGGGAATATGGTCACTAGTGTAACCAGGAGGTGAGGCCTCATTTAACACAGCAAATTCATCAGGCTTAAGCCATGTTTCAGTCAGGCCAATCACATCAAGATTATGATCAGTGATTAGTTCATTGACTATGACTGCCTTTGAAGTGAGGGATCTAACATTAAGTAACCCTATTTTGAGATGTGAGGTATCACGATCTCTTTCAATAATGGCAGGAATGGAGGAGGTCTTTATCCTAATAAGATTGCTAGGGTGAACACCGCCATGTTTAGTTTTGCCCAACCTAGGTCGAGGCACAGACACAGTCTCAATGGGTATGGCTGAGCTGACTACACTGACTGTGCTATTGGCAGACTCCACTAAGCTGGCAGGTTGGCTAACAGCCTGCTGCCTGGCCTGCACCCTATTTCACTGTGGGGCTAGAGGAGTTAGAGCCCTATCTATGTTGGTAGATAAGAGGAGAGCACCCCTCCAGCTAGGATGGAGTCCGTCACTCCTCAGCAGGTCAGGCTTGGTCCTGTTTGTGGGTGAGTCCCAGAAAGAGGGCCAATTATCCACAAATGTTATCTTTTGGGAGGGGCAGAAAACAGTTTTCAACCAGCGATTAAGTGCTGAGACTCTGCTGTAGAGCTCGTCACTTCCCCTAACTGGGAGGGGGCCAGAGACAATTACTCGATGCCGACACATCTTTCTAGCTGATTTACACGCTGAAGCTATGTTGCACTTGGTGACCTCTGACTGTTTCATCCTAACATCGTTGGTGCCGACGTGGATAACAATATCTCTATACTCTCTACACTCGCCAGTTTTAGCTTTAGCCAGCACCATCTTTAGATTAGCCTTAACGTCGGTAGCCCTGCCCCCTGGTAAACAGTGTATGATCGCTGGGTGATTCGTTTTAAGTCTAATACTGCGGGTAATGGAGTCGCCAATGACTAGGGTTTTCAATTTGTCAGAGCTAATGGTGGGAGCCTTCGGCGTCTCAGACCCCGTAACGGGAGGAGTAGAGACTAGAGAAGACTCAGACTCAGACTCCGACTCGCTACATAATGGGGAAAACCGGTTGAAGGTTTCTGTCGGCTGAATGAGCGACACTGGTTGAGCATTCCAACAGTATTTCCCTCCAGAAGCCATGAGAAAGTTGTCCGGCTGCGGGGACTGTGCGGGGGGATTTATACTAACGTTACTGTCTGTACTTACTGGTGGCACAGACGCTGTTTCTTCCTTTCCTACACTGAGATTACCCTTGCCTAACGATTGCGTCTGAAGCTGGGCTTGTAGCACAGCTATTCTCGCCGTAAGGCGATCGTTCTCCTGTATATTATGAGTACAGCGACTGCAATTAGAAGACATCATGTTAATGTTACTACTTAGCTTCGGCTGTTGAAGATGTTGATGAACCATGTCCAGATAAAGCGTCCGGAGTGAAAAAGTTGAATAAGGGAAAAAAGTTGCGATGGAAAAAAGGAAAATAACGTAAAGTTGGCAGCTAAAACGCACAGGAAAATGACTCTTCTGTCTCGGGATAAACGTCCGGGGTGAAAAAGTTTAACGAAAAAAGATGAGTGAGGACAAAACTAAAAAGTTGGTAAATTTGTTGAACACAGAGATTGATTAAACGTTTATTAAAAGTAAAACGTGAATAGTTTGGCAGGTAGCCAAGTAGCAACAAACAGCACAGCAGCACGGAGACAATGCGGAAGCGAGACGGAAGTCACGTGAGTCAGTAGTCCCTGTTAATCAGCACCCAGTATTGGGTATATGCCATATCTTTCTAACTGTGCTCTTTCACAAAAGCTCTCAACCTATAACCTATATCCTTATTATGGACACAGTATGCTTTACATTAGTTATCTTGTTGTTATTAGTTGTTGTTAGTCCCATCCTTCAACTCCATTCAACACATCCCATCTATCTCTTAACACCATCCATATTGGATTTCTATTTGCCATATATTTTTCAACTGTACTGTGATGTTTCACAAAAGTTCTGAACCCTTCTATTCTCATTGTTTCTACAGATTGTAAATTGAAAATAAACATTTTTGCTAAAAGTATTATTATAGTATTGATTGATTGACTTTGACTTTTCAGATCACCCAGTAGTGCCTATTCAACTCTGTTTTTATCTCTCTCTCACACACACACACACACACACACACACACACACACACACACACACACACACACACACACACACACACACACACTCAAATGCACGCACACACACACACTCATGGTGTGTAAGGTGTCATGAACGCCCCAGACCTACCTTGAGTTTGGATAGCTGTCCCAGGTCCTTGGCAGCACTGAAAATCATCTGGGCTCCTTGCTGTGAGGAGAAAAGACAGACAGACAGGGTTATATTGTATATATACACCTTTGAAGCCCTTACATACTGAATATAATGTGAAAGGAAACACGAAGGTGGTACAGTAAAGGAAATCGTTTTTTGTTGTTTGTGTGTGTGTGTCTATGGACGTGTTTCACTATACTTGTGGGGACCAGAAGTCTCCCCAAGAATAGTAAACGTTTTTTTTGGGACCAACTGGGGACATTTTGTTAGTCCCCAAAAGGTAAAATGCTATTTCTAGGGGGTTTAGGGTTAAGGTTAGAATTAGTGTTAGTGTTAGGGTTAGAATTAGGTTTAGGGTTAGGGTTAAGGTTAGGTTTTGGGGTAAAGGTTAGGGTTAGGTTAGGGTTAGGGGTTAGGGAAAATAGGATTTTGATCAGGACAGAATTGTGTCCCCAAAAGGTTAGTTATACAAGACTGTGTGTGTGTGTGTTTGAGAACATCCCTTCTGGGTGTTGTCAGCCTGGTCAGTGTTGCCTGTTGGTTAGAAAAGCAGGTTTTGGCTTTTCATTCCTCTATCCAGGCTTAACTAACATTTCCTGCATGACTGACACACAAAGAGAAAAGGAGACACCATCTTATCCTCTATGGTGTGTCTGTGTTTTGTACATATTTGTGTGTGTTTGTGTGTGTGTGTGTGTGTGTGTGTATCTACAGCCTAGAGGACATTTCAGCCAGAGGTAGAGAGGTAGGCAACCCTGGTCCTGAAATGTTGCAGATACTGCACTGTACTGATTTCTCTGTTAGATAGTTTTTTGCTTCAGTCCTAAAAGAGACCAGGTAAAGTAGGTGGAATTTAGCCCAGCTCTGATATTGGCCAATTATCTCATTTGGTGCCTGTTGGGGGCAAGTAAACAGTGCAGTACCTGTAGCACTCCAGAACCATGGCAACCTACTTCTGCTCTAGTGTAAGAGGTACTGCCATCATGGTTAGAATAGATTCATGGCTTACAGTGGTCTATCTGTCTCTCCATGGTGTTGTTGGTGTTGTATGTCTGTGTGTGTGTGTGTGTGTGTGTGTGTGTGTGTGTGTGTGTGTGTGTGTGTGTGTGTGTGTTTGGTGTATATAACATAACATCTCACATTCTGGTCATTGAGAGGTGGTAAGACTATCATTCTCTCAATGGTGTTGAGGACGATCTTCCACAGTTCCTTCAGGACTCGTTTCAACACCGTCTTCTCACAGATCTTTGCGAATAAAATCAAACTGCAGAGCAGAGACAGAGCAGAGCAGAGACAGAGCAGAGACAGAGCAGAGCAGAGACAGAGCAGAGCAGAGACAGAGCAGAGCAGAGACAGAACAGAGACAGAGCAGAGACAGAACAGAAACAGAGCAGAGACAGAGCAGAGACAGAGCAGAGACAGAGCAGAGACAGAGCAGAGACAGAGCAGAGACAGAACAGAAACAGAGCAGAGACAGAGCAGAGACAGAGCAGAGACAGAGCAGAGACAGAGCAGAGACAGAGCAGAGACAGAGCAGAAACAGAGACAGAGTAGAGACAGAGCAGAGACAGAACAGAAACAGAGACAGAGCAGAACAGAGACAGAGAAGAGCAGAACAGAGCAAAGCCAACAGTCAAAGTCAGATCTAAAACCACAGCAGAAACACAATCAAGTTAAAGGGACATTAGACTTTCAAATCAACGTTTTTGAGATGTTTTGAGACCTCTAAAGTAGTCTAATGCCAAGATGAAACCCCGTCCCACGACATCAGTTGTGTAGATCCACCCCAAAGATAAGCATAGAATAAACCAGGAAAACCAGGGAATTAGACAGTGCTTATCTTTTTTATTTATTTTGTGATTGAGGCATATAGCTGAATTTCCACAACTGATGTTGTGGGACATGGTTTCATCTAGACGTTAGACTACTTTAGAAGTCTGAAAACATCTGACAAACTTTAATGTATGAGTGAAATGTCCCTTTAACACGTTCAAACGTTACACGCCACATACGTCAAGCCACAGGGCCTATAGGAAGACAACAGGATCAAACATGGACAAACACAATCACGTGTGAAGTTCAAAAAGCCATGATATGTGGAATAAATGCATCAGCTTTACATTATAATCTCAGTGAATGGAAAACCTTGGCTAAGGAGATAGGAGAAAGGATTTAGTTTTTGCATAGTATTAAGAGGATTCTACTGTAATACCCCACTGGCCTCGATGTTGCTGTGAGTGTCTGAGAGAGAATCACAGCTTACACACACACACACACACACACACATACACACACACACACACACACACACACACATACAAGCAAACACACACCACACACACACACACACACACACACTCTTTCAGGGGTGGATGCCAGAGTAGAGAAGATGGCCTACAAGATAATGTTGGAATACATACAGCTCCCTGGTGAATACTGGATTGAATATCAATATGGATGTTACCACTCTGAAGTAGAGAAACACCTACACCAATAACAAACACACAAAGGCACACAGGCACTCATACACGCACACACACACACGCACACACACACCTAAACACACTGAGAAACACCTACCCTATAGAAAACACAAATTAACACAAAGAACAAACACAGACGCATGTACACACACAGAAAAACACTGACATGTTTTTCAGTGCGCATGTGTGTGTGTATGTTTGTGTGTGTATGTTTGTGTGTGTGTGTTTGTGTTTTTTGTGTGTGTGTTTCTTTACTGCAGGGGGAGTGGTTACATCAGTATTGATATTGAATCCAGTGTATCCAAAACACCTCCAGACTGATTATTCTGATGTGGAATAGAGCCATATCATCCTGCCTTTACACAGCATGGGACCTACTCTAGAACTGCTAGGACAGGGATCATCAACTTGATTCAGCCGCAGGCTGATTTTTTCTTGAGCTGATGGTCAGGAGGCCGTAACATTATTACAAATCATTTGTAGACGGCAAATTGACAGCAATAATCCCAAACAGATATAATATTTGACTAAAACATAATAATTTCAAACCTTGCTTACATTTGTATACAATCACATATACAGGTAACTGCCAAAATAATGGAAACACTTGAGTAAATGAGGGATACAAAGTATATTGAAAGCATGTGATGCCACACAGGTGTGGTTCCTGAGTTAATTAAGCAATTAACATCCCATCATGCTTAGGGGTCATGTATACACATTCTGGGCTGGCCATTATTTTGGCTACCATGGCTTTGCCCCCATAATATGACAATGCCCCCATCCAAAGGACACGAGTGGTCACTGATTAGTTTGATGAGCATGAAAACGATGTAAACCATATGCCATGGCCGTCTCAGTCATCAGATCACAACCCAATTGAACACTTATGGGAGATTCTGGAGCGGCACCATCGACAAAACACCAAATGATGGAATTTCCAGTGGAAGAATGGTGTCGCATCCCTCCAATAGAGTTCCAGACACGTGTAGAATCTATGCCAAGGTGCATTGAAGTTGTTCTGGCTCGTGGTGGCCCAACACCCTATTAAGATACTTTATGTTGGTGTATCTCTATTATGAGTGGGAATATATATTATGCATGGGAATACTTTGGAACAGATTTCCACAATTATTATAATAATTATTATAATTTTATTTGCTCAGAAAACTTGGCTTGTGGACCGCCAGTTGGGGAACCCTGTACTAGGCTAACTGGTTAACTGGTTACCTAACCCAATGCTCCAACTAGAGGGCTGCAGAGATCAGAGATTGTGTCCTGACAGAGATCATTGCGGGGTGGTCTGCATTTTTCATGCTGCGGTTGGGAGCGGGCGGTCAGATTCAATTATTTTTGTTTGTCCCGCAGTATATTTGGAAACGGTTGTCTTTCTGCTTTGTATGCTTTAACCTACCTACTGTATTATAAACACATCTTTGTTGCATTATTCACACACTCAGAATTCACAGAGCAGGGAGAGAAATCCCCCGACCCCCCGCAACCCCCCCTCCCATCTTCCCACAACCATGAACCTATATGTTCAGTTATTTTTGCACATTTTGATATTGCCTATAGGTTTCAAAATGGCTGCGACCATGGCTGCTGGCAAGTGAGCTGCGTCGTCACATAGGCCTATGCCTAAAATAACATTGCAGGACTGCGGTTGGGTTTGGGACCAGTTCTTGCTCTAGCAGGTGGGAGTCAGACAGAAAGCCAGCGGGTGTGGGTGGGAGCGGGAGAGGGAGAGGGATGAATACATCAGTTCCATGCAGACCTCTAGCTCCGACCTCTAGGATAACTGGTTAACTAACCCAAAGCTCCGACCTCTAGGATAACTGGTTAACTAACCCAAAGCTCCAACCACTAGGATAACTGGTTAACTAACCCAAAGCTCCAACCTCTAGGATAACTGGTTAACTAACCCAAAGCTCCAACCTCTAGGATAAGTGGTTAACTAACCCAAAGCTCCGACCTCTAGGCTAACTGGTTAACTAACCCAAAGCTCCAACCACTAGGATAACTGGTTAACTAACCCAAAGCTCCAACCTCTAGGATAAGTGGTTAACTAACCCAAAGCTCCGACCTCTAGGCTAACTGGTTAACTAACCCAAAACTCCAACCACTAGGATAACTGGTTAACTAACCCAAAGCTCCAACCTCTAGGCTAACTGGTTAACTAACCCAAAGCTCCAACCTCTAGGCTAACTGGTTAACTAACCCAAAGCTCCAACCACTAGGATAACTGGTTAACTAACCCAAAGCTCCAACCTCTAGGCTAACTGGTTAACTAACCTAAAGCTCCAACCACTAGGATAACTGGATAACTAACCCAAAGCTCCAACCACTAGGATAACTGCCACATGCATTCAGACACCTACTGAGTCTCACAATATAAATCCTCAGTAACTCCATGGTGAAAACAAACAGCTACTTTTTATCCAGGAGTTGCATGAGGGTTTACTAACCTCTCAACTAACGGGTTACTAACCCAACCCTCTCACTTCTTGGCTAACTGGTTACAATATTAACTCAAGGGTGTAAACAGAAACCTACTTTTTATCCAGGAGATCCATAGATAGGCTACTGGTTACTAACCTCTAAGCCAGCTGATAATATGCATATAGGGACCTACTTTTTATCCAGGAGGTCCATGAGTGGTCTGAGGACGGTCTCAGCATCCATGGCAGCGTTGCTCTTCCCTGCAGCACTCCCCTTCATCTGGACTAACTCCTGGTTCATCTGTTTTACACAGTCCTCAATCACCGGCTTGAAACTGGACAGGGAAATAACACATGGTTAGCACAGATACACACAGACCACAGATACACACAGACCACAGATACACACAGACCACAGACACACACAGACCACAGATACACACAGACCACAGACACACACAGACCACAGACACACACAGACCACAGATACACACAGACCACAGACACACACAGACCACAGACACACACAGACCACAGATACACACAGACCACAGATACACACAGACCACAGACACACACAGACCACAGACACACACAGACCACAGACACACACAGTAACAGAAACAGCCACAAAAACACACACACAGACACACACAGACACAGAACCCCACCCCCCACACACACACCTGGAGCCGAAGACTGCACTGAGCTCATCCAGCACGGTGTTGAGTTTGTTCTGCAGTTCCTTCAGTAGTTCACTGGCCTCAGCATCCAGCTGCAACAGCAACAGGCAGGGAGATGCCCCATCATTAGCTGCTACATCAATACAGCATTATATCACTAACATCATACATCTCGATATCTCTGCATCACTATGGGCCTTATTTTCACTTGAGATCTGCGCACATAACTCAACTTTTTGACTCACAGGGGCTGCGTCTGAAATGGCACCCTATTCCCTATATAGTGCACTACATTTGACCATAGCCCTACGCGAGCCCTGGTCAAATGTTAAAAAGTATTGCACTAAATAGGGAATAGGGTGCCCAGGGCCTATAGGGCTCTGGTCAAAAGTAGTGCACTGTAAAGAATAGGATACTATTTGGGAAACAGACTATATCTCTACATCACTACATTACTATGGGCGGCATTCTGACTTGACATCTGACTTGATCCCATAACTCACATTTTTTTACATGTTGAGTCTCTCATTGACATCAATGAATGATTTATGTCAGGGTCTGAGTTATTCTTATCTCAACCCTGAACCTGACCCTATGCCAATACATCATTACTTCACTACAACAATATGTCAGTGTCCCAAATGGCACCCTATTCCCTATATAGTGCACTAATTTTGACTAGGGACCATAGGGCTCTGATTAAAAGTAGTCCACTATAAAGGGAATAGGGTTCCATTTGGGATGGGACCTATGTCAGTCTCTCTGGCATAAAGGGGGACAGAGTTCAGACTGGATAAGCCAGGGAGGGATGGGTGGATAGGATGGGGGTGAGAGTAGGGGTGTGCCATGGAGGGGGTCAACAGCCACTCTAAGTGTGTGTCCCAAATGGCACCCTATTTCCTATATAGTGGCTCTGGTCAAAAGTAATGCACTATGTAGAGAACAGGGTGCCATTTGGGATGCAACCTAAAGGTGTTTTAGGGCAAGAGGGTTTGGCAGAGACAGATAGATCCCCAACCCTCTAAATGTGTTTTAAAGGGGAGATCTAATCTATCTGTGTGTGATGGTCCCTTTGTCACTCAGTCAGCTCACAGGACCCAGGCTCCCACCTCAACTCACTGATAGTCAGTCAAGTAGATGTTTAGTACGCTAAGCACATGTTGTGTCTGGCTCACAGTCCCCCCATCACTGGATGCCTCTGTAGTACCATGTCAGGAGGAGAGGACACTGGATGCGTCCCAAATAGCACCCTGTTCCCTATACAGTGCACTATGGGCCCTGGTCAAAAGTAGTGCACTACTGTATGTAAGGAATAGGGTGTAATTTGGGACATAACATCTATAGGGCCTGTCTGTGTACTCCAGGGAGGACTGAAAAGAGAACAGAGGGGCAGACAGCATCATTTAGAATGACTAAAGACTTTCTGAGTGGCCTGCTCATTGATGTGTTTAAGTCTACTCTATAGATCCTACAATTCACCAGTAACATTGCCACTTATTCTGCACACAGAAGTCTGTGTGTGTGTGTTGTGTGTGCTTGTGTTGTGTGTGTTTCTGCTGTGTGTGTGTGTGTGTGTGTATTGGAGAGTGGGAGCTGTTTCAGGCCTGGTCCCTGAGATAGATGTGTGACAAAAGCTAGCTGCTCCATATGCATGACAGGTCATCACATTAAGCCTGTGTGTGTGTGTGTGTGTGTGTGTGTTTGTGTGTGTGTGTGTGTGTGTGTGTGTGTGACAGATCATCACTTTAGGTTAGATAAGAGTCATGCAGCCACAGACCAGCTCTCTAATCCTATCTCGTTCTGATGGTGGATGGCTTGTCGAGACAGGTGTTGTGTATAGCAGGCCATTATAGAAGCCATTACACAGTGATCAAGCTGTTATCCTGAGCATGTTTCAGAGACTGACGTGTTTACATACGGTTTGTCAGTATTATTGACCATAGCATGCACATACAGGGATCTGCCAAAATAATGGAAACACTTGTTTGAATGTTTTCTGTATGTATCATAAGAGCTATATTATCTTCACCCTCTGAGTGGAGAGGAGATCCACTCTCTCTCACGTCTCTGTCTCAGCCTTGCAGAAGTTGATGTTGATCTATTATTTCAAATCCTATGAAATGACGGATTTATTATTTCTAATTCTAAGATATGTAGAGCCTGAAATATGTGTTATTTCAAATTCTAGGATAGCACATTGGTCTGTGTAATTGCCGTGGCTTTCAGTTTGCTAATTGCGTTGGGAACACTTTCACTGCCAGTTAGCCAGTAATGTGTTTTTGTGCTGAGGTCTGCCTAAATGGAAAAAAAACATTTAGTTCATCAATCTGCATTATCCATTATGTTTAGAGATCATTAGGAATAGCTGTCTAATGCCTGAATGACAAGGTAGTTTATAGCGTTATCAGGTTGTAATTACTATTGTATGTTTCTCCTGAATAATGCAACATCCCTGTCACTCAATTCGCCTAAATAAATCACCTGTCAAACGTCTAATGCAAGCAGCTGCAGCCAAACCAACTAAAGCATTTCCTTTCAGTCAGACATGCCTATGTCTGTGTCCTGAATGGCACCCTTTTCCCTATATAGTGCATTACTTTTATAGAGCACTACTTTCTCAAACGTAGTACACTAAATAGGGAATAGGGTGCCATTTGGGACGCAGCCTCTATCTGTTCAGACACCTCATTAACAGAACCGTTCCTTTAGAGAGAGAGAGCAAAGCTGGGGAGTTTTGTAAGCGTTTGAGAAGCTCATCAGAGTTTCTGTGAAATCCTGTCTGGAGCATTTTGTAGCTTCAGCTTGGGGACCAAAGAGAGGCAATCAAAAAGACCCTGACTCCAGGCTGCAGGCTGAGGGACACTGACGACTCCACTAAATGAGCCAGGAAAAAAGGCACCAAGCTAAAAATGGTGGGACCGGGTGGGTTGGAACCATTATCCTTAGTGACAGAATGTGGGCTGTGTGTGTGTGTGTGTTGTGGATGAATACTGCTCCCTGACAGAGCGCGGGGACTAGCTGACAGATGGGTAGCTCTGATTCCGTATGCCCTGTGGCACATGCTGCTGAGAGGGTCAGAGCGTAGGTGGGGTGTGTGTGTGTGTGTGTTGCTGAGAGTGGGAGAAGCATAGGTTGGGGGGGGGGGGGGGGGTGAGAGGTGGGGGTACATGCATTTACTATAGTTCAGTAGATGGTGGTAGGGATAGTTAACGGCTCCTATGCTAAAATAGAAAACGTCCCTAACACTGTATGGTCCTAATTACCACCATTTCCATCCAGAGGATCTTACATTTACATTTTAGTCATTTAGCAGACGCTCTTATCCAGAGCGACTTACAGTTAGTGAGTGCATACATTATTTTTTACATTTTTTATTTTCATACTGGCCCCCCGTGGGAATCGAACCCACAACCCTGGCGTTGCAAACGCCATGCTCTACCAACTGAGCTACATCCCTGCCAGCCAGCCATTCCCTCCCCTACCCTGGACGACGCTGGGCCAATTGTGCGCCGCCCCCTGATCTTCATCAGGTTAAACAGAATGCATGACCACAACCATTTGTAAGAACTCCTATTCTAAGTGAAAGATGGTAAGGATGGTGGAAGACATATCCTTAGTAGGCCTAAAGGGTGTTATAAAGCATATTAGGGATGGTGGGAGTTCTATGTTTAGTTAAGAGTGGTAGGTAGGATGTAGGAGTTCTATGTTTAGTTAAGAGTGGTAGGTAGGATGTAGGAGTTCTATTCTTAGTAAAGGGTGTTAGGTAGGATGTAGGAGTTCTATTCTTAGTAAAGGGTGTTAGGTAGGATGTAGGAGTTATATTCTTAGTAAAGGGTGTTAGGTAGGATAGTAGGAGTTCTATGCATAGTAAAGAGTGTTAGGTAGGATGGTAGGAGTACTATGCTTAGAAAAGAGTGTTAGGTAGGATGGTAGGAGTTCTATGCTTACAAAAGAGTGTTAGGTAGGATGGTAGAAGTTATATGCTTAGTAAAGGGTGTTAGGTAGGCTGTTTAGTAAAGGGTGTTAGGTAGGACAAGTCATCATTGTAATTAAGAATCTGTTCTTAATTGACTTACCTGTATTAATAAAGATTACATACATATTTAAAAATAAAGGAGGGCAGGAGTCCTATGTTTAGTAAAGGGTGGTTAGGATGGTAGGTGGTAGGAGTCCTATGTTTAGTAAAGGGTGGTTAGGATGGTAGGTGGTAGGAGTCCTATGTTTAGTAAAGGGTGGTTAGGATGGTAGGTGGTAGGAGTCCTATGTTTAGTAAAGGGTGGTTAGGATGGTAGGTGGTAGGAGTCCTATACTACACACCTTGCAAAAGGACACAGCCCCCTCCTCCTTGAGAGAGAGCAGAGTAGAATGGGGAAACACAAGACCACAGAAGACAAAACTCAAGGCATTTAAAACGTTAGAAAGAGGAAAGAGACAGCATGCACATTACAGAAAACGTTTGCTATATTCTCAGGATTAGACAGACAGACAGGCAGAGAGAGACCAACACAGAGACAGTCAGAGAAAAAGACAGACAGGCAGAAAGAGAGACATACAGGCAGAGAGACAGAGAGACAGACAGACAGAGAGACAGACAGGCAGAGGGAGAGAAAGAGAGAGAGACAGACAGAGAGACAGACAGACAGATAGAGGGGGACATGCTAGAATATCTGAAACCCAAGACACAGACTAAGGGCTTTCATCTAGACATTTATCAAACATTTATAAAACAACATTTATAAAACAAACAAACTAGAACGCACAAGACCAGACAGGATGGAGGGAGAAGAGCTAGAAGAGTGGAGAAACAGAACAGGGTGGGCGAATAAAAATCAGTCTTCACAGGGATGGTGACAGATCTAGGGGGAAGGTGAGGATTGTCTGATGGGGTAGGACTAGGATTAGGGCCATGGAGGGTGTGGGAAAATGGGGATATGAGGGGTGAAGAAGAGATACAGACCTGCTTGCCTCCCATGGAGTTGGGGTTGGGGTAAAGGTTAAAGGGATGGGGGACAGGGTAAGGGGTTGGGGTAAAGGTTAAGGGGATGGGGGACAGGGTAATGGGATGGGGGACAGGGTAAGGGGATGGGGACAGGGTAAGGGGATGGGGACAGGGTAAGGGGATGGGGACAGGGTAAGGGGATGGGGACAGGGTAAGGGGATGGGGACAGGGTAAGGGGATGGGGACAGGGTAAGGGGTATGTATAAAGGTAAGGGGTTGCTACAGACCTGTTTGCCTCCCATGGACTCAAACATCTTCTCCAGCTGAACTCTGAGCTGCTGGATGTTGTTGATGAGAATGCAGGGCTGTCACAGAGACACAGTCATAGTATTATTCATCTAGCATATAATAGTACTATTCACAACCAGACTGGCCATAGGGGAGTTTGGGCAAATGCTAGATGGGCTGGTCCATCTTTTTGTGTGTGCAGAAAGATCATTATATGCATCCAGAGAACACTTACCACTTTCTCCTGGTTCAGATACAATCCAAAATCCTTGGTTATGATTGCAGCATATTGCAACAGAACTTTGTTGATGGTCTAGAAAAACAAACAAGAAAAGGAATGAACAATATTGAGTTGTTACAATATTAAAACACTCTTAGAAATAGTATTGGACACACACATACGCACACACACGGTCAAACAAACAAACACACACACACACACACACACACACACACACAGCTAGGGACTTTAGGTTAGGGGTTAGTGTCTGACCTTAGCAAAGCGGCACATGAAGTGAGCCAGGGCCTGTGGGTTGGGGCACTCCAGCTTCTTAATGATCTCAAAACTCTGGTTGAGCTGAGTGAACACATCCACCACTGAACAGGAGAAAAGGACATGCTCCGACGTTGGCTGGAACTGGAGAACGAGCGAGAGAGAGAAAGAGAGACAGAGAAAGAGGGAGAGAGAGAGAAAGAGAAGGGGGAGAAAGAGAGGAGAGAAATAGATTGAGCGAGAGAGAAAAAGAGAAGGGGGGAGAGAGAGATAGATTGAGAGAGAGAAAGAAAGAGAAGTAGAAAGAGAGAGATAGGGAGAGAAGGGGAAGAGAGATTGAGAAAGAGAGAAGAGAGGGAGAGAGTGAGAAAGCGAGAAGAGAGAGAGAGCTTTAGTATCTCACAGTGGTGCAGTATTTCATTGGAGTGAGCAGAGCAGAGCAGCAGAGTGCTGTATGTCAACACTGCTGTTATTCCTTCATCCCTCACTGAGAAGAGACAGAGGACTACCAGACAGTGAACGAGTGAGAGTGAGTGAGTGAGAAAAGAGGAGAGTGTGTGTGAGTACTCACGCCAAGCTTCTTGTCGCTCCCTAGAGCTCCGTGCAGGAAGTCCATGGCAACATCCTCATTCTCAGACAGCCACTGAATGACAAATGGCTCGAACCACCTGGAGGACACACACACACACACACACACACACACACACACACACACACACACAGTGAGTGTACTGTACATACTATCCAAAGTGTGTGTGTGTGTTGAAAGTGTATTCCCTGCTGTGCGCCTTGTTTAAGGGCATCTGTCACAAGAGAAAGTGATAAGGTGGGCGGTGTGTGTATGTGTGTGTGTGTGTCCTTAACTCCTGAAGGTGCTTTGTGTTTAAATGACAGCAGCAAGTGGGCGGGACTGTGAGCTGTCATTCATAACTCACTCTGTAATGGATTGGACGCTGTTTGACCAACAGTGACAGGGAGGTGTGTGTCTAAGAGGGCACTAGCAAGGTTGTCTGAGAGAGCAGTATTCCATATCTTTACATATTTAATACAATCACCTGTCTTTTACCTGACCCTCATGACATTCTCTCCTTTAATTTTTTATCTAGTTTTAAATGCTGATTTGTAAAGCACTTTGGGGTTTAACATGTATGGCAGGGTTGGGGTAAACTATATTTCAATTCAGTCAATTCAGGACGTAAACTGAACTTGGTGTTTGTTTGTTTGTGTGGGTGCATTACAGTACTTACAGAGAATACTCAGTTGTACATATATGGTGTGTTTGTATGGGTACATTACAGTACTTCCAGAGAATACTCAGTTGTACTTGTATGGTGTGTTTGTGTGGGTACATTACAGTACTTCCAGAGAATACTCAGTTGTACATGTATGGTGTGTTTGTGTGGGTACATTACAGTACTTCCAGAGAATACTCAGTTGTACATGTATGGTGTGTTTGTGTGGGTACATTACAGTACTTCCAGAGAATACTCAGTTGTACATGTATGGTGTGTTTGTGAAGGTTGATTGCATGACTGTATTTATTTACTGACTAAAATAATATGGCTGCTCCTGTTGGAGACAACATGACATCATCAAGGATAAAACAAAGGCTTATTTCCACTGTGCCGTAGTATTTACAGAGAATA
Organism: Coregonus lavaretus; assembly: GCF_964263955.1. Lineage (NCBI taxonomy): Eukaryota > Metazoa > Chordata > Actinopteri > Salmoniformes > Salmonidae > Coregonus > Coregonus lavaretus. The sequence goes on along the minus strand of NC_140024.1, from coordinate 24,122,575 downwards.
CTCAGGTGGTGTAAGGTGTGTGTATTTGTTTGGAAAGTGATTTTATTTGGCTTTATACTCCAGCATTTTGGATTTCAGATCAAATGTTTTATATGAGGCGACAGTACAGAATGTCACCTTTTATTTGAGGGTATTTTCATACATATCTGTTTTACCGTTTAGAAATGAAAGCACTTTATGTATCTAGTCCCCCCATTTGAAGGTGTCATAAGTATTTGACAAATTCACTTATAGTGTATTAAATGTAGTCAAAAGTGTAGTATTTGGTCCTATATTCCTAGCACACAATGACTACATCAAGCTTGTGACTCTACAAACTTGTTGGATGCATTTGCAGTTTGTTTTGGTTGTGTTTGGGATTATGTAGTGCCCAATAGAAATGTTAAATCATGTATTGTATCATTTTGGAGTCCCTTTTATTGTAATAGTTTATTGTAATTTTGTTATGTGTCGGACCCCAGTAAGACTAGCTGTCGCCATTGGCGTTTGCTAATGGGAATCCTAATAAAATAAAATAAAAAACCTATTTGGTTCCAGGTAGAACCCTTTTGGGTTCCATGACAAAAAGGGTTCTCCTATTGGGACAGCCGAAGAACCTTTAAAACATTTTTTTTTAAAGAATGTACCATGATCACGGCTAATCATGAATGAATGGTGAATAATGATGAGTGAGAAAGTTACAGAGGTATATCATACCTCCCCAATAATGTTTACCTCCCCTGTTATTGGTAATGGTGAGAGGTTAGCATGTTTTTGGGGCATAATCTTTGTTCATCTGTGTGTGTGTGTGTGTGTGTGTGTCTGTGTCTCTGTGTGTGTGTGCAGCACACTACTTACAGAGAATACTCAGGGGGTGTGTCCTTGAAGGCAGCCAGTTCGCGGACGTACTCATTGTGGAACCACTTGACTTTGAAGTGAAGGTTCATGTACTCTGTGCTCTTGCATAGACGGTGCTTATCGTGCTCTGTCAGGGGAAATGAAAAAGGCAGAATGTTAACATGCATGTCTGGACTCAAATATGATGTGGTTGGCGGCAGGTAGCTTAGTGGTAAAGAGCATTGTGCCAGTAACCGAAAGGTCGCTGGTTCTAATCCCCGAGCTGACTAGGTGAAAAATCTGTCGATGTGCCCTTGAGCAAGGCACTTAACCCTAATTGCTCCTGTAAGTCGCTCTGGATAAGAGCGTCTGCTAAATGACTAAAATGTAAATGTCACAGGAGTAAAAGGCTCAATGCTGAATCAATCAATCAAGCTAATAGGGAAGATCTGAAATCCAGAACCACTGAAGCGGACAGTGATGGAATCAATGCTGAATCAATCAATCAAGCTAATAGGGAAGATCTGAAATCCAGAACCACTGAAGCGGACAGCGATGGAATCTGAATTCTGAAGTTCAGCACCACACGAGACTGGACAGCGACCGTCGGGTACAGGCAGTCACTCTACTCTAGTGTTACATCCTGATTCTCCACCCTTCTCCTAAAGTGTGCACTTGTACACTCCCTGTCATGGATGGTGGAGACTCCCTCCAGCCAATGCTTACATCAATCCAATGCTTTGAAATCCCTGACAGGGAGTGTGCCAGTGCACACTTTGGGAGAACAGAGGCGAATCAGGACAAGGACTAGGTGAATCCTGAAATATATCCAGGAAGCCAGTAAGTAAGAATCCTGATATATATCCAGGAAGCCAGTAAGTAAGAATCCTGATATATATCCAGGAAGCCAGTAAGTAAGAATGCTGATATATATCCAGGAAGCCAGTAAGTAAGAAGCCTGAAATATATCCAGGAAGCCAGTAAGTAAGAATCCTGATATATATCCAGGAAGCCAGTAAGTAAGAATCCTGATATATATCCAGGAAGCCAGTAAGTAAGAAGCCTGAAATATATCCAGGAAGCCAGTAAGTAAGAATCCTGATATATATCCAGGAAGCCAGTAAGTAAGAATCCTGATATATATCCAGGAAGCCAGTAAGTAAGAAGCCTGAAATATATCCAGGAAGGTTCCCCATGAACTCGGATTTACCTTCTACAACTAGGCCTATAACATGGCTGACCTAGTCTCACGTTGTCATAACTCTAAAGTCACGTCGTTGTCACGCGTCAGTCTGGTTCACGACAAGCTATAGCTGACCTGATATTGACAGAGACAGGTAATCTAAGACTAGACCAGGAATCCTGTAAACACAGACACTGGTATTGACATTACCTTCATGGACACACACATACACATACACACACACACACACGGTCTAATGAGATCTGACTTGGTACATAATGAAAGTTCAGTCTGATGACATGGTAAGCTCTATCAAAGTTGGACACATGAACTACCACAGACCTTGGAGAGGAGAGAGAAGGGAGAAGGGAGGGAAGAGAGAGAGGGGAGGGGGTAGAGAGAGAGAGAGGGGGGAGGGGGTAGAGAGAGAGATGGGAGGGGGTAGAGAGAGAGTGGAGGGGGTAGACAGTAGGGAAGGTGGGGGAGGCAGGGGATAGAGAGAAGGTTAGGAGAGATCTGAAAAGTCATAGTCAATCGATCAATAATATAATAATACTTTTAGCAAAAATGTTTATTTTCAATTTATAATCTGTAGAAACAATGAGAATAGAAAGGTTCAGAACTTTTGTAAAACATCACAGTACAGTTGAAAAATATATGGCAAATAGAAATCCAATATGGATGGTGTTAAGAGATACTGTAGATTGGTGGTGTTGAATGGAGTTGAAGGATGGGACTAATAACAACTAATAACAACAAGATAACTAATAATGTAAGCATACTGTGTCCATAATAAGTATATAGGTTATAGGTTGAGAGCTTTTGTGAAAGAGCACAGTTAGAAAGATATGGCATCATGAAAATGATCAGAGAGGTTGAGGGTAGAGGAAGTTCAGGAGTAAAATAAACAAAATGGAATTATTGTAAAATTGACTGTGTCCATAAAATGTATATAGTATGTATAAGCTGGAAGTAGAGGCCTAAGCACTAGTTTACTCCAATTAGGGAAGGGGTGGTGGGGTTGGAAAGTAATAAAGGGAAATATATTTAAAAAAAGGAAATGTATATGTATATATATGTATATATATATATATATATATATATATATATATATATATATATATATATATATATATATATATATATATATATTTGCGAGAGAAAAATACATATGGGGGATTGGAAGTGATGCAGACAATTACATTGATGGAAGTTACAATCTATCTGCAATATTAAAGCTGATCTACCCCCTAAAATTTTTTTTACAATTGTTAAGAGAGAGAGAGTAGGAAGTGGGATAGAGGGGAAGAGGGGGGGGACAGAGAGAAGGTTAAGAGAGAGAGAAAGAGAGGTATAGAGAGGTATAGACAGATTCGCCAGATAGAAAAACAGCAAAAGTGAGAAATATAATTCCAGTGAAGATACAAAGACTGTCTCTACTAAACACAAAGCCTCTTCACAACACTCACACACACTTCAAAGGCAGGTTTAAATGTGTGTGTGTGTGTGTGTGTGTGCATGTGTGTGTGCGTGTGTGTGTATGTGAGATAGTGTGTGTAAGTGTGTGGGTGTGCGTGAGCGTGTGAACGTGTGTTTTAAAGCCATACATTGAGCAACACACATTAAAACACCTCAGATAAGCACCTGGGTGCCTCAATCAGAAATAAGAAAATGTCTTGAAAAAGGTATTAAACATATCAAAAGGTATTATTTCAATACCAAATTGTCTTTTGTAGTTGTCTCATAAAGTGCTTGTCATTATATTTGCATATTTATGATAGATTCCCATAAGCAATATTATTATAGGAGATTAGTTTTAACAAGTCAAAGCAAGCAATCAAAGGAAAGCGCTTCCTGAATGTTTGGGTAGCTGAAAAGTTTTAGCACAATGCTAAATGCTGTGTGTGTGTGTGTGTGTGAGAGTTCTCTCAGACTGAGTGTATGTATGTGCGTGAGAGAGAGAGAGAGAGAGAGAGAGAGAGAGAGAGAGAGAGTTGTAACTCTCAGAGTGTGAAGGCAGAATATCTCCAGTCACAGAGGTTTATCTGCTGTGACGCTGCCACTTCAATAACTCAACACATTTCACTAACACTTCGTTTGAACTACCTAGAGTACATACACTGAGTGTGCAAAACATTAGGAACAGCTTCCTAATATTGAGTTTGACTCCCTTTTCCCCTCAGAACAGACTCAGGGCATGGACTCTACAAGGTGTCGAAAGCATTTCACAGGGATGCTGGCCCATGTTGACTCCAATGCTTCCCCAGTTGTGTCAAGTTGGCTGGATGTGCTTTGGGTGGTGGACCGTTCTTGATACACACGGGAAACTGTTGAGCGTGAAAAACCCAGCAGTGTTGCAGTTCTTGACACACTCAAACCTGTGCACCTGGCACCTACTACCATAACCCGTTCAAAGGCACTTAAATATTTTGTCTTGCCCATTCACCCTCTGAATGGCACACATACACAATCAATGTTTCAATTGTCTCAAGGCTTAACATTTATTATTTAACCTGTCTCCTCTCCTTCATCTACACTGATTGAAATGGATTTAACAGTTGACATCAATAAGGGATCATTGCCTGGATTCACCTGGTCAGTTTATGTCATGGAATGAGCAGCTGTTCCTAATGTGTTGTACACTCAGTGTATACTTTGTGTGTGTGTGTGTGTGTGCCTGTGTGTGTGTATGTGTGTGACTGAGTATGTGCCTGTGTGTGTGTTCCCTGCAGATGGTAGACAGTGTAAGCTGGGGTCCAGAGGGAAAAACAGACTGTCCCTGATTCCCTAATGAGGATGTGTTCATGTTAGACCATCATTCTACTGGGACAGACAGACAGACTCATCCCTCCTCCCTCCCTCCCCTCCCGCCCTCCCTCCCTCCCTCCCTCCCTCCCTCCCGGCATTCATTTCTTCCTTCCTCACTCCTTCTCTTGTGATGTCCTTGCTGTCAGAAGTTGTTTTGTGGTGGGAACGTTCCCACCCACACACTACTGACATCTTCAGCAGGCAGGCAGGGAGGGACATCTTAAGATAGCTTAAAAGGCTTCACCCTTTAAGATAAAGTTCACATTAATAATGAATAATAAATCACTAACCCTTAAACCCTGACACTAGAGCTCTAACCCCTGACCTCTCACCCTCCCTGATTTGATTTCGAGGAGAGACGAGTGTCACTTTGTATCTTCTCCCTACAAAACCCTTTAAGTAAGATGAGTAAACCACAGCATCAGACCTACTAGACAGAGAGAGAGAGAGAGAGAGAGAGGGAGGGAGGGAGAGAGGGAGGGAGAGAGAGAGAGAGAGAGAGAGAGGGGGAGAGGGCTGTGGCAAAGACCATACAGCGGTTTAACAGGACAGGTTCCACTCAGAACAGGCCTCGCCATGGTCGACCAAAGAAGTTGAGTGCACGTGCTCAGCGTCATATCCAGAGGTTGTCTTTGGGAAATAGACGTATGAGTGCTGCCAGCATTGCTGCGGAGGTTAAAGGGGTGGGAGGTCAGCCTGTCAGTGCTCAGACCATACGCCGCACACTGCATCAAATTGGTCTGCATGGCTGTCGTCCCAGAAGGAAGCCTCTTCTAAAGATGATGCACAAGAAAGCCCGCAAACAGTTTGCTGAAGACAAGCAAACTAAGGACATGGATTACTAGAACCATGTCCTGTGGTCTGATGAGACCAAGATAAACTTATTTGGTTCAGATGGTGTCAAGCGTGTGTGGCGGCAACCAGGTGAGGAGTACAAAGACAAGTGTGTCATGCCTACAGTCAAGCATGGTGGTGGGAGTGTCATGGTCTGGGGCTGCATGAGTGCTGCCAGCACTGGGGAGCTACAGTTCAATGAGGAAACCATGAATGCCAACATGTACTGTGACATACTGAAGCAGAGCATGATCCCCTCCCTTCGGAGACTGGGCCGCAGGGCAGTATTCCAACATGATAACGACCCCAAACACACCTCCAAGACGACCACTGCCTTGCTAAAGAAGCTGAGGGTAAAGGTGATGGACTGGCCAAGCATGTCTCCAGACCTAAACCCTATTGAGCATATGTGGGGCATCCTCAAGCGGAAGGTGGAGGAGTACAAGGTCTCTAACATCCACCAGCTCCGTGATGTCGTCATGGAGGAGTGGAAGAGGACTCCAGTGGCAACTTGTGAAGCTCTGGTGAACTCCATGCCCAAGAGGGTTAAGGCAGTGCTGGAAAATGATGGTGGCCACACAAAATATTGACACTTTGGGCCCAATTTGGACATTTTCACTTAGGGGTGTACTCACTTTTGTTGCCAGCGGTTTAGACATTAATGGCTGTGTGTTGTGTTATTTTGAGGGGACAGCAAATGTACACTGTTATACAAGCTGTACACTCACTACTTTACATTGTAGCAAAGTGTCATTTCTTCAGTGTTGTCACATGAAAAGATATATTCAAATATTTACAAAAATGTGAGGGGTGTACTCACTTTTGTGAGATACTGTGTGTGTGTGTATATATATATATATATATATATATATTCAGGACTTTTTTACAGTTTCATTGTAGCCTAGACGCAATATGAACTGATTGTATTTTGCAATTTAATCAACAATACAATTGATATAGGAATACATGTATTGTTTACGTATCAATACATTGACCCAGCATTCCTTGTCTTTTCAGTTTTGTTTCTGACCAGTTGTCGGGCACCTCAGTGGTCTGAAACATTTACCCTACACAGTCAACGAGGATCATCATTTGAGGTGTAAGGACGTTTCCCTGGCTGACCTTCAAGAAAACAAGGAGGTGATGAACGTTTCAATTTAGTTATTCAACATGATCATTTGACAATTGATAGTTCAGTACAATGAGATACTTAATGTACTTGAGGCTTTGGAATATGTGTATGATACCAACTGTGAATGAAAGTAAATGTTACTGGTTTATCGCTCATGTCTTTATTTTATCTCTCCTTTTGGGTAAGAGTATTTGTATTTTTCTTCCTTTGTAGGTGAATATTACCCTTTATGTGATTCGGAAGCTGAATGAGGGCA
>NC_140024.1:23900911-24115346 GCF_964263955.1 Coregonus lavaretus | reverse complement strand
CTAAGTCCAAGACTCTAGAAGGTCCCGATATCTATGTAGCTTACATATGGAATTGTTTTAAGACATAATTACCTATTTGATTTTGAATTTTTTGACCCCTGTAGTTATACAAAAAAGATTACAAAATGATTTTATGAAATATGGCCTTATTGCTATTAGCCCATAGAAACGCATTGAATAACACATTCATGGCAAAAAAGATAGTTCAAAAATAAATCAGTATCTGAAATGCATCTGAGAGATACAGGGAAGCATCCAGGGACAGGAAATAAATAAATAAGTTAGTAACCCTGGTTCCATGTTCAAAAAAGCCTATTCACCTCCATTTAATTTTACCGCACAGTCACAGGATGACCTTCTAACGAGTACTGTGAAGGTAATAGTTTCTCAAACCATTTGGACTTTACAGGCATTTTCGTGAGAAGACCTGTTTCAGGATGGTTCTTGATCACACAAACACTGCTGTAGCTCAGCCGCCTTCCACCGTAGAGGTGAATGCATAATGCCTCTGCTTTGAACTACTTATTTTGGTTAAGCTGTGCCAGTCATAACTATTGTCCTGGCAGGCAGTACATCAGTGTGTTATTGGGTGTTACCAGGTGATGAGAGGTTAAATATACTGGCTAAAAACAAGAAATACAGGAACCAAGACCTATGACGGAAAATGTGGTCATACGGTATCATATGTAGAATATCTGGGTGTAACTCTACATGTGGAAATTCAATTTTAAAATAAGTTGTAAGTGATCCTAAGGTTCTAGTAATTGCTTAGTTTTGTTCTCAGGCTAAATTAGAACATTGGATGTTGTTAATTGAATAGGGTCTAATTAGGTCAATGAATTAGCAACAGCAAAAGGACCAGAAAGGCCTGCAGTCAGAGTCTCTGTAGGTGTGAGTTATTCAGAGAGAGGGAGAGAGAGAGAGAGAGAGAGAGAGAGAGAGAGAGAGAGAGAGAGAGAGAGAGGAGAGAGAGAGAGAGAGAGAGAGAGAGAGAGAGAGAGAGAGAGAGAGAGAGAGAGAAAGAATATCGAGAGAGAGAGAGAGAGAGAGGAAGAGAGAGAAGAAAGAATCGAGAGATGGGGGCGAGAGAGATAGAAAGAGAGAGGGGAGAGAGACAGAAACAGTCTTAGAAAGCACTGCACAGTCACACGTGATAGCTTTTGGGGATCCCTCCAGAAATGTGTGCATTAATACCATAGAGCAGTTTGGCAATAGGCATGCAGGAGAAACAGACAGGGATTATGTACTGGTTCTGGATCCCACACCTGCTGCTGATTAAAAACAATAGCAGCATAGCCGGCCACTCAGCTGACAGCAGAGAGGAGCTCAGGGACAGTGGCACAAAGCTTAGGTCATTGTGTGGTGGCCTGTGTGGTGTGGGGCATGACATGGGCACAGAGCAGCCGTACATGAAGAGGAAAGAGACAGACAGCAGAAAGGCACAGTTAGCTACAGTACTGCAATGAGAAATCCTCGCTCAGCAGAAACAGAGGAGAACACTGTCAAATACTGTCAAAGAGCAGTATCAACATGTTGTTAAATTGCTATGTGGCTCACCACACACTAAGCATCTGTTAACTTCATATATATGTGGAGAGTGTTAAAACTGTGTATCATATACAGTGATTCCGATGCCTTTTGAATAATGGATACTAACTGCATTGTTTTTTTTATTTTTAACTCTACATTGTTGGTTAAGGGCTCGTAAGTAAGCCTTTCACGGTAAGGTTGTATTCGGCGCATCTGTTGTATTCGGCGCATCTGACGAATAAAATGTGTTTTGATTTGCATCAGTCTGTGTAAAGTGAAATAAATTAATAGGCTTTGTTGTTATAAATGATTCACCTCTGTATAAAGCCATTGCCATGAGCTTCTCTTTGTATATCCTTCCTTGTTGCTGAGAGAAAAATTTAAAAATAAATTTTAAGAACCTTCATTCTTCTCTACTCCTGTGAATATGCAATGTTTTTTGCACCGGCAGAGACGCTTCGCTGTATCAGTGTCAGTCAACGCTGCAGAATATACAGTGGGGAAAAAAAGTATTTAGTCAGCCACCAATTGTGCAAGTTCTCCCACTTAAAAAGATGAGGCCTGTAATTTTCATCATAGGTACATGTCAACTATGACAGACAAATTCAGATTTTTTTTTTCAGAAAATCACATTGTAGGATTTGTAATGAATTTGTTTGCAAATTATGGTGGAAAATAAGAATTTGGTCACCTACAAACAAGCAAGATTTCTGGCTCTCACAGACCTGTAACTTCTTTTTAAGAGGCTCCTCTGTCCTCCACTCGTTACCTGTATTAATGGCACCTGTTTGAACTTGTTATCAGTATAAAAGACACCTGTCCACAACCTCAAACAGTCACACTCCAAACTCCACTATGGCCAAGACCAAAGAGCTGTCAAAGGACACCAGAAACAAAATTGTAGACCTGCACCAGGCTGGGAAGACTGAATCTGCAATAGGTAAGCAGCTTGGTTTGAAGAAATCAACTGTGGGAGCAATTATTAGGAAATGGAAGACATACAAGACCACTGATAATCTCCCTCGATCTGGGGCTCCAAGCAAGATCTCACCCCGTGGGGTCAAAATGATCACAAGAACGGTGAGCAAAAATCCCAGAACCACACGGGGGGACCTAGTGAATGACCTGCAGAGAGCTGGGACCAAAGTAACAAAGCCTACCATCAGTAACACACTACGCCGCCAGGGACTCAAATCCTGCAGTGCCAGACGTGTCCCCCTGCTTAAGCCAGTACATGTCCAGGCCCGTCTGAAGTTTGCTAGAGTGCATTTGGATGATCCAGAAGAGGATTGGGAGAATGTCATATGGTCAGATGAAACCAAAATAGAACTTTTTGGTAAAAACTCAACTCGTCGTGTTTGGAGGACAAAGAATGCTGAGTTGCATCCAAAGAACACCATACCTACTGTGAAGCATGGGGGTGGAAACATCATGCTTTGGGGCTGTTTTTCTGCAAAGGGACCAGGACGACTGATCCGTGTAAAGGAAAGAATGAATGGGACCATGTATCGTGAGATTTTGAGTGAAAACCTCCTTCCATCAGCAAGGGCATTGAAGATGAAACGTGGCTGGGTCTTTCAGCATGACAATGATCCTAAACACACCGCCCGGGCAACGAAGGAGTGGCTTCGTAAGAAGCATTTCAAGGTCCTGGAGTGCCCTAGCCAGTCTCCAGATCTCAACCCCATAGACAATCTTTGGAGGGAGTTGAAAGTCCGTGTTGCCCAGCGACAGCCCCAAAACATCACTGCTCTAGAGGAGATCTGCATGGAGGACTGGGCCAAAATACCAGAAACAGTGTGTGAAAACCTTGTGAAGACTTACAGAAAACGTTTGACCTGTGTCATTGCCAACAAAGGATATATAACAAAGTATTGAGAAACTTTTGTTATTGACCAAATACTTATTTTCCACCATAATTTGCAAATAAATTCATTAAAAATCCTACAATGTGATTTTCTGGATTTATTTTTCTCATTTTGTCTGTCATAGTTGACATGTACCTATGATGAAAATTACAGGCCTCTCTCATCTTTTTAAGTGGGAGAACTTGTACAATTGGTGGCTGACTAAATACTTTTTTTCCCCACTGTATATCCTGGGGGACATTATTAACGTTAAAACGAAACAAACTTTTTTTTTTCTCCTGTTGAAGTACAATAATGAAACACTTGCTGAATCAGTGGAGAGAGAGAGAGACAGAGAGAAAGGGACGTAGATGCTCCCATCAGAGAGCTCCAAACATTCCTTCTTTCTGGTTTCTCTATTATCTAAGCCCCATGCATTCATCTTTCTGCTACAGTACAGTCTACCCTCTCCAACACAACACAATGGACTGTGAATTAAATTGCATTCACAGAAGCTTATTATCCCATTCTTCCAACAATAAATCAATGCATATACCCCCATCTGTGTGTGTAGAAGAATCTCTTTATTATAATAGTGTGCATATTTTGACTTCTTCATAGATAGTTGTCACTCACGTTCAACAGGACTTTTGTATTGTATACAGTGTTCTGTAAATTTAGCTCAGGTAATACCAGGGCTGTACTTGTCTACATTCACGTTGCAAAGTTACCCCGGTTACACTGGAGAATACATCTGTAAATAGATTCATCTTACCTACATCAAACACAATGATATAACAGTAACAGTGGACAGTTACGTTTAAAATACTTTACATTCACGTTTCGTTTATAAAGAATTTGATGAATACAAGATTAGATATATAACAAAAGAATATATTTATATATTTTTCCATATCTTATACTCCACATACAATTGAATTTTTGTGTGTGGCTTGCTTCCTGCCATTAATGTTGTTTCACGATAAAATGTTTACAATTAAATTTCAACTCCATTTCAATAAATAAACAAACAGAATGGAGAAACAGAACAAAATAAAAGACAAAAACAGCAGTCATCTCTAAAAAAAAAAGGGGGTTACATTTTGGCACTTCCTTGGTGGTGAATTTTCTTTAAGTCAAGTTTGACAAAGAAATAGGCTTCAAGAGATGACAATGTAACATATAACATAACAATCCTTGTACAATGAATGAGGCATTTCGAACTTAAAATACACTAGCTATCCTTCCACACACACACACATACATTCACACACACACACATACACTCTTTGAAGGAGAAGCTCCTGATTTCCCTCACACATATGGACCACAAAACCATGCATTGGAAATGTGCAATATAACAAAGAGAACATTACAGCATATAAAAAGTAAAGAAATGTCACTTGTTTTGTTGAGTCTACCTGTGTTAGTGCTGTAATTCAGTTGAGCTTTTGATAAAACAGGGCATTTCTTGCATGTCTGAAAACATTCCCTAAAACACTAAGAGTGCTTACCTATCCATAGAAAACTGAAACAAGTATTTCTGTTAAAGACTTCTTTCAAGTGCTGGATTCAACCTCTGAAATTTCCTGACATTGAATCAAAGCCTCCCTTTGGGTCTTCACCACTGTTCAATTACTACTGTTTATTCACAAGCACGGTGAAGGCAAAATCATTGGATCAAGGGCACAAGCCTCTCTGAAGAGGAAAATATGCTAGCACTATGCAACACATTAAAGTTGGTACACGCAGTTCCGTTAGTAACCATAGCATTACAATGGAGACCTCTACTCTGTGTAAAGGCCATGTGGAAAGCATAAGGACCACCACTTGCAAGACGAAACATTTCTGAGTCTCAACATCAATTGTTCCCTTTTCTGTCAGACAGGTGACAAAAGCTTCATATCTGTTTCAGGTAGGTTTCAGAAGATGGAGAAGGCAACTGGGAAAAACCTCTACTGCTGTAAGATGAATATCTAAAGGACATTGTCATTCAAACTGAATTAATAACGTATGTTGGTAACCATAAAGAATATCTATTATCCACAAGCTCTGATCTGCAGGAGAGGATTCCTGAGTCGTCGGGCAAAACCTTTCTGTATGGACCAATGAAAACATTGACAGGTTCTGGAGTGTCTAGCTCGATAAGGCACTGACACAGTTGAGCTGCTCTTTCTAAAGCATGATATCTAGAGTAGGGAATGGGGACCTTCTCCCAATGATAACTACTCAGTCAGACATACAAAGAGGGCAATGAAACTATATTTCTCCCCTTTCTCATTCACCTAAAAGCTTGAGGGTCCTTTTTGAAAAGAGTCAAAAAGACAAAAAGCAATGTGAGTCATGTTTGTCTCCCCCTGCCTAGAGTATACATGATGACAGAAGTGGTAATTTGGTACTTTTTGACTTGGTTTAAGTGTCTAACCCATTCTATAGACAATGAACACAGAACAGTCATAGTAAAGAAAAAAACATGTAAAAAACTGATATGAAAACAAATAACTATGTCCATGAACACAGAAAAAAACACCTGTAGATTCTCTGCATGGAATTTCTCCATCTTATGAGTTGTATACATTTGAAAAAAATGAAGATGATGCCACATGGTAATTGTTCTAAATAAAAAGACACTTCAAAAGCAAAAACATGGAGGATACTGAGTTGACTCTGTAGGCAGAGGTTGAGGAGAGAATCTGTAGTCACTCGACAGAGAGAGCGGGAGATGAGGGGCGGAGTGGAAATGAGGGGATGGCAGGTCACAGGTTGGGTCAGAACCAAAAGAACACAGAGAGGCAGAAAGGAGCATGGCGTTTTCCCTGTCCATCCTCCAGTAGCAGGAGGCTCAGCAGCAGGAACATCTGCCGTCGGAACGCCACGACTCCAACACCCCGGAATTGTGAGTAGTGAGGAAGGTTGGGTGACATTAGGTTGTCAGATAGCCAACCAGTGCTTGAGCTGAAATAGAAAAGGGTGATGTTGATAAAGCTCGTTGCCAATGCAGCATAGAGCATCATTAGAGGTCACATTTCCATTCTGGTCATCACTCTGCCTACATCCTCTATACCTCTCTGTTTTCCAGCCCTCACAGATGTAGAACCATAAACACACTACAAGTTTGCATTTCAGGAAAATTCTCAGCAACAAAAGAGTGATAAAGTTTGTCATTTTCACTTTAAAATGTCAGACTTGATTTGCCCTAACAATAAATGTATCAACCCCTACACAAATGTCAATTACTTATAATCCACATAATAATTCAAATGTCCTGTTGCTGCAGGATAATTGTCCTGCTCTAGCAAACTTGCTCAAATGAAGATCCAACATCTGTACTCACCGTGAACTGTCTGATGGTAGCTCCCTCTGCCACGAGATGATGTTCGTGTTCTGGTGTGATGCAGTAGGCTATCCTCTGAAAAACAGACCATTACAGTACATTATATTACATAACTCGTACCTTACAATAAACACATACTCTTACACTGCAAAAAACACATTGTCCCAAGCACAAGAGATATGATCTTGAAGTTTGTAATAAACTAGCACTTTAATCTATGGTCACAGTTTATTCTATAGATCCACCATTTCTTCTATAGATAAGGAACTTGGAGATAGCTCAAATATGTCAAACAGCTTTCTGATTCTGATGTGATCAGGCTGGACTGGATGTACACTGTACTGTAGTGTATACTGTATGATCTCTGATGTCTCTTCCAGATCGCCCCCGTCCTCATATCTGACTGAAGTGCACTTGGTGCGATAACAGTATGATAAACTGTGATCTCAGCTGGAGGAAAAGCATGGGAGATAGTCATGGAAGGAGTCTAAACACTGCCAGGCATCAGAAGGAAATGCCACGAGGAGTGAGTAGGAAAACACAAGGTAACACTGTTTACTGCTCAGAAAGATAATCATCAAAGGAATGTTATTTTTATGATTATACTGTTCACTGTTCAGGCTTTGAACCCGCAAGATCTCTAACCAGCGTCCCACAAGTACTGACATCATCAACCGTCAACCATCGAAAAGGAAAAAGTCAGTTTGTGTCAGTTCAAGGTCAAGCCTTGAAGACTCCAAGCTACATGCCTGCCATTGATCTAAGATTATCTTTGCATAAAATAAACACATACTATCCCAGCGTGCAAACCTGGTTGAAATGACATCATAATCTGGTTATAAGGATGGCATTTCAACCAGTTTTGACCGCTGGGATACAGATAAGAGGTTGCTATTTACCACAGCTTTCAAGCTACATGACATCAAGCTACAGTACATACTGTACCTGCCAACATTAACACACTACATGTTAATGTTTTTAAATGTATGTAAATTGTAAAGTATTTTGTCTGTAATGTCTTTTATGTTATATGTCGGACCTCAGTAAAACTAGCTGTCGCCATTGGCGTCGGCTAATGGGCATCCTAATAAATCAAATCAAATCGATCTAAGGTTATCTTTACATTATATAAACAACAATTATGCAGATGAGAGGGATTTGTTTTTCCACTGACCTGTTTGAATGTCCCTGGCATACTGAGGAACTTATAGATGGCATAGATGGGCACAAACATCATGGAGGACAGAGCTACACCCCAACCAATCACGTTGGACCATGAAGGAAAGACATAGTCATCATAACTCAGGCCCGTGGACGTCACGATGCTGGCTATCACCACGACCTGGGGAGAAGAGAAAAACAACAGAACGGTTAGCTAGGTCACCATACAAACTGAGGACAGGAGAAACAACAGAACGGTTAGCTAGGTCACCATATAAACTGAGGACAGGAGAAACAACAGAACGGTTAGCTAGGTCACCATATAAACTGAGGACAGGAGAAACAACAGAACGGTTAGCTAGGTCACCATATAAACTGAGGACAGGAGAAACAATAGAACGGTTAGCTAGGTCACCATATAAACTGAGGATAGGAGAAACAACAGCACGGTTAGCTAGGTCAACATATCAACTGAGGACAGGAGAAACAATAGAACGGTTAGCTAGGTCACCATATAAACTGAGGATAGGAGAAACAACAGAACGGTTAGCTAGGTCACCATATAAACTGAGGACAGGAGAAACAATAGAACCGCTAGGTCTCGATGCTGGCTATCATCACAAAGTACGGAGAGGAGAAAAAAAAAACAGAGTGGTTAAAATATTCCCAAAGAGATATCAAAACAGCTTCTGTAGAAAAAACGAATACTCCGCCACTGTTCATTTTGACAAAAACATAAAAGCATTACAGAGATGAAATTGAGTTGAATAGAACAGACATGGGCATGGTCTCTCCCTCTGGGGTTTGACACATACTGTAATAGACTTTCACTGTAAGTACTCTGGTTCACCAGGCAGCTGTAGACTAGAGACTGGAGGCCCATCACCACTGAACTGTAACTCTGTAGCTTTGTAACTGTTGCCCCAGAGAGCAGCAAACATCACTAGTAGTTATAATACAACACTGGAAGGTCAGGGCAGTGTCTCCTCCTCGTCTCCAACTGAATATCAAAGGCTAACAACATTATTCTATGTCCTTTTTCTACAAATGCCATCCATGCAACAGCCAGAGTTGGGCGCTATCTTCCTGACATCTGCTGTTTCTGCCTTGCTTCTGGAGGTAAGGCTAGCAGAACTATGGTAGCGTTCACTACACACTAAAACTAAACAATGATAGGTCCCCTCAGACATAAGGTTTAAAGATCCTGGTGATATATCGGCTTTCAATCTAATCTACCTATTTTCCTGGCTTTCAATCTTCCCATCCTCTTTTTATTTCCTGTTTGCCATTTAAAACATATAAACTTCCCCTATGGAAAGAGGAATACTGACATATGAAAGATCATAATCAATATAAAAGCATTAAGGGAATAATATAATTTCCCGTCAAGACAGATCATGTGCTTTTGGTAATCCCTATCTATACAAACCCACATCTGTGGTTCATTGACGTAACACATCTCTAACATTTTTTTTACAGGAAAACACATTTCCTGTGGCAAATTACTAATTGCTGGCACATAATACGAGTTAAAAAAGACTATAGTACAGTATATGGCAGCCAGTAACAATTAGGTAACCTCTGTTGGGAATTTCCTCATTTCCATTCAAGCTCAATTACATACCATAGATCATGATTCCTACAGTATGTTTAATACTTCAAGCTTGTGTCAGGCACTTTGCCCTCCCATCCCACCCCAAGCCCCAGCACCATGCCAAAGGCTTCAGCCCCAGCCCCCCAATCAGCCCCTTCTTGCCCCCCGGGGTTCTCACCAGTAGGAAGGTGGGGCTGACAAACTTCCAGCACAGCCTCCAGTAGAGACCTGGCTTGAAGCCCATCATGCGCTCGATATCCTCACTGAAGCGGTCCACGCCTGGAGAGGAAACACAGGGCAGAAGACCAGGGCTTGAACTCACGCACACAGAACCATACCCATAGACCCACTGCAGACCTGGGTTCAAATAGTACTTGTTTCCTTACAAATACTGAAGCTGAGCTTGATTGAGCTTGCCTGGTGCAATACAACCAATAGTACAAACCCTGCCCATCTGGCACTACGGGAAGGCTCAATCAAACGCTCAATGTACTTGAAAGAAAACAAATACTATTTGCACCCAGGTCAGACCCACAGTCCGCTTTGCTTCTGATGTCTGAAGTTCACAGGAGAACTAACGCTCCTCTCATCAATGTCCATACATAACAGCTGGAGCATTGGCTGAGAAAGAGCTTCATGGCACACAACTCCAATTTCTTCTGTAATTATGAGTTCACACAGCAGTAAAAATGCAGCTCAATGATATCTGTTTCATAAAAGTCTCTGAGTTCCAAGTATGTTATATTATAATTTCACACAGGGTTAAGTCTGCCTATAAGGAAATGGACTGTGTCCCAAACGACACTATATAGTGTACTACTTTTGACCAGAAGTAGTACACTATATAGGGAATATGGTGCCATTTTGTACACAACCATGGTGTTTCTATAGCTTGGGCATAATGCTTCTTTATCAGAGCAGCCAAGGCCTGTTAACATTAAGACAGGTCCAGGAAACCCTGTCACAACTCCAGCTACAAGCAGACCCTCTCCTTTATTCTCCTCTCTCTGTGGTGCTCTGTCTGTCTGACCTCATCATGAGGTTCAGTTTCAGCAGTTAATACTGACTATAAATCATGGTGTACATTGATGGGCTGTAGTTTAAAGATAAAGCACAACTTGTCGACATACAGTATTATCTCTGTGCAATACATAAAACACTAAACAGACTGCATAGAACTGTTCACACACCATATAGTCCTTCACTACTCTCACCCATGCACGTCCATGCCAAATAGCCTCGTAGTTAGAGCATTGAGCCTGTAAATGAAAGGTTGCTGGTTAAAATCCCTGAGCCAACAAGGTGAGAAATCTGTTGATGTGCCCTAAAGCAAGGCATTTAACCCTAATTTGCTCCAGGGGTTCCATACTACTATGGCTGACCCTGTAAAACAACATATTTCACTGCACCTACATTTATTCCATTTTACTATTGGATAAATAACACAAACTGCTAAACAGACAATTATAAACACACTGTAGTGTACAGTCTCTCACAACTCCCCCATGCCTCCCCTCCCTGCCTCCCCTGCCTCCCACTCTTCAGACCCCCACCAAGGGAGAGAGTCAGTAGTTAGCCTCCCCTCCCTGCCTCCCTCTCCTCTGACCCCCACCAAGGGAGAGAGTCAGTAGTTAGCCTCCCCTCCCTGCCTCCCTCTCCTCTGACCCCCACCAAGGGAGAGACTCAGTAGCTAGCCTCCCCTCTCTGCCTCCCTCTCCTCTGACCCCCACCAAGGGAGAGAGTCAGTAGCTAGCCTCCCCTCTCTGCCTCCCTCTCCTCTGACCCCCACCAAGGGAGAGACTCAGTAGCTAGCCTCCCCTCCCTGCCTCCCTCTCCTCTGACCCCCACCAAGGGAGAGACTCAGTAGCTAGCCTCCCCTCCCTGCCTCCCTCTCCTCTGACCCCCACCAAGGGAGAGACTCAGTAGCTAGCCTCCCCTCTCTGCCTCCCTCTCCTCTGACCCCCACCAAGGGAGAGAGTCAGTAGCTAGCCTCCCCTCCCTGCCTCCCTCTCCTCTGACCCCCACCAAGGGAGAGAGTCAGTAGTTAGCCTCCCCTCCCTGCCTCCCTCTCCTCTGACCCCCACCAAGGGAGAGACTCAGTAGCTAGCCTCCCCTCTCTGCCTCCCTCTCCTCTGACCCCCACCAAGGGAGAGACTCAGTAGCTAGCCTCCCCTCTCTGCCTCCCTCTCCTCTGACCCCCACAAGGGAGAGAGTCAGTAGTTAGCCTCCCATCAGTGGTCTGTGTGTGGCTCTGGCTGTGGCCTACTTTATGACTGCTGCAATCTGCTGTCTGACAGTGGGAGTGTATGGGGGGATGGAGAGGAGTGGAAGGGAGCAGGGAGGAAGGGAGAAGGCGGGGGGTGTAGGGGAGGAGGGGAGTGTATGGAGAGATGGAAAGAGGAGTATTGGGAGAGATGGAGAAAGGGGGTTAACAGTGGAGGTCTAAGGAAGGGAAGCACGGTGTCTCTACACTGCCAGTAAATGTCAGGTGTAGCTGCAGGGCCTGGGTAGTGAAGATGCCAGAGGGTTAGGGAGGTTGAGAGAGCCGACGGGAGGAGAGGGCAGGCCAGGGGAGGGCAATTGTGGGCAGGGGGTGATGGAGGGGGAGGGTGGGGTGATGGAGGGGGGGTGGAGAGATGGAGGGAACAAAGGACTGGGCTCTAATGAACAATAGAAGAGGAAAGGTAGATAAGCAGGTTCACCACAGTAAGAAGTCAGCATTAGTATGTGCCTCTGTACTAGGCTAAGGGGGACCGATAATACATACCGTAGAACCAGGACACCCCAATGGCCTCAATTAGCACCCCAAACAAGATGGAGGTCCCCGCCGCGTAGTTATCCAACAAAGTCAGCACATATATTCCTCCCTGACAGACAGAGAGAGTGAGAGTGAGAGAGAGAGAGAGTGAGAGTGAGAGAGAGAGTGAGAGTGAGAGTGAGAGTGAGAGTGAGAGTGAGAGTGAGAGTGAGAGTGAGAGAGTGAGAGTGAGTGAGAGAGAGATACAGAGACACAATGTCAAAAGGTTGTTGAAGATGGGCAACCTGGCTGCCGTTAACTACTGTGAGCTGGCAAGGATAAGCATGAAACACAAAGCTTATCGAGTCAGGCAATAACAATTGTTCGCATGGTTGGACAGGGGATTCCCTTTTCTATCTTATGCCTGGTGGGAAGTTTGTGATCCTCTTTGGTTTGATTTATGCAATCATATGAGAGCTATGAAAATCATATGTGACTCAGAGGAACAGGAAGTGACCTCACATTAGTGATGCAGAAGAGCGCGACAAGAAAGGTTCCGAATGCTGTGGCGAAGGTGAACAGCTTCCTGTTCCTCTTCAGGATCTTGAAGTCGTCCGACAGTCCTGTGATGACCGCCTCCATACCACCCATCTAGAAGACAGACAGACAGGCAGACAGGAAGATAGACAGGCAGACAGACAGACAGACAGACAGACAGACAGACAGACAGACAGACAGACAGACAGACAGACAGACAGAGACAGACAGACAGACAGACAGACAGGCAGACAGGCAGGCAGACAGGCAGACAGGCAGACAGGCAGACAGGCAGACATACATTAGGATGGTTCAGTGGCACAAACACATAAATTGTAGTACCTACAGCAGTAATGTAACAGAATCACACAGTCTTCTCACCTAAACAGAATACCTTTGGCCTAGAATCTAAACGATCAGACCTAGCTTTCTAAGTGCAGTGCTACATGACTCCTACTGCTGTGGAATTTCCTTTTTTGCTTCATTTACAGTAAATGATCACCTTATGTAACTGGGAAATTTTATGAGGAAAAATGAACAATCACTGTGGACAAAGTTTTCCTGCGTTTCAGGCTGCGATGCATGTGACTTTCCACTTCATGGTTATTGGGTAACAGTCAAAACAACTGCCTTCGCAGTACCCAGAACTCAGAGCAGGACCAGAGCACTCACTGCAACCATGGGAAAGTAGAATAATGTATAAGATTGACTTGACTGTGTGTATGCAAAAGTGCCTGTAATACTGTACAGACAGAGAGAGAGAGAGAGAGAGAGAGAGAGAGAGAGAGAGAGAGAGAGAGAGAGAGAGAGAGAGAGAGAGAGAGAGAGAGAGAGAGAGAGAGAGAGAGAGAGAGAGAGAGAGAGAGAGAAAGAGAGAGAGAGAGAGAGAGAGAGAGAGAGAGACAGAGAGAGAAAGAGACAGAGAGGGACAAAGAGACATATAGATATAGATAGACAGATCGGAGGAGATACAGTATTCTAATCTACACTTACTATAAATCCACTAGATAGATCAGATAAATCCACCATAAGATAGAAACAAATGGTCAGTAGCCATCCGTGCCCTGTGGTGGGACATAGCATGCAGTAATTCAACCCTGAGGTGGGCCAGTAACTCACAGAGCTGTCGATGCCCAGAGTCAGCAGCATGATGAAGAATACTATGGCCCAGAAGGTAGATCCAGGGAGGGTGGAGATGGCCTCAGGATAGATTATGAATACCAGTCCTGCACCTGCACTCACACACAGATACATAGATAGAGACACTTGTGATAGCACATACCAGAGACAACTGATTACCATCAGTCTATAAAATGGTACGTTGTTGGGTGGGATGTTGAAATAAAACAGCATATTGTTTGGTGGGATGTTGATATAACACTTCCTTGTCCTGAGCTTGACCCTGTCCACAAGGTCGTTTCAGAGAAAATAAGAGATGATTTAACAATGGAAAGTGAAAGGAGGAAAGGAAGGAGAAAGGCAGAGAAGTGAGGACTCAAGATGACAAAGAAATGACAGACAGCGGAGGGACAGTGGCAAGTAGAAGACAGAAGAACTAGAAAGCAAAGCAGATTTTTATCAGATTTCATTTTTTTTGTATGTCTGCCAAACCCTCTCTCCACAGCAGGCCAGTATTTATGTGTTCTCTGGTATTTCAATTCCATCTGAACCCCAGACCCTCTCAGCTACTGTTGCAATCAATTATATTAAAAGCATTGCACGTTGCTGCTCATTCGTAAAGGAAAGATTCACCCATTTTGAATGTTATATCGTTTTTTGTGCATCTCTGAGCGATGTTCTCAGATACACATGTTTTCATGTGTTTCTGAGCTATTGCTGTACAAGCAGGCAGAAATACAGCCAGTATGATGAGTTTTGCATCATTCGTCATACCGGCTGTATTTCTGCCTGCTTACCTCAGGAATTGATAGAACATTGCTTATAGACGCACAAAAATTATATAATATTCAAAATGGGTGAATCTTTCCTTTAAGTTGTTTGATTTAGTGAGCAGTAACAGTAAGCTTGTGGAATGTTTAGTTTAATGATGAATTTATAGGTGTTTTGACTGGGTTTGAAACTCTATAAATGGTGTGTAGATGACTGACTGTTGGGTGTTGTCAGAATCCTGCCCTCCCTTAGAGCAGGTGACTCCCCTCACTCTACTCAGGGTCAGACAGGGACTGCTCATGTGTTGAGTCTGTCCCAGCTGAGTCATAGCCTGGGTGGATCCACCATACAAACACAGCACTCTCTGGGGGCTGGCCAGGGAAAAGAGAAGACTGTATGTAGCCTGCAATATAGCCTTATACTGTATGTGTCCTAATAAGGCATGTATATCTTCCTATGTGTGTGTGCGTGCGTGCGTGCGTGTGTGTGTGTGTGTGTGTGTGTGTGTGTGCGTTTGTGTGTGTGTCTAGTAGGCTTCCTCTCACCTTCGGTGGCCACGTCCTCTATCCTGACCCCGTGTTTGTAGGCCATGTAGCCGAGCACAGAGAAGATGGCAAACCCTGAAAAGAAGCTGGTGACGCAGTTCACTGTACTGGTCAGGATAGCATCCCTGTGGGGAAGAGAACACACACACAAATCATGTTTAGAAAACACTTCATGTGAGCTCTTACTCTGCCTCCAACAACACCTAGCCTATAAAGCTACCATGATAGTACCATGACAGGTCTTACAGCAATAATAAACTCACCATATTAACAGTTTGACTATTGGACTTTTAGAACCCGTGTCTTATTTCACAGACATGCTGTTTTTTCCTTGAACCATGGTAAATCTAAACAGAAGTTTTTATTGGAACCATATCTTGTGTCTTGTCTTGAGGGTCTTGTCAAGGTATTAGAAGACAGAAGAAAAGAAGGTTTCAGCAGAGAGGTTGGAAGTAGGTTAATGAGGAGGCAGTGGCTGTGTCCCAAATGGCACCCTATTCCCTATATAGTGCACTAGTTTGTTTTTACCAGGGCCCATCGGGCTCTTGTCAAAAGTAGCGCAATATGTAGAAATAGGGTGCCATTTGGAACGCACACACAGAGAACCTTCAGCTTTCACTACCACCCAACACCAGCAAAGGCATTGCTGGATAAGTAACTTCTTAGTGCCTTGAACTGTACAGGCAGGGTGAGGCCTCCCATATAGATCTGTTGCCTTAACCCTAACCTTAAAGCGGCAATCAGCAGTTGAAACAATAACAAAGAATACTCCCCACCCCTGTTTTGGTAAGAAGCTGTGGGATGGGGCTGGAGAAATGTAACCACTCTCAAATTCATAGACAGAGGTATGGATGCAAGGACTGACCATCCATAATATCACATTTATAGTGTAAACCATGTTTAGAGGCTATATAGTGTTTGTTTACATTTACTTTGTTTACAAACTTTGGAGTAAAACAAAGCTTATATTTTGGGTTCTGATGGGGTACGACAGTTGAACTAAGCTCATGAGGCATTCATAAGTTATATTCTTCAAGAATCAATGGGTACATATCATTAATTAATAAGTCCAAAAATTGATGCCCCTTTAAATAGTTTAATTTTGTATTGGTTTTAATTAACAATTTTGATGCAGAGGGACTGGATGTTGTTTGAGAGCCTTTGAGGCCCACCTGGAAATCAAACTGGGTGAAAGCCTGAAGACTGTTTGTGGTCATTAACCCACGTTCAGTCACCAGACAGACAGAGAGAACATGGACCACAGTCTGACCTCAACCGTCCCATCTGTGTACAATATGGAGAATAATACAACCAGCTGCTACCACATAGATGTCCTTTCAGAATATCTACGGATGTAACAGCCAACTTTCACAAGTCCTCATTCAGCCTCTTAGCTCCCACATATGGCCCAGCTGAGCACACATGAGGCCTTCAGCTGTGTAAGGGGGGGGGGGGAATTTAGATCAAGCAAAGTAATTTATAAGAGTGGGAAACTCAATTAGCTGTACAGCTTCACACTACAAAAACCCTACCCAGCTAACACATAACGTTCCGAGAACCATATGTTTCTTAGAGCTTAGTGAGAGCGTGGTAGCCCTATAGTTATTTTGCATACAACCTTCCCACAATGTTCTGTGAATGATGCAGGATACCCAGTTAGAACAGAACGTTCTGAGAACCATATGTTTCTTAGGTGGGAATTTCAGTACTTCCACATAACGTTTCCTACAGATTTCCTCATGGTTCTATTTAAACCAATATAGAAATGTTTTTGTTTACAAGCAAACGTCACGTTCGAGTGGTGCACGCCCATGCTCACATCAAAACGCCCTGTAGCAGATAGCTATACACACAAGACTGATGGCTATAGCTAATCAGCTGTGTTCAACAAGTATATTATTCTTCTGGCTTTATCTAGCTCTATTTGTGATATTTTACCTTGCCTTGCTGGCTTGCTAGCTCACATTTTCTAAAAGCAGAATGGGTCTAACTGATAGCAGCACCCACCTCTCCACTTTCACAATAACCTATTAGTGATGACAAGGATCAGCAGACCCCACAGTCTAATGTCTGTTTCTCTGTGAGGGGTTTAGAGGACCACAGAATGGCAGGGAACGTAACACTGCCTATGGCTATAGCCATCATCTGGCCTAGCATGGGCTGCACTTATCCTGTTAGCTCCAAGCCAGAAAGTCCACTGGCCAGATACACATCACCTTTCTGTCCAGTTAAAACAGGAAAGACAAATCTAAAGAGACCTTAACACAGCACAGGATCTGTTCAATCTGATTGCCTGGTTACAGGTTATAGAAGGTCATGTAAGCCTTGTAAGGTCATGATAGAGAAGCACTGAGGACAGCACCGTGATATCAACAGTGATAAATCTTACCTGTAACAGTTGTTGTCAAATTTATTGTAGCTGGCAAATGCAATGAGCACTCCAAAGCCGGCTCCCAAGGAGTAGAAGATCTGAGTAGCAGCATCAATCCACACCTACAGCAGGAACATAGAAAGAGACTTTGTGGCCTGTGTGATCCAGCGGTTACAGTCGCTGACCCCGGCCCACTGCCCTTTGACTCACCCTTCCCCTATCGCCCCCGTCTTTCCAACACTTTACTATCTCTTCAATCAAGCAAAGAACTTAAGAAACCCCACTCCTTAAAAAGATAAGCCCATAGCATTATAATATAATATAAAGAGCCCATAGCATTATAATATGATACAGAGAAGAGCATTACATTTGACAGAATCTCTCCTGAGTACTGACTATCTACTGACTCTTGGCTCTAAATAATCTTGTCTCTGATATGATTCCTTGGCCATGTTTTCAAAAACATTAGAGCTCCTTACCGTTCATTTACAGCATTCTATATTAAACATTAGAGCTCCTTACCGTTCATTTACAGCATTCTATATTGAATATGGCATATGTGAAATCACAACCTCCCAGTTTTTTATTACAATCTTTTTTCCCTCCACTTTGTGTCCAAAAACAGCTAACACATGTTTTGGTTCCTAAATGAGTTAATTTAATTTATTTCCATATTGGATGTGACTATGGGAGCTCTAGCATAATTCCCAGGTTTCAAGAAATCCTGTTTGGCGGATCCCGGATTTCTTGTTTATTCTCTCTTGATTCCGGGAACCTGGGAATTTTGTAAGTTATTGGAAATATTGCATCCCTAATCTCAGTAACACACTGTACTGTACTCTAAAGACCTGTCTGACCTTGGGGTCGTTGAGTTGTTTAAAGTCGATGTGGAGGTAGGCCCGTATGCCGTCCATAGCCCCTGGCAGAGTGATGCCTCTGATCAGCAGGACAAACAGCACCACATAGGGCATGGTGGCCGTGATGTACACCACCTGGATACAACACAACACAGAACATTAGCTACATGACTACCTGCACCTGGATAAGAGCGTCTACCTGCAACCAAAAACATTTCCTCAAAGGGTTATCCTATGGGGACAGCCAAAGAACCCTTTAAGGTTCTAGATAGCACCTTTTTTTCTAAGAGTGTACGGTAGTGTTCAATACACCACCTGGACAACATAACATTACAGATTTGTCATTATTACTGTGAGATCATGTCCTATGACATACAGTGCATGACATCATGTGAATTGTTGTATTCTCCCTGGCCTGTCAGCTATGGTTACTGTATAGATGTTCTTTTTCAGATCTGTGTAGACTCATGCACTAAGCAGTACTAAACGGTGCTTAGATCTGTCAACTCGGGGACTGGTTTTTGTCACACTCCGGTTACTGTTTATAGATCTTATTTCTCAAGGTACTGCAGTGTAAACCCATGTACTACGCAGAGTGTGTCCGCACAACCACAGTTCATTTTGTGTACAGTTGCAGTGCGTGCTATACTAGGGAAAAGGAAAGGGGGATACCTAGTCAGTTGTACAACTGAATGCATTCAACCGAAATGTGTCTTCCACATTTAACCCAACCCCTCTGAATCATAGAGGTGCGGGGGTCTGCCTTAATCGACGTCATCGACGCCCGGGAAGCAGTTGTTGTTGGGGGTTAACTGCCTTGCTCAAGGGCAGAACGACAGATTTTTCCACCTTGTCGGCTCGGGCATTCAAACCAGCGACCTTTCAGTTACTGGCCTAACGCTCTTAATCGCTAGGCTACCTGCCTACTACAGTAGTAGTGTGTTGTACTACAGTAGGAGTGTGTTGTACTACAGTAGGAGTGTGTTGTACTACAGTAGGAGTGTGTTATACTGCAGTAGGAGTATGTTATACTACAGTAGAAGTGTGTTATACTACAGTAGGAGTGTGTTGTACTGCAGTAGGAATGTGTTATACTACAGTAGGAGTGTGTTGTACTGCAGTAGGAATGTGTTATACTACAGTAGGAATGTGTTATACTACAGTAGGAGTATGTTATACTACAGTAGGAGTGTGTTATACTACAGTAGGAGTATGTTATACTACAGTAGGAGTGTGTTATACTACAGTAGGAGTGTGTTGTACTACAGTAGGAGTGTGTTATACTACAGTAGAAGTGTGTTATACTGCAGTAGAAGTATGTTATACTACAGTAGGAGTGTGTTATACTACAGTAGGAGTGTGTTGTACTACAGTAGGCGTATGTTATACTACAGTAGGAGTGTGTTATACTACAGTAGGAGTATGTTATACTACAGTAGGAGTGTGTTATACTACAGTAGGAGTGTGTTGTACTACAGTAGGAGTGTGTTATACTACAGTAGAAGTGTGTTATACTGCAGTAGAAGTATGTTATACTACAGTAGGAGTGTGTTATACTACAGTAGGAGTGTGTTGTACTACAGTAGGAGTGTGTTATACTGCAGTAGGAGTGTGTTATACTACAGTAGGAGTGTGTTATACTACAGTAGGAGTGTGTTATACTACAGTAGGAGTGTGTTATACTACAGTAGGCGTGTGTGTTATACTACAGTAGGAGTGTGTTATACTACAGTAGGCGTGTGTGTTATACTGCAGTAGGAGTGTGTTATACTACAGTAGGAGTATGTTATACTGCAGTAGGAGTGTGTTATACTACAGTAGGAGTGTGTTGTACTACAGTAGGAGTGTGTTATACTGCAGTAGGAGTGTGTTATACTACAGTAGGAGTGTGTTATACTACAGTAGGAGTGTGTTATACTACAGTAGGCGTGTGTGTTATACTACAGTAGGAGTGTGTTATACTACAGTAGGCGTGTGTGTTGTACTACAGTAGGAGTGTGTTGTACTACAGTAGGAGTGTGTTATACTACAGTAGGAGTGTGTTATACTACAGTAGGAGTGTGTTATACTACAGTAGGAGTGTGTTATACTGCAGTAGGAGTGTGTTATACTGCAGTAGGAGTGTGTTATACTACAGTAGGAGTGTGTTGTACTGCAGTAGAAGTGTGTTATACTACAGTAGGAATGTTTGTTATACTACAGTAGGAGTGTGTTGTACTAAGCAGTACAGTACAGTGTGTCAACAGTACCTTGCCGGAGGACTTGACGCCCTTCCAGAGGCTGAAGTAGAGAAGAAAGACCACAGCCACCAGACAGAGGACCAGCTCCCAGCGAGGCATGCCCAGGTCCTGGATCCCCCTGCTCTCATGGAGGTGGAGTACGCCACGTCTGGAGAACACACACACACTGAGTCCCGATTCTACAAGCTTCTCCCGTAGTGTTCTTTGCACACTTTCTCACATGCATTTTACAATTGTGGCAACTACCTCCAGCCAATGCTTACACCAACCCTATGCTTTTAAATCAATGACGGGGAGTATGAAAGTGTGCACTTCTGGAAAAAGGTGTAGAATCGGGAAGCATCCACATACTTAACAAGAGGATGGTGTGGAGGATGACATGCGTAACACACCCAGACCACACACACTCCAACAACACACTCCAACAACACACCAAACCTCATTTAGACCCAGATTTATGACCAAACTGTCCACAGCATAGATACCTCCTAAAACATCAAGAAAAAGATTGGAAGATATACATGCCTTATTAGGACACATACAGTATAAGGCTATATTGCAGGCTACATACAGTCTTCTCTTTTCCCTGGCCAGCCCCCAGAGAGTGCTGTGTTTGTATGGTGGATCCACCCAGGCTATGACTCAGCTGGGACAGACTCAACACATGAGCAGTCCCTGTCTGACCCTGAGTAGAGTGAGGGGAGTCACCTGCTCTAAGTCAGTCATCTACACACCATTTACTCCAGTCTGAACTTAAACAACTGAAATCAGGTAGAAAGTGTATAGAAATGATAATGAATTTACATTTTTAAATAATTAAATCACTGAAAAGAAATCTTCAATCACAGTATTTTCAATATAGATTTACAGTGGGGGAAAAAAAGTATTTAGTCAGCCACTAATTGTGCAAGTTCTCCCACTTAAAAAGATGAGAGAGGCCTGTAATTTTCATCATAGGTACATGTCAACTATGACAGACAAAATGAGAAAAAAAAATCCAGAAAATCACATTGTAGGATTTTTTATGAATTTATTTGCAAATTATGGTGGAAAATAAGTATTTGGTCAATAACAAAAGTTTCTCAATACTTTGTTATATACCCTTTGTTGGCAATGACACAGGTCAAACGTTTTCTGTAAGTCTTCACAAGGTTTTCACACACTGTTGCTGGTATTTTGGCCCATTCCTCCATGCAGATCTCCTCTAGAGCAGTGATGTTTTGGGGGTGTCGCTGGGCAACACAGACTTTCAACTCCCTCCAAAGATTTTCTAAGGGGTTGAGATCTGGAGACTGGCTAGGCCACTCCAGGACCTTGAAATGCTTCTTACGAAGCCACTCCTTCGTTGCCCGGGCGGTGTGTTTGGGATCATTGTCATGCTGAAAGACCCAGCCACGTTTCATCTTCAATGCCCTTGCTGATGGAAGGAGGTTTTCACTCAAAATCTCACGATACATGGCCCCATTCATTCTTTCCTTTACACGGATCAGTCGTCCTGGTCCCTTTGCAGAAAAACACCCCCAAAGCATGATGTTTCCACCCCCATGCTTCACAGTAGGTATGGTGTTCTTTGGATGCAACTCAGCATTCTTTGTCCTCCAAACACAACGAGTTGAGTTTTTACCAAAATGTTATATTTTGGTTTCATCTGACCATATGACATTCTCCCAATCCTCTTCTGGATCATCCAAATGCACTCTAGCAAACTTCAGACGGGCCTGGACATGTACTGGCTTAAGCAGGGGGACATGTCTGGCACTGCAGGATTTGAGTCCCTGGCGGCGTAGTGTGTTACTGATGGTAGGCTTTGTTACTTTGGTCCCAGCTCTCTGCAGGTCATTCACTAGGTCCCCCCGTGTGGTTCTGGGATTTTTGCTCACCGTTCTTGTGATCATTTTGACCCCACGGGGTGAGATCTTGCGTGGAGCCCCAAATCGAGGGAGATTATCAGTGGTCTTGTATGTCTTCCATTTCCTAATAATTGCTCCCACAGTTGATTTCTTCAAACCAAGCTGCTTACCTATTGCAGATTCAGTCTTCCCAGCCTGGTGCAGGTCTACAATTTTGTTTCTGGTGTCCTTTGACAGCTCTTTGGTCTTGGCCATAGTGGAGTTTGGAGTGTGACTGTTTGAGGTTGTGGACAGGTGTCTTTTATACTGATAACAAGTTCAAACAGGTGCCATTAATACAGGTAACGAGTGGAGGACAGAGGAGCCTCTTAAAGAAGAAGTTACAGGTCTGTGAGAGCCAGAAATCTTGCTTGTTTGTAGGTGACCAAATACTTATTTTCCACCATAATTTGCAAATAAATTCATAAAAAATCCTACAATGTGATTTTCTGGATTTTTTTTCTTCTCAATTTGTCTGTCATAGTTGACGTGTACCTATGATGAAAATTACAGGCCTCTCATCTTTTTAAGTGGGAGAACTTGCACAATTGGTGGCTGACTAAATACTTTTTTCCCCCACTGTATTAGCAGCACTATTTTGGTTGATTTTGTGGTCTCAGTGAGTTTATTAACATTCTTCATCAAGACTATGGGCAAAATGTAATTATTGACAATGAAAGAGGTGGGAAAGTTGTTTCCTTTTCATATAATTGCTACTTTTAATATCAATATAGCATTAAAAATAGTTTTCCAGATTGTATTTTAGCGATTCTTTTTCGAGATGCGAATATTCGGTCGCGACTGAGACAACCTGGTTCAATTTGGTTCCCGAGACAAAACCAGTTGAGAACCACTGATTTAGAGATCTTAAAACCCAGTCAAAACATCTATAAATTAATCATTGAACTAACCGTTCCACAAGATTACTGTTACTGGTCACCTAAATCAAACAACTTCAGAATGAAGTGCAAAGCTTTTATCCCAACATATTATGATCACCACATTCTGTATCCATTCAATCATCTAGCTAACAGAATCACGAGGGAAGAATGAAGGACTCAGGGTTTGGAGTACCTGAGAAAATGTTTTCTACTCTCAACATGCACAAAAGCATGCATGCATGCACGCACACACACACACACACACACACACACACACACACACACACACACACACACACACACACACACACACACACACTCCCTCCCACTCCTTCAAAGACCTTGGCAGCTAGTGGTTTTAATAACCGACTCTTGGGAGCCATTCCCATCAAAGCACTCTGACTACTACTCTCAGTTGAATGGGCGCTCAAAGGGTCAAGCGTTTTACCGGAACATAAATAAAAGAGTGGAGACGGCAGGAAGACAAATGGTAACTCATCCTTCCCTACATCAATATTGTTTCCTGCTATCTGTCTCCTCATTCCCAGATCATCCTTGGATCTTCCCAGGACAGGCATACTGAGCCACACCTGCTCTGAGTCCCACCGGACTGACCAGACTGACAGCGGATCTGGATCAACTTCCAGCTCAGCGATATTAGGGAGCATCCCGTTCCTGCTCTGCGTCTCAAGTTGCACCCTATTCCCTTTATAGTGCACTACTTTTGTCTAGGGACCATCGGGATTTGGTCAAAAGCTGTGCACTATATAAGGGAATAGGGTGCCATTTAAAGACACTGCCCTGCTCAAAGGGAAGCAGGGGTCAGAGGTCATAGTGTTTAAATGATCAACAGAATAATATTGACCTATAGGGAGAACGGCCAGGTGTTTTTTTCCTCTTCTTCTAAACAGCTCTGAGTAAGGAGGAAGGAGTAAACTTAAGTCATAACAAGTGGACAGTATTATGGGACATCTGATCTCATTCTAATCGCAGAGGGTGCCCTAAAATGATTTACATTTATATTGAGATGACAGATGGTTTGTTTCTGCTTTGAAAACACTGCGTTTAAAAACCAGTTAATCATAGGTCCCTGAGGGGCGGGTTGATGGCTGTTTGTTTCTTCATCTTCCAGTCTTTGAAACAGGCCTGAGGCTCAGTGTTACAGCCCAGCCGAGGGCACACTGCCATTGGGGAGAGAGATGTGGGACTCCATGGAGCCGACAACAAAGAGCCAGGCCAGATTGGTGCTCATCATGATGCTCATATCCAAGACTACGTGATCTTTATGGTCTCTGTCTCTCCAAGACTACGTGATCTTTTGGGTCTCCTATGTCTCTCCAAGACGTGATGTTTTGGCTGCTGTCTCTTTCTGGAGCCCTCGAAATAACACCCATCCCTATTCATCAGAGCAACAGCTGTCTAAGGGCTGCACATCAAAAATCCATCCATTAGCTTCATTATCTTTTTCTGGTAGTTTTTTCTCCCATTGATTCCTCCTCTCTGTCTGTCTGTGTGACCGGTGGGCTAGCGAGGCGATCCGATCCGGCGGGCAGCCTCTCTCTGAGATGACACTGATAAGTGTAGCTACGAAATTATATCTGGATCTGATGCTCCACGTTGGTTACACAACCCACCGACTGGCAAGCCAGAAGAGAAGACACAGGAACAAGCAAACTGTCTGTCCAGACTAGACATAAAGGACAAGGGGAATAGAGGATATGTCAGATCAGACAGTCCAGTCTGAAATATGTCTAACTGACGTGATTTATATCCTGATGATAATAAATTCAAAGCTGTTAGGTCTAGAACAGGCTTCTCAAACTAATTTTGCCACTTTCGGTCTTCACCAAGGTCCCAAGTGCCGCACTTAAAATTGGTTTTATTTCCTCGCCATTAGTTTTTTTTTAAGAGTCCCCTATCCATTGTTTTTTAAATGTTCGATGCTCCCTGACTACCTAGTAATTTCAGATCAAATTGAGATCTCATGCCCCCCGACCTGAGGGCCGTATGTTTGACACGCCTGGTGGAGAGGGAACGAGAGGAGAGGAGAGGAGAGGAGAGGAGAGGAGAGGAGAGGAGAGGAGAGGAGAGGAGAGGAGAGGAGAGGAGAGGAGAGGAGAGGAGAGGAGAGGAGAGGAGAGGAGAGGAGAGGAGAGGAGCTGTCTAAGAAGGACAGAACGGAACGGGAGACAGACACATGTTGATATTTCTGACTAGTCATGTATAGACAGGGGGTCTAGAGTTGTTGTGGTGCCTCCAGGCTGTACAGTCCATCTGATATCACACTAACATAAATGTTATCAAACATCAATGCGTTTTTCGGACCAGTTATTCTAAACTCATTCACTCTTATCTGCATTCCCAGAAATGGTCAACACATAAATGACCTGAAACTATTTGGCACACAGCCAGCCCAGCTAGTACACTACTGAGTGTCCATAACTGATGGTACAGGGACACAGCCTGGGACACAAGATACCAGTAGTACCCTGTTATTAACGGAAGTACCCAGTCTTATTGTTCAAAACCATATAAAACTAGAATATATTATGTGTATACAGTACAATGTGCATACCAAAGTATATCGATCCCTAAGGCCTGTTTTACAAATTCTAGGCAAAAATGTTATTTAAGAAGCATATATACACAACAGAGACAAACATATAATATGGTAGTGATATGAACAATATACTATTAAAAGAAACTGGAAAACAATATCTTCCAGGAAAAATTCAAACAATATTGTATGCTTTATCGAATAGTATTAATCTCTTTGGGCCATTTTCCCAGACACATATTAAGCTTATATTGAGCTTTCTTTTTAGTCAAGGACAAGACTTAGTGTGTCTCCGGGAAACCAGACATGTACAGTATGTTCTCCAGAATGAGGTAAACGTCTGACTTGACTTTAAGTAGAGACACCAAGCAGGAACGCTACTTACTACAAATCACCTCAGAACCATGCAAGTGGAACTGATGGAAAGTGAGATTGATCAAATAAAAGCTCATCATCTCTTATGTAATTGTTTGAGTAATTTCCTCTAAAAACTATATTTAATTGTGCACTTCATCAATCTAGTCACATTGAAGTCAATCATCTCAAAATTCTATGCAAATAGCCCTTTTTTAATGAAGGCTATCCATCAAGTAAAGCTGACACTAAATCAAATGCAGCTGTTTTAGCATGGAAAGGATGTAAATAATCTATAGAAACCATGTGTTGTTGATGAAACTGTGTGATAATCTAATGCTGCAACGTTCACAGAGGATGTGTATAGCATGTCTGCTGATTTAAATAAAGATCATTGTTGAACTGACCATGCAATGACCACTGGGATATTCCTGACCACTGGGATATTCCTGACCACTGGGATATTCCTGACCACTGGGATATTCCTACTGAGACCAGCCTGAGGATGTATCAGACCAAGCTTCTATCACATACCTTTACCCTGGTCATACATCTACAAACATGACTGATTCCTTCTCTCAGTGTCTAGGTGATTGGCCAAATAGCTGGGGGTTGATGTGCTATACGGTGACATATTTGTGCTGGATTTAAGATTGAAGTGTTTGACCTTGAGAACTATGGGCACCTGTGGGGTAGACAGGTCATAATTTAAAAAGTGTTCAGGTTGACCTGTGCCCTGACCCCTGACTTTTAGAGCCTCTACCATGCAGCGAGCCAAGTGAGCCGCCCTGCCACGTGACTCACCTTTAACACTAATTGAACTGCAATGATTAACAAACACATCTTCACATAATAATACTAACTAGGTTATCTAACAAGAATAATACACACATAGTACTGTGTATCAAATACATGCTGTGTCAAAAGGAGTTGAAATCAACGGTCTATAAACAGTCTCCTCTGACCTTCCCAGAGAACATGATAATAAAATATTCCATTAAGGTTCAGCTAACCTCTGGTAGACTTGCAACAGCTCTTGGATGTATCCCACTGATAGAGGGTGGGCTAGAGAGCCAACTAAAGTCAGAGGGGGAGAAACATGTCTAAAGCAGCAGTCTCCTGAGGTAGCTAGGCTTTTGGCCGTCCTCTTACCTCACCCCTTTATAGAGCCCCATGTCTTCATAATCACTGACCCAGGTCAGCTCAGGTCCTTCAGCCTCTGCTCTTACTCAATCACTCTCATTCCCATCCAGTGGTCTACAGGCCCCCCTCGTCCACATTATATTAGATTCTAGAACTCACGCACAACTTATCTCCATGGAACCATGTGATTGATGTCCTACCAAAGATGTAGGAATAGATTTATGAGAGGATTCACACACACGTTTCATCGTGTCAGGCGAAAACTATATCTATCAAACGTTTCACCATTGCAACATTTGATAGGCTACAGTCACATTCACAGTGGTTGTCTGCAGCTTGCTAGAGTGGAACTGACAAAAGCAATATGTTAGGGGTAGAGGGGTAGAAGGTGTCTACAGTACGTTTGGGGGGAGTATTTGGTTGGGGGAGTATTTGGTTGGGGGGAGTATTTGGTTGGGGGAGTATTTGGTTGGGGGGAGTATTTGGTTGAGGGGAGTATTTGGTTGGGGGGAGTATTTGGTTGAGGGGAGTATTTGGTTGGGGGGAGTATTTGGTTGGGGGGAGTATTTGGTTGGGGGGAGTATTTGGTTGGGGGGAGTATTTGGTTGAGGGGAGTATTTGGTTGGGGGGAGTATTTGGTTGAGGGGAGTATTTGGTTAGGGGAGTATTTGGTTGGGGGGAGTGTTTGGTTGGGGGGAGTGTTTGGTTGGGGGGAGTATTTGGTTGGATATTTGATTTAAAATATTTGATTTGAGTGAATGTTGAGTGAATGGTAATTCTGGTACTTTGATCAAGAGGACACAAATACCCTGTATGTTAGTTGTTTCAAGACGTGATTTCAAGATTTTATGTTTGATTCAAAATAAACATGTTTTCTTATTGTCTTGTGTATCATTAAAATGACATTTATTCAAGGTATTGGAAAGAGAAGTCTGAGAGGGCCATGGTGTATGTTTGAGATCCCATCTGAGTGTTCAGAATGTCTAGACTTGGAACATATGAGCTATTGATCTCCCAGCAGTTGGCTTGTTCAATTAAGACTGATAAAGGTTTTGTGAGACTTCCAAGGGAGGTGTTCTGAGTTCTAACCTTTCGATAATCTAATAGCTATTTAATGGCATAATCTGAGCTGCTAATAGAATAACATGGCTCTCAATTTGTGTTGATTTAATTTGGACTGGATTTGCACATGCCATTTAAGCAATGCTTGCAATTATAAACACCTGCTTCAAACATCCAAATCCACTATTTCACTATTTCAAGGTAGAAAAATACAGATAATTTTGTTGAGTAACAGATCAGTTTGTTATATTAATTAGAGAATGTCATCAATAATATTACGCAAAGTCAATGTAATGAAATATCCTAACATTATGCAGTGTCCTCAAAATGCTCGGATATTTCATTACATTGACTTCGCATAATATTATTGATGACATTCTCTAATTAATATAACAAACTGATCTGTACTCAAACTGTATAAGTTTACATAACTGATTGACGTTTATTGATATATGCTGAGACAACCCAGCAGTACCATCAACACAGAAGGTATATATTTACCCAGCCTCTTGGTAGCCCAGCTTGGTTTCTGAGAATCCTAGTCTGTCATTAGGTGTTGATAGCTGTGTTGAGCCCCTGTGATAGCATTGTAACTGACACCTGCTGTGGTGTCCGCCCCTGGACGTTGCCATGACACTAATGACTATACTCCAGGGACCTTTGCACAGCAGCACCACAGATTGCAGGGCAGCGGTGATCAATGAAACCAATAATAAAGGCCTAATAGGAGAGGAAATGAGGGCCTAGCACATCCTCAGTCAGCTGAGGAGAGGACAGCAACACATCACACAGCAACACATCAACGTGGTCTTGTGTGAGAACCAGAGCAATGCAGCAGCAAAGGAAAAGTAAGCTGTGTGTTGTGTGTGTGTGTGTGTGTGTGTGTGTGTGTGTGTGTGTGTGTGTGTGTGTGTGTGTGTGTGTGTGTGTGTGTGTGTGTGTGTGTGTGTGTGTGTGTGTGTGTGTGTGTGCATGCATGCATGTGTGTGTTGAATGCTACTCCCTCAAATCTTGAAAATCTTATGAGAAAATGTCTCCTCTGTCCCTGTTCATCTCTAGCGGATACAGGACGATCAAATCTCCATATCTAAGAACTAAGAACACATGCAGCTCCTTGATTCTCTCAGAGATCGCTGCTCATTACATAAACAGACGTATGAAAGAAAGAGAATGAAGTGAGAGGGAAAACATGAAGGAAAGATGCTTAAGTGGACGGCAGGTAGCTTAGTGGTTAAGAGCGTTGTGCCAGTAATCGAAAGGTCGCTGGTTCTAATCCCCGAGCCGACTAGGTGAAAAATCTGTCGATGTGCCCTTGAATAAGGCACTTAACCCTAATTGCTCCTGTAAGTCGCTCTGGATAAGAGCGTCTGCTAAATGACCAATTATAATTATATTTATTATAATTATATTATATTTATAAAGAGGTAGAGAGAGAGAAATGGAGAGAGAGAAAGAGATAGAGAGAGAGAAATGGAGAGAGAGAAAGAGATAGCGAGAGAGAAATGGAGAGAGAGAAAGAGATAGCGAGAGAGAAATGGAGAGAGAGGGAAAACATGAAGGAAAGAGATAGAGAGGGAGAAATGGAGAGAGAGAAAGAGATAGCGAGAGAGAAATTAGAGAGAGAGAGAGAGAGAGAGAGAGAGAGAGAGCGAGAGAGAGAGAGAGAGAGAGAAAACAAATAGAAGAAAAAGAGAGAACGAGGGAAAGAAGGAGAGAGAGAAATCTGTTGACTCAGTCAGTGTGATCTCTCCCAGAGCGTGCAGCGGCCTGATGGTCTTGTTCCTGTTCCTGGAGCCCTGTGGGAGCAGGGGGTTTATGTCCCCCACACAAGGCCTGACTGAAATGTACAATGAGATTAGAAGTGTTGTCAGAGAAAAATCACTGTCTATTCTAGAGCTCCCACTGCCTGGGTCTCTGTGTTTTTCATTCAGTCTGTCTAGAATCAACTACAGTTATACTGGGATATAGTGGCTCTCAGGGGAGTATGGACCTAAAGCTCTTTGATAGAGCCAATGTTAATACACTAATGAGTATTCAAGATCTGTGAAGATTAATACAGTATGGGAGAATACACAAAGGACGGCATTTTCTGGTAAATAAATGCAAGAAGATATGCTGTAAGAGGAACCAACTTGACTCCATTAACTTCCCATTGTTACCAAGGTTAAAGGGGTTGACGAGAGAATTGAAGGTCTATGAATACTTTTTTTTTTACAGTACGGTAGAAACAGTGGTTAAGTGGAGGGTAAACACACGTAAACGTTGTTTACCTAACTTTTTCATTTTGCCCAACAGTTTACCCACCTTTTGCACAAAAACGCATTGAAAGTATAGGGAGAGTAACTTTATTCACCACAGACGGCGATCAGAGTTTACCCACCTCATTTTTACCACTACATCACTGGGTAGAAAGAATGAGAGTGCAATTTTATGCTAAAAGCAGGAAAATATGATATAACGGTAACTGACTGTATTCAAGTTTAGATGGATTTTACGAGAGAAAAACATTGGAGAAAATCCAGGGATGTTGATTACATAAACACACGAGACATCAATGCAGATCAGCATTTTGGTAGAGGGTCTTTAATCTGCTCTCATTGACCGCCTGTCATGCACTCTTAGGTTGCGTCCCAAATTGCTCACTATTCCTTATATAGTGCACTACTAAAGTTTGGAATGCAAGCTTAGAATGTTTTGTTTGTGCCTCCCTGGTGCTCTACTCTGTACTGCACATCAGCTGCAAGATAAGGATGCTGCTGTATGACCCAGTCATTTCAGACGACTTCCTTTGGGCTGCAGAAGTAATCTTCACACAGAGCACTGGAAAGGAATTCTTTGAAGTGCAAACGGCTTGGGCTTTTTGTGTCAACTTCAAACGCAGCATCTAAGCTTTTTTTATATGCCTTTCTGTAGAGCAATCGGTATATGGGCGGACGGCTTCAAACATTTTGGGGATACTGCACAAAAGTTTTAATGACAGTGGCCCACTTCACAGCGGAATTGCTTGAGTATGATTAGGGTTGCAAAATTCCTGAAACTTTCAATACATTTTCTGGTTTTCCTTAAATTCTGGAAAGGAGGGTTCCCGGAACCAGGAGGGAATAAGTAGGAAATCGTAAACCTCCAACCAGGATATCTGGAAAACCTGGGAATTTATTGAAAGTTCCAGGAATTTTGCTAACCTAAAATTAAGTGTCATATACACCGGTACCATGCAGAGATGCAATAATAGTCAGTAAAAACACTTTTAGATTCACTGTTTAATAAAGGCCTTTGTTGCCTGAACACGTTCTGCTTAGCATGTAAGCAGATTGAGCCACGTCATCAGAATCTACTGAATGGTAAAAGTCACTCTTCAATGAGACAAGGGTACAGAAGCACAAAGACACACTGTAACACTGTGACTCTGCAGAAGTCCAAAGCGTATCTATTCCTCAAGCCACTCCAGGACTTTAGACTTCATACTGGTCAGTCTTGGTAAGATGTAGAGTGAGTAAGCAGGGATTTCAGGGCAGGTGATAAGAGTGAGTGTGTGCAGTTTGCTGTCCAGTCACTGCTGTACACTAACTAAATATTGATTTATGAAGACCTGCCATACTGTAGATGCCATTAATAATACATTTAAAAACAGTTATTTGCTGTTTATGAAATGCTTAAGTGTACAATGTCCACTTCAAAAAGTGGCCAGACTAAATAACCAAGCTTCTAAAAGGTTGAGCCTACTTCTAACACATTTAGTCTCTGATGAAAATACTTAATTTGACACAGTTCATATTTGGCACTGTAGGTCAGCTCATTCCCATGGAGAAACATGTTAAAAGGCTGGTTTATTTGATATTTTAGCTACTGTGACAGAGGGTCAGACTCAAGACACACATCAGAGGCACAGGTCAAGGAAAGGACAGGACCCAGGGTACTCAGTCATATAGAACAGGACAGAATCCAGGTTACTCACGAATTCATCTTGGCACCCAGAACCAAATCAGCTACTTGTTAAGGCTGTCACAAGAGATTACTCACTCATAGAACAGGGACAGAACCCACTGTACTCACTCATAGAACAGGAACAGGACAGAACCCACTGTACTCACTCATTGAACAGGGACAGAACTCACTGTACTCACTCATAGAACAGGGACAGAACAGAACCCACCGTACCCACTCATAGAACACGGACAGGACATAACCCACTGTACTCACTCATAGAACTCTGCAGCCGGCGTCATCTTGTACTTGGCATAAGACGTCCCGTTGCCCAGGAAGGATCCGTTTAGTAGCTTGGGGTCTGTGCAGTTCGGACTGTTCCAGGCATTGCCACAATGGAGCCAGGGCAGCTCACTGGTCATAGAGGAGAACAGGTAGTACAGAGACCAGGCTATGATGACGTTGTAGTAGAAACCCACATACAACGCTATGATGATCACAGTGTAGCCCACGCCTGAGGGAGGAAGGGAGGGCAGAATATGAGTGAGAGAAACAGAGAGAGAGAGACAGAGAGAGAGAGAGAGAGAGAGAGAGAGAGAGAGAGAGAGAGAGAGAGAGAGAGAGAGAGAGAGAGAGAGATGGTTACATAGGTTACATTGGGTTACAGGGGGTGAAATGCTGCTACTCCTGTATAATGTAAATCATAAATGTGTATGTAGCATGTATCCACAAGACTTTGGACAGCAGAGACCGCTGAAAACCAAGCACGGCAGTGGAATACCAGCTAGTATT
This sequence comes from Coregonus lavaretus, assembly GCF_964263955.1. NCBI lineage: Eukaryota > Metazoa > Chordata > Actinopteri > Salmoniformes > Salmonidae > Coregonus > Coregonus lavaretus. Next base: position 24,082,101 of record NC_140024.1, on the reverse strand, counting down.
ATGTAAAAAAAAAAAAAAAAAAAATTGAGGAAATGTGAGGATTCAACCACTTATTTCACCTGATTCAATGTATTATTTTAGCAAAATGTGATGTGCTATAACTTTACCATCAGAACAGGCAGCAGATGGACTTAACAATGTCAGTTTAACATTGTTATACACTCTAATGTACTGACTGAGGTTTTCACACATACAGTACATCTTGCACGTCTGTTCTTGTCATGTGTAATAAGATCATATCTGTCTGGTTCTCCAGTATTCATACAAATCATTTATCATTTTTCATAACTTGCAAGAACAACAATATACAATAGACTTTATGTGTAACATACTGTAAATGTAAAACACTACCTGTAAACTTCTGGCTAAGCTTTCAGGTTCAACAGTTCAGATGCCATGGTGTGTGTGGTAACAGTATGCCATGCTGATAAGGCTGTCAGTAGTAAAACTAGTAAACAAACTGCCTTTATGTGTCCATCTACATTACAATGCATATCTATGTTTATACAGAATATCTACTGTATGTTTATTGTTGTACAGTATGTGTCTTGGCATTTACTGGATACTTCTAAACAACCACATCTTTACTTCCTCTCTCCTCTGATCAAAGCTTTTGAAAAAGTGGACAGGGAGAGCTGAAGACAGGAAAATGAAGAAGAGAGGTATATACGAGAAAGGAGAGATGGAAGAAGACGATTATAGGGGAAAACCACTGGGCACAAACTGGTTGAATCAACATTGTTTCAATGTAATTTGTCAATGTATTGTGACGTGAACTCTATGTGTAAAATTCATTGGATTTGCAAAAACTGTTAGTTTGAAATTTCAACCACAGGATTATGTCATCATGGTTACCAATTTTCAGCATAGACAAAGCTTGTATAAAATATGTTGAATTTGTATGTTGAATTACATCCACTAGCATGAAAAAAACAACAGGCTGGGCAGCACCTCCTACTGGAGAATGTATATATCTACAGCTATCCCTTTGGGCTCCCATCCAGGGTTTTAACCAAGCCCAGCCGTGCTTAGCTTTGAAATGTATCACTGACTATCACCATTGTGCTATCGTGAGAATGATTGTTGCGAGACCTCCACTTAAAAACTAAATAGATTCTGTTGCTATTAAAGTCATTCCAAAGGCTGGGTTTAACAGAGATTTAACATATAGCATCAACGATGCTATTTAGGCCTTTATAGCCTTTGCATCAACACATATTGTTTCAATTCAACTTCAAAATATACAATAAATAGGCCTAGGGTTTGAAGCTTTGCTTGATTTCAAATGTAATCTACAAGTTAATAATGTATATGTTGGATTCAACGGCTCCATCTCAACCAAAAATCTAAGTTATAGAATAGGACTAAATCAAATACAACTTTATTTATAGTGCATTTAAAGTTTGATTTGATTTGATTTAGTCCTATTCTTTAACTTAGATTTTTGGTTGAGATGGAGCCGTTGAATCCAACATATACATTATTAACTTGTAGATTACATTTGAAATCAAGCAAAATTGGAATTAAAGCCAGACTCAGTGGCACAGATGGAACTATACAAGCAGAAGATACATCTCCTTCAAATGGTGATACTGTAACTATAAATGTCTTCTTATGTAATCATATCGTCACAATTTCTATAATAATCTGCCCGGAATCTCGAACGGCATTGATCAATTGTGGACAATGGCCAGGAGACTTGAGAAGGTGAGAGAGGAGGCAGAGGTTAGGAAAGAGATGGAAGAGAGAGATGAGAGAGAGAAAGCTCACCTTTAAAGACAGGGCAGATCTTCCAGACTGTAGCAGCGCCTTCCCTGTTGTACTGTCCCAGGGCTAGTTCCATATAGAACAGAGGCATCCCAGCAATCACCAGGAACAGAATGTAGGGGATCAGAAAGGCACCTGAAATCACGACAAAAACCCACAAAACAATGTTTTTGAACGTGATCCTTTTGGCATTTGTGTTGCAGCCCAAGACAACATATTTTGCATTTTGTGGGTGTTTTTCACCCTAGCAATTTGTGTTGATGATGATATCTAAAGAAAAATAACACGAAACAGACATCAACATGGACTCTCCAGGCACAGACAGTGAATTGCTTTTTATGTTCCAGTGAATTCTAGGAAGAATTAAATTCCCTTTGGTATTTGGTATTTTGGTATTTTATTAGGATCCCCATGAGATGTAGTAAAAGCAGCAGCTACTCTTCCTGGGGTCTACACAAAACATGAAACATGACATTATACAGAACATTAATAGACATAACAGAACTACATAAAAAAAATGTAAAGGCACACGTAGCCTACATATCAATACCTACACACAAACTATCTAGGTCAAATAGGGGAGAGGCGTTGTGCCGTGAGGTGTTGCTTTATCTGTTTTTTGAAACCAGGTTTGCTGTTTATTTGAGCAATATGAGATGGAACGGAGTTCCTTTATCTAGTATAATTGAAAATATCTTTGTATGCAACATTATAACAAAGAGCTGAGCGTTGGGCTGCATTATAGCCTTTCAGAAAGCGCTAAATGAACATGACCCACAGCTGAAGAGTTGGCACCACAGGACACAACACTGCAACACACAGTTCACCAGATAAAGATACACATGTCTATTTTTACCCCGGGAAGTGGAATGCTGCCAAAGGGGACAGGAAATCTAGTAAACACTAAAACCGAGCACACAGCCATGTAATCTCCATAGACAAACATTGGCAGTAGAATGGCCTTACTGAAGAGCTCAGTGATTTTCAGCGTGGCACCGTCATAGGATGCCACCTTTCCAACAAGTCAGTTCATCAAATTTCTGCCCTGCTAGAGCTGCCCCGGTCAACTGTAAGTGCTGTTATTGTGACTCTGCCGCAAAGTGGTAGGCCACATAAGGTCACAGAATGGGACCGCCGTGTGCTGAAGTGTGTAGCACATAAAAATCGTCTTCCCAGAAGAGTGGAGGCTGTTATAGCAGCAAAGGGGGGACCAACTCCATATTAATGCCCATGATTTTGGAATGAGATGTTCGACGAGCAGGTGTCCACATACATTTGGTCATGTAGTGTATGTATTAATTTGCGGATGTCCATAACCATTTTGTATGATATGTTACGAATTACAATTCTTATTATATGTTACGAATTTGGAAAACGTACAATATGTTAAGAATTTGCCAAATGTACAATATGTTACAAATTTGCAAAACGTATGACATGTTACAAAGTCTAGCTAGGTGGCTAACGTTAGCTAGCTGGCTAACGTTATCTAGGTTAGGGTTAAGGTTAGGATTAAGTTTAGGAGTTAGGTTAAAGGTTTAGGGGAAGGGTTAGCTGAAAGGGTTAAGGTTAGGGTTAGATAAAAGGGTTAAGGTTAGGGGAAGGTTAGCTAACATGCTAAGTTGTTGCAAACTAGCTAAAAAGTTGCTAATTTGCTAAAATGCTCAAGTTGGCTGTGATGAGATTCAAACTCGCAACCTTTGGGTTGCTAGACGTTGGTGTTATATGCCCACCGACCCTGACCATCTGTTTTGTGTGACCACACCAAAAGTAACATTTCATACTAATTTGAGTGTACCGGATTTATGTTTACTATGTTAAGTCTAGCTTATGAGACCAGGATGTTGCTCTTAATGGTCTAGACCACTTGTCAAGGCCTGCGGGCTGGATCCGGGCATTGAGCCCATTTAATCCACCATTCAGTCCGGCCCTGGTTTGATTTTTTTTGGTGTAAATATTTGTTATTCTTTTATTTCTTTATTTAAATTTGGGGGGGAAAGGATCTCAATCAACATTGAAATTACTAAAATCAAATCGAAACTGTGTAGAAATGATACTGGACCTACATGTATTGTCTATTCACTCCCTCCAACTTGCTAACAGTCATCACAATGAGGATAGAGGACAATTGTCTGGCAAATTTTGACTGTGGGGAAATATAATACATTTTAAGCATGGCCCTCTGGACCTCGCTGAAGACCGAATGCCGCCCGCGAGGAAAATGTTTTTTTGACACCCCTGATCTAGACACTTTTACATTAAGTCAATCATTATTAACATATTTGCAAAACTATCATTATTAACATATTTGCATAGCTATCTGCTCAACTGTGAGTATTTAAATATTTCCTGACATGTGCCACCAGCAATAAGGCGCCTATGAGCCAGCAGCTGGTGTGTATGGGTTATGAATCAACCCTTTACAGTAAGATACAGTAGCACCCAGATACAGTGAATGTATTTGCAGTTGACTCAACCACACTGACCTGAATGAATTTATGCAATGAGGTATATCCGTTTTCCTCTTACAAGCAAAGCCTCTTGGCTCAAGAAAGGCTGCGCACTGTTATTTGGGGATTTCAAAATATGTTGTCACAACACTGACTAGTGACTGGTACGTTTGGTGGCATACAAACTAACAGATTGGCACATTTTATCATAAGCTCACTAAGAAAGTTATTTCACAACAGTAAAACAAAGTTGATATTAGTTCCAAAGCAGTCTCGCCTTGCCATACAAAGCCTGGTTCTCGACGAGGATAGTTCCAAAGAAACCTGGGAAGGTCTTAACAGAAGTCTTTACAGAAGTTATAACAGTTCACTCACCTCCTCCATTCTTGTAGCAGAGGTAAGGGAATCTCCAGACATTGGCCAAGTCCACTGCGAAGCCTATGACGGATAGGAGAAAGTCTATTTTCTTTCCCCATGTTTCCCTCTCCTCCAGCTCCTCAGCGGTGCAGGGGGTGCCGTGCGTGCTGGGGGTGGGCATAATGGTCGAACTGGTATACTGGACCCCATTCTGGTCCTTCAACAGTATCAGTTCCACCTCCTTCTTCTCCACATTGCAGGGTTTCAGCGGGGCGACTGATGACAGCTTGTGGTCTGACAGGACCTGGATGTTCATCTTTTCTCCGGTGTCGGTGTGAAGCTCGCCGACGGCCTTGTGCTCTCACGGCACCGAGGAAGTATCGGTGGCGGAGATGATGCTCGCGCTGCGGTGAACCGTGATGACGATGGGAGTCCCGCTAGCGTGGAAAGGCAAACTCCGCATAAGTGACTCTTCTCTCCACGAACTACAGTGGACTCCACCGCATTCATCGGCTAGAGAGGTAACAAAAAATATATATACATTCAGAAGTTTGGAGAGGTGGAATAGTTATGAAAAGTTATGTTTTATAGCTACACTAGCTCACAGAGGGGAATAGCCAAAAGTATTTCCTTGTTTCAGAAACCTTAAATCATATAAACTACTAGTCATGCTATTGGTAACATACAAAATGTTAAAATAAACTTAATTAACAGGTGAACGTTGTAGAATAGGTTTAGGCTATTCCATTGGTTCTGCGTATTTCTCATAATCCCCGTGCGCATTTGTTGAACGCAGCTAAACAACATAGGGTATTCAATCAAATTGATACAAACTGGCAGCAATACACCATAAAATATAAGTAAAAAGTTCAATAGTATAGTCAGTGATGTATAGTATCGTTATTAAAGCACATTAAAGCCCGTATAAGTAGAAGAGGAGCGACGGTTGGTCCATACTTGTGAAGCTACGGACACCTCTCCATGACCCGTTGCTGCTGTTGTCCTGCTGCGTCTGAGGAGAGACTGCCCATTCTGATGGAACTTTAAGACTCGCCTTCTCAGGAGAGAGAGACGATATACATTCAAAGCTTTTAAATCGGGTTCCTCTCTCTCTCTCTCTCTCTCTCTCTCCACGTGATATTTTATAATTTAACATTTTCTTTCTGCTCCTCCCTCCCTCACTTCATTTTGGAGCTTTCTTGGCACACGGTCGCCGCTGGGGTGAAGTGCGCCCGCGGTCTCACCTCGCCAAAACAGCAGCACCAGTCCTAACGGAATAAACACTACATTACCAAAAGTATGTGGACACCTGCTCGTCAAACATCTCATTCCAAAATCATGGGCATTAATATGGAGTTGGTCCCCCCTTTGCTGCTATAACAGCCTCCACTCCTCTGGGAAGGCTTTCAACTAAATGTTGGAACATTGCTACAGGGACTTGCTTCCATTCAGCCACATGAGCATTAGTGAGGTCAGGCACTGATGTTGGGCGATTGGCACTGCGAGCAAGGCACTGATGTTGGCCTGGCTTTAGTGTCGGCGTTCCAATTCTGTGCAGGCCAATCAAGTTCTTCGACACCAACCTCAACAAACCATTTCTGTATGGACCTCACTTTGTGCAAGGGGGCATTGTCATGCTGAAACAGGAAATGGCTTTCCCCAAACTGTTGCCACAAAGTTGGAAGCACATGTCATTGTATGCTGTTAAGATTTCCCTTCACTGGAATTAAGGGGCCTAGCCCGTACCATGAAAAACAGCCCCAGACCATTATTCCTCCTCCACCAAACTTTACAGGTGGCACTATGCATTGGGGCAGGTAGCGTTCTCCTGGCATCTGCCAAACCCAGATTTGTCCATCGGACTGCCAGATTCATCACTCCAGAGAATGCATTTCCACTGCTCCAGAGTCAAATGGCGGTGAGCTTTACACCACTCCAGCTGACGCTTGGCATTGCACATGGTGATCTTAGGCTTGTGGAAACCCATTTCATGAAACTCCTGACGAACAGTTATTGTGCTGATGTTGCTTCCAGAGGCAGTTTGGAACTCGGTAGTGAGTGTTGCAACCGAGAACAGACGATTTTTACACGCAACGCGCTTCAACACTTGGCGGTCCCGTTCTGTGAACTTGTGTGGCCTACAACTTCGCGGCTGAGCCGTTGTTGCTCCGAGACATTTCCACTTCACAATAACAGCACTTAGATTTGACTGGGACAGCTCTAGCAGGGCAGAAATTCGACGAACTGACTTGTTTGAAAGGTGGCATCCTATGACAGTGTCACGTCGAAAGTTACTGTGCTCTTCAGTAAGGCCATTCTACTGACAATGTTTGTCTATGGAGATTGCATGGCTGTGTACTCAATTTTATACACCTGTCAGCAACAGTTGTTGCTGAAATAGCCGAATCCACTAATTTGAAGGGGTGTCCACATACTTTTGTATACAGTGCATTCGGGAAATGTATTCAAACCACTTGACATTTTCCACATTTTATTACGTTACAGCCTTATTCTAAAATTGATGAAATTATTTTTTTCCCCTCATCAATCTACACACAATACCCCATAATGAAAAAGCAAAAACAGGTTTTTAGAAATGTTTGCAAATGTATTAAAAATAAAAAAACAGAAATATCTTATTTACATGAGTATTCAGACCCTTGCTATGAGACTCAAAATTGAGCTCAGGTGCATCCTGATTCCATTGATCATCCTTGAGATGTTTCTACAACTTGATTGGAGTCCACCTGGGGTAAATTCAATTGATTGGACATGATTTGGAAAGGCACACACCTGTCTATATAAGGTCCCACATTTGACAGTGCATGTCAGAGCAAAAACCAAGCCATGATGTCGAAGGAATTGTCCGTAGAGCTCCGAGACAGGATTGTGTCGAGGCACAGATCTGGACAAGTCTCTGAATGTCCATGAGTGGCCCAGCCAGAGCCCGGACTTGAACCCGATCTAACATCTCTGGAGAGACCTGAAAATAGCTGTGCAGCGATGCTCCCCATCCAACCTGACAGAGCTTGAGAGGATCTGCAGAGAAGAATGGGAGAAACTCCCCAAATACAGGTGTGCCAAGCTTGTAGCGTCATACCCAAGAAGACTCAAAGCCTGTAATCGCTGCCAAAGGTGCTTCAACAAAGTACTGAGTAAAGGGTCTGAATACTTATGTAAATGTGATATTTCCGTTTTTATTTTTAATACATTTGCAACAAAAAAAAACACCCTGTTGTTGCTTTGTCATTATGGGGTATTGTGTGTAGATTAATAAGGGGAAAAACTATTTAATCCATTTTAGAATAAGGCTGTAACGTAACAAAATGTGGAAAAAGTGAAGGGGTCTGAATACTTTCCGGATGTACTGTATATAGTGTACATACAAGGAGGAAGGCCCTCAAAATTGTCAAAGACTCCAGCCACCCTAGTCATAGACTGTTCTCTCTGCTACCGCACGGCAACCGGTACCGGAGCGCCAAGTCTAGGTCCAAAAGGCTTCTCAACAGCTTCTACCCCCAAGCCATAAGACTCCTGAACAGCTAATCATGGCTACCCGGACAATTTGCACTGCCCTCCACCCCACTCCATCCCCTTCTTTTACGCTGCTGCTACTCTGTTTATTATTTATGCATAGTCACTTTAACTCTACCCACATTTACATATTACCTCGACTAGCCGGTGCCCCCACACATTGACTCTGCACCGGTACCCCCCTGTATATAGCCTCCCTACTGTTATTTTACTTTTTTTATTTGTTTTACTTTGCATTGTTGGTTAAGGGCTTGTAAGTAAGCATTTCACTGTAATGTCTACACCTGTTGTATTCGGCTCATGTGGCAAATAACATTTGATTTGATTTGATTTGATTTACACGTTGAATTTAATCCGTGGTAAATGCAGCATAGGATACAGAGAATGCAATAGGCCTCTTTCTCACTAAATTATATTTTGATTTTTTATTATACGCCATTTTCAATGGGATACTTAAAAGTGTGAACAGACTTGCTTTCATTCATATTTTTTTTGCATATTGAAGCCATTACATTTTTTGAAAGTATGAACAGTTAAAAATGACAATTCTATTTTCGTTCTATTTTGTTCTATTTCGATATTTTCAAAAATAGGTTTTTCTTTTACCTAAAGAAAGAAAATAAAACTTATTTCAGAAATGTTTTAATTTGAACTTTATCTGTTTCTTCTCTCTTCTAAATATATTGAATTACAGTTTTCTAAGAAGCGGTAAAAGCACTGTGTTCCATACGTAATTAAATAACACACCAGCTTTTGCCATGGGCAACGATTTCTATTAGATATGGTTGATCAGTTCATCCCATTAAAGTCAATGAATGTCCCCTTAAAGCTCTCCAGTGCTTTCCTGGCTTCTCTTATAAAACCTTAAAAGGGCTGTTTTGGGGCGTTTTGTTTGTAAGGATTAAATAATTGAAGTGATGGTAAAGGAAAGAGTGAGGTTAGGCCTATATGGATGGGTTATATGTTATTAGTGGTGTTTTCCTCTGTTGCATCTTGGATTTATTTCCTCCCATTTAGGAGAGTAGTGAAGGTAGACTACATTTGAATAGGTGAACCCAGGACAAACAGATGGCAAACAATACTGACCAAATCTGTCTAAAGTTCATGTTTTGATTAATTTAAAGGCCAATTCATATTGAAAATCTAAATTCCATAGTTAAAGCGACTTAACAGATTTGACAAGGCTGCATAAATGACAATAGAAAAACATGCACTAACCAAGGACTGAATCTAAACATACTGTACATAAGGTGAATTTTCATACACATCTTCCATTGACATCAATGTATAAAGACAGCCTGGAATACAAACTGGTGAAACATATCAGTTTAGTTTCCAGGCTAGTATTACGCAACAGTTGGAGTGACGTCTCAGGATAGGTTTTCGGCCTTAGGTAACATACTGTATTTCCTCCTTACACTTCGATGGAGATGCTGCCCAGCGTTGTGCCTGGCTGACAGCCTAGAAGATGACCTGTGACTGGAGATGGATTGAGATGATGAACTAGATCAGCTCTATGGTGCTCTGGTTGTCTCTACAGGGGCATACTTTTCTGTCAAAACCACAGCAGTTATGATAGCCTGTCTGTCTGCTTCCATGCCTGTCTGCCTGTCTGCCTGCCTGCCTGCCTGCCTGCCTGCCTGCCTGCCTGCCTGCCTGTCTGTCTGTCTGTCTGTCTGTCTGTCTGTCTGTCTGTCTGTCTGTCTGTCTGTCTGTCTGTCTGTCTGTCTGTCTGCCTGCCTGCCTGCCTGCCTGCCTGCCTGCCTACCTACCTACCTACCTACCTACCTACCTACCTGTCTGTCTGACTGTCTGCGTATCTGTCTGTCTGTCTGTCCCTCTGTCTGCCTGTCTATATGTGTCCCTGCCTGCCTGTCTGTCTGTCTGTCTGTCTGTCTGTATGTCCCTGCCTCTCTGTCTGTCTGTGTATTCCTGTCTGCCTATCTGTCTCTGTGTACCAGCATCCGTCCATCCATCTGCCTACCCGCCTCCCTCCCTCCCTCCCTCCCTCCCTCCCTCCCTCCCTCCCTCTCTTCCTCCCCTCCATCTTCCCTCTGCCCGGGGGCCTCTCCTCTCCATGGGCCAGCTAGATCCTGATCTCAGATCAGATTTGGCTGATGAAACGTGAAATGTCTCTCACAACAGTCCAGAAAGGCCCCAGCCTCCTCTAGGACCACAGCCAGCCAGGGACCCCTGTGCTCTCTGTCCACACCGCTCTCCGTCTTCCAGGCCTGCCCTGCCATTGGAGGACAACCCCATCACTTAACCCTGGAAAGAGCAGAGGCAGGTCCACCTCTGCCTGGCCATTCAGGCTCAGTCCTAGTGACTCAGGCAAGAGAGTGGAGAGATGTTGTGTGAGCTAGGATGAGTAGGTCAATTTGAGACTGTTTTCAATATGTTTTTGAGATTTAATTAAATGAGCCGTTCCTTAAGCACCATGTTCTTATGTTTCACATTGTACTGAATGCATTGCCAAAGTTATATGGCATATGAACTTGTAATATGAACTTAGGCTACAGCACTTTATGTTTCTTTATAGATTTAGCCCACATGAAAAAATACTACAGTTTACTATAGAATACTTCAGTACTTACTATAGAATTCTGTAGTAAACTGTAGTATAATGTAGAATACGATACTACATAAAAAAAAAAAGGTAGTCCTTTTAGCAGACGCTCTTATCCAGAGCGACTTACAGTTAGTGAGTGTGACTTACAGTTAATGAATGCATACATTTTTCATACTGGCCCCCCGTGGGAATCGAACCCACAACCCTGGCATTGCAAGTGCCATGCTCTACCAACTGAGCTACAGGAGGCCTGTAGTATCCCTCGATCATGTGTACTACTTAGTATAGAATTTTGTAGTATACTGTAGAATACTATAGTAAATACTACAGTATTATTCACAAAAAAACATTGTAGTAAATACTACAGAAATGTCTGCAAAAACACTACAGTCCGCAAAAACACATTTATTTTACAAGAGTAAATACTACAGTATTTCATTTGCATTTACCCTGCTCATTCCTCTCCCCATCCCAATTTGTGAGAAACCTACAAGCCAAGTATATACCATATTGTGTTCCGTACAGGATATAGAAAAGAGCAGAAGGTTTTGAGAATTTGGAAATGGAAATATCACATTTACATAAGTATTCAGACCCTTTACTCAATACTTTGTTGAAGCACATTTGGCAGCGATTACAGCCTCGAGTCTTCTTGGGTATGACGCTACAAGCTTGGCACACCTGTATTTGGGGAGTTTTTCCCATTCTTCTCTGCAGATCCTCTCAAGCTCTGTCAGGTTGGATGGGGAGTGTCGCTGCACAGCTATTTTCAGGTCTCTCCAGAGATCGGGTTCAAGTCCAGGCTCTGGCTGGGCCACTCAAGGACATTCAGAGACTTGTCCTGAAGCCTGCGTTGTCTTGGCTGTGTGCTTAGGGTCGTTGTCCTGTTGGAAGGTGAACCTTCGCTCCAGTCTGAGGTACTGAGCGCTCTGGAGCAGGTTTTCATCAAGATTCTCTCTATACTTTGCTCCATTCATCTTTCCCTCGATCCTGACTAGTCTCCCAGTCCCTGCCGTTAAAAAACATCCCCACAGCATGATGCTGCCACCACCATGCTTCACCGTAGGGATGGTGCCAGGTTTCCTCCAGAAGTGACGCTTGGCATTCAGGCCAAAGAGTTCCATTTTGGTTTCATCAGACCAGAGAATCTTGTTTCTCATGGTCTGAGAGTCCTTTTGGCAAACTCCAAGCGGGCTGTCATGTGCCTTTTACTTTAAGTGGCTATAAGAAAAGGAATATAAATATATACTGTTTACAGGAAACTCACTCTACATCCTTAGATGAAGTTGTGTGGAAAAAGGAGTGGGGTGGTGAAATAATTTTCTGTCATGGACAAAGGAACTCAAAAGATGTGATGATATTAATTAACAAAAATGTTGATCTGAATGTGCAAATAGTCAGGAATGATTCGCAAGGAAGGTGGATCTTTTTGAATATGAAAGTGGATGAAAAACAGATTTGGCTCATTAATCCATACTTCTTCAAAAATATTTATACAAATGTATTGATCTTACAGGCAACAAACGATCAAATCATTATGGTGGGAGACTATAACACAGTGTTACGTACCTAAATGGACCAAAAAGGAAATCACTCTACAAACTATCATCACTGTGCCCTTAAGGAAATCACAAATATTATGGATGCATTAGAAATAGTGGATATTTGGAGACTAAAAAACCCTGACCTAGTGCAATATACATGGAGGAGACTTGACTACTTTCTTGTCTCTTTCGCTCTTGCATCAAAGGTTTAAAATGTATTCATAGGAGACAGAATGTGATCGGATCATCATCTAATTGGCCTTCACATAACTCTTATAGAATTTCCACGTGGACGGGGATATTGGAAATTTAATCAAAGTTTACTGGAGGACAATTTATTTTTAACTAAGACAAAATAATTTATAACTGAATTTTTCCAGTACAATATAGGTTCAGCAAATCCCATTATTGTTTGGGATACCTTTAAATGTACCTTCAGCGGTCATTCAATTCAATATTCATCAATAATAAAAAAGCAATTTCTGTCTAAAGAGACAAGACTAACAAGGGAAATACATGAACTAATAGTACAGGTAGATAGCAATAAAAACTATACTACAGAGATACAAAATAAGTCAGAGGAAAAACAAAAGGAACTGGAGGAACTTATTCAAGAACGATCTAATGTAATCTATTACAAAAATAAAGCAAACTGGATGGAATATGGAGAAAAATGCACCAAATTCTTCCTGAATCTCCAACACAGGAATGCTACCTAAAAGAATTTGCAGAAACTCGTTACTAAAGACGGAGTCATCTATGATTCTCCAAATGATATTTTAAAAGAGGAAGCTAAATATTTTAAGCAGATTTTCTCTTTTCCGTTTCATCCTCACCCTCTGAATGACGATTACTGTAAGGAATTCTTTCCAAATAATAAAACAATTTGAAAATTAACAAATATACCGAAACTTTTTGAGGCTATTAAATAATTTCAGTCTGGAAAAACCCCGGGCTTGATGGCATACCGGTAGAGATATATCAAGCCGTTTTTGACATACTCAAAGCTCCATTGTTAGCTTGTTTTAATTACTCCTATAGAAATGGTAGTCTGTCAGGTACTAATCAGGAAGGTCTGATTTCACTATTATTAAAACAAGACCCAGATGGCAAATATAAAGATCCAGTCTATCTAAAAAACTGGAGGCCTCTTACACTTCAATGTTGTGATGCAAAAATACTAGCGAAATGCATAGCACTCAGAATTAAAAAGGTTTTACAAGGTATTGTTCATCCTGATCAGACAGGTTTTTTACATGGACGAAACATTGGTGATAATATACGACAACTACTCGAAATAATAGAACAACATGAAACATCTAAGAAGCCAGGCCTGGTATTTATAGTGGATTTTGAAAAGGCCTTTAATAAAGTAAGACTGAATGTTATTTATAAATGCCTGTATTTTTTCAATTTCTGTGACTCTCTTATAAAATGGGTAAAAGTAAAGTATAGCAACCCCAGGTGTAAAATAGTAAATAGTGGCTACTTCTCAGAGAGTTTTGAATTGTCACCATATGTATTCGTTATGGCCAACGAAAGGCTAGCTATTAAAATCAGATCAAATAACAACATTAGAGGATTAGAAATCCAAGGCTTAAAAACAAAGGTGTCCATGTATGCCGATGACTCAAGTTTCATATTAAGTCCGCAAGCTAGATCCCTGCAATGTATCATTGAAGATCTAGATAACCTTTCTGGACTCTCTGTACTAAAGCCTAATTATGATAAGTGTACAATATTACGTATTGGAACTTTAAAAAATACAACATTTACATTACCCTGCAGTTTACCTATAACATGGGCTGACGGTGAAGTAGACATACTATCACAAAATATATAAATGAGCTCTCCACAATGAATTTCAATAGAAAACTTGTAAAAATAGACAAGATCCTGCAACCATGGAGAGGTAAATACCTATCTATTTATGGAAAAATTGCCCTGATTAACTCCTTAGTCATATCTCAGTTTACTCACTTACTTATGGCGCTGCCTGCTCCTGATGATTCATTTTTCAAATGATATGAGCAAAAATATTTCACTTTATTTGGGATGCTAAACCAGACAAGATAAAGCATGCCTATCTATATAATGAATATGAACTAGGTGGGTTGAGATTATTAAATCTAAAAGCACTAAACCTCTCTCTAAAAGCTTCTCTTATCCAAAACTTTTACTTGAACCCTAAATGGTTCTCAAGTAGATTACTAAGAAAAGCTCATCCATTGTTTAAAAATGGCCTTTCTGCCTTTGTGCAGATTGCCATGTCTCATTTTCGATTAATTGAAAATTAAACTTTTTTCAAAGTAAATCTCTTTTTCAAACAAGCATTGCAGAGCTGGCTACAATGTCCATTTCATCCTCCTGAAAAGATAGAACAAATATTGCAACAAATAATATGGCTGAATTCAAATGTGCTGGTTGATAAAAACCTGTATTTATGGAAAATATGTTTGAAAAGGGTATTTTGTTTTTAAATGATATTGTAAATTGGAATGGTAGAGTTATGTCTTTCATGGAGTTATCAGAATTGTATGGGATGGTCTGCTCAATCCAAGATTACAACCAATTTATAACAGCATTACCCCAAAAATGGAGGAGGCAGGTGGCAGCAGGAGGAGGTAGGGAACTGGTCTGTCTGCCCAATATAAAGGATCAAAACTGGTGGAGGAATAAAAATAGCATAAATAGGAAAGTATACCAGTTTCATTTGAGGACCAGGATGTTGACAGCTATGCCATACAGATTGCAAAATAGTTGGGAAGAGATTTTTGATGTACCGATTCCATGGTACAGGGTGTACGAGTTGACACAAGATTCAAGACTTCGTGCTTTTCAGCTAAAATTATTGTACAGAATTCTTGCCACCAACAAAATGTTGACTATTTGGGGCATACAATCATTGCAGCTCTGCAGATTTTGTTGTGAGGATACAGAATCAATAGACCATTTGTTTTGGTATTGCCCTCAGGTAGCCTGTTTCAGGTCTCAGGTGCAGGAATGGCTGAAAATGCATAACATTGATCTAAAATTGACCCTAGAAATAGTATTGTTGGGAGATCTGGAGAGACCAGGTCAGTCATATACACTAATATACTAATACTCGTAGTAAAAGTATTTATCTTCAACTCGCAATCTGTGGATTCTATTCGATTATATAGATTCAAATTGTATGTTAAAAATCACAGCATAGTTGAAAGATATATGGTGCGTAGAACTCCGAAGAGGGTGGCCAGCAGAGATAGGTGGGATGTGCTGAAGGTTGGGATGTAGAATTGGAGACAAGTGGGAGTGGAGTTGCTGAGCGGGGGACAGAATGAAGGTCAAAGATAAAAGTCAAAAAATTAAGTCAAAATAAAACATAACAAAAAGTAAGTTAGAATGACACTGAGGGGCAGTGTGTCATGCCCTGATCGAGAGAACTCTTGTTGGTTGGGTCAGGGTGTGAGTTTTCTGTTTAGATTCTATGTTTAGAGTCTAGGATTTGTATTTCTATGTTTGGCCGGGTAGGATTCCCAATCAGAGGCAGCTGTCACTCGTTGTCTCTGATTGGGGATCATACTTAGGCAGCCAGTTTTCCTGCCTGGGTTGTGGGATCTTGTTTGTGTTTCGGTGAGTTTGGCTTGTTTGTGTATAGCCTTCCGACGTCGCGTTGCCTTTTGTTGTTTTGTCAGTGTGTATTCAGTTTAATAAACATGTTCGCATACCACGCTGCACCTTGGTCTGACCCGTCTCTCAACGACCGTGACAGAAGATCCCACCAAAAATGGACCAAGGTGCCCGACTGACACAGTCGATGACGTGGCATGCAACCATTGGTTGATGCATGCAACGTCTGAGCAGGGAAAGGCGACCTATATCTGTGCTCAGTAATCAGACATGTAATCAGTAATCAGTCAGAGTGCCAGCTTGGAGAGCCATGAGGCTGCTGGTTGGTTTGGTGGGCAGGAGGCCTTTTGTTTGTGTTGTAGTCTTTTTAGTTTGGGCCTGTAGTTTCCTTTTTATACATATTTATGTTTCCTCACCATGTGAACAAATAATAATCCGCTATGACTGGCCAACCAAGAGGTCAAGGTAGACAGAGCTGGCCCTGGACCAAGGTTAGGTTGCTGTCTCCCTGGGCACATGTAGCTTCAACACCTAGGCGCATACGCTGATTGCACACATTCATTCAGGTTACAGACCATGTAACTAGGCCTAGGATCCCTAGACAAAGCGAGTGCAACAATATCTGTAAGCTAGTTATTGATTTCGCAGCAAACCAATAACTAGCCTATGTAATAAACCTTCCTGTCCCAACTGTCTCCCACCTGCTCTGGCCACTTTCACGCCATTAAGGATTCTCTTTTTCAATCAAAGATCAAGCTGACCCACACTTGTACTAGAGCTCATGAAAACCCTCTATCCCGCTCCAAACAGATGTCTGGAAGCAAATCACACACACTCCATCCCAGGGATGTGAAATTATACAATGAGTTGGAAAACAAACGTGCACAACCAAATATCGGTTGGTTGGCCATTGATGTTCAAAACTTTCTCCCAAAATGTTTTTCTTTGCCCAGAACGTTGTTATTATTCTAGAAAACCGTCAAACTTTCGGAGAAAGCAATATAATTGAGAAAATCAACAAGGTTTCATCTGGCAGTTTAAGCTAACTGGAGGAACTAGGAAATGCTAACAATGTGGTGTTGAGGCACTCCCTGACACTCCCAGGGGGCTAAACAGTAAACTGGGGGAACTGTGCCAGGGTCAGCCATGCTACAGCCAAGGGTGACTGGGTGTCAGCTGGAAGAGCAAGAAGACCCTACAGATACAGTCAACTCCACAATTATTGGAGAAAAAAAAGGCTGTCATGAAAACAGCAGGTGTTCTTAATGTTTTGAATGCTCCCAAAAATATTTTAGATAATTTTTGTATTAAGTTTTTGGTTAAACAAAATCTATTTCCTGAGCAATTGTATTAGTAAAAACGTATATCATTTTTGAATGTTTGTTGAGCATACAATATAGCTCAGTATTTGTAATATTTATTTTGTACAGTATTTTTTGCTCATCTTCATCAAGGGGGCCAATAATTTTTTTGGTGACTCTATGTCACACCTTTTTGTGCAATGCCTGACTGGGGGGGGGGGGGGGGGGGGGGTGGACTCTGCAAGGGGGCATAGATGTACAGCACCTCCTACTATCAATCTTAAATATCAATACATGAATCAACACGTGTATACACTCAGATAGACACTTGGTCACTGTCTTTTACAATCAAGGGAGAGTCCTACTACTTACAGTGTATACCATCCATCTACATTGATTGAGAGCCACTCTGCACATATATTCTTAGTGGGAACCTCTAAATCAAATCAAATCAAATCAAATTTTATTGGTCACATGCGCCGAATACAACAGGTGCAGACATTACAGTGAAAAGCTTACTTACAGCCCTTAACCAACAGTGCATTTATTTTTAACAAAAAAAGTAAAAATAAAACAACAACAAAAAAAGTGTTGAGAAAAAAAAGAGCAGAAGTAAAATAAAGTAACAGTAGGGAGGCTATATATACAGGGGGGTACGGTTGCAGAGTCAATGTGCGGGGGCACCGGCTAGTTGAGGTAGTTGAGGTAATATGTACATGTGGGTAGAGTTAAAGTGACTATGCATAAATAATTAACAGAGTAGCAGCAGCGTAAAAAGGATGGGGTGGGGGGGCAGTGCAAATAGTCCGGGTAGCCATGATTAGCTGTTCAGGAGTCTTATGGCTTGGGGGTAGAAGCTGTTGAGAAGTCTTTTGGACCTAGACTTGGCACTCCGGTACCGCTTGCCGTGCGGCAGCAGAGAGAACAGTCTATGACTAGGGTGGCTGGAGTCTTTGACAATTTTGAGGGCCTTCCTCTGACACCGCCTGGTATAGAGGTCCTGGATGGCAGGAAGCTTGGCCCCAGTGATGTACTGGGCCGTACGCACTACCCTCTGTCGTGCCTTGCGGTCGGAGGCCAAGCAGTTGCCATACCAGGCGGTGATGCAACCAGTCAGGATGCTCTCGATGGTGCAGCTGTAGAATTTTTTGAGGATCTGAGGACCCATGCCAAATATTTTCAGTCTCCTGAGGGGGAATAGGCTTTGTCGTGCCCTCTTCACGACTGTCTTGGTGTGTTTGGACCATGATAGTTCGTTGGTGATGTGGACACCAAGGAACTTGAAGCTCTCAACCTGTTCCACTACAGCCCCGTCGATGAGAATGGGGGCGTGCTTAGTCCTCTTTTTTTTCCTGTAGTCCACAATCATCTCCTTTGTCTTGGTCACGTTGAGGGAGAGGTTGTTGTCCTGGCACCACACGGCCAGGTCTCTGACCTCCTCCCTATAGGCTGTCTCATCGTTGTCGGTGATCAGGCCTACCACTGTTGTGTCGTCGGCAAACTTAATGATGGTGTTGGAGTCGTGCCTGGCCATGCAGTCATGGGGGAACAGAGAGTACAGGAGAGGACTGAGCACGCACCCCTGAGGGGCCCCCGTGTTGAGGATCAGTGTGGCAGATGTGTTGTTACCTACCCTTACCACCTGGGGGCGGCCCGTCAGGAAGTCCAGGATCCAGTTGCAGAGGGAGGTGTTTAGTCCCAGGATCCTTAGCTTAGTGATGAGCTTAGAGGGCACTATGTGGCAAGAAAAGCATGAAACACACATAAGTTCATCTTTCAGTGTTTGTTGTCTGTATTATAGAGCCGTCGGCACAAATGAGAACACACACACATCTGACGTCTCATACCTTCATGATGAGATAAATAAAAGCCATTCAATTGCAGCGTGTCAATTAGCCTGTTGTTGCTGTCTGGGATGACCTTTTCTTTATGGCTCTGGCCAGCACTGAGGCCTCTCATCTGTCTGACCGCTCGGTCCAGCCACAGCCCCAATGACCAGCCACAGCTCTGCAGGAGAGGAGACCAAACCTGATTACAAACACTGATCGCCTGCAATCTAACCAGACAGGTTGGAATGGATGCAGAACAGAGTGAGAAAGAGAGATAGAGAGTGAGAGAGAGAGAGATGGAGCAGGAGAAAAACAACACCAGACAAGACAACAACAATGTGACTTAATTAATTTCTATGCCATCTCATCAATTGTGATTAAAATTAAATGGGCTCTGTACATTTGAAAAGGTTAAAACCAATTGAAGGTGGAAATCACAGCTGGCAATCACGGTCTGTCTAACAGCAGGCTTTTAATGAAGTGCCCTGGTCCCCATCATTCATCTGGAGGTGTGTGTGTGTGTGTGTGTGTGTGTGTGTGTGTGTGTGTGTGTGTGTGTGTGTGTGTGTGTGTGTGTGTGTGTGTGTGTGTGTGTGTGAGATAGAGATAGAGAAATTGCATCTGGGTAGTAGACATTCTTCATGCATCGATCTAGGGCAACAGACATCATGTCGACAGTTACCAACTGATAAATCACAGCTATGATGTAGACCTGTTACTTTTGTCATGATATTCTCTTATGTGTTGTATGCTGAAATATAGGTTCCATTTAATTTAAGAAAACAATGAGAACCAATATGATCCAGTGACATATAGACCTCTCCTAGATTCCCAATCCTTCATCTTTTGCATAATTTATTCTCCAGGCTGTGTTATGTTATCAACAACTCTTCACTGAATTAGATCTCGTGAAACATATTAATACTGGCTAACACTATAATTTCCATCTGTTGTTCATTGTCAGCTCCTGTCTGCACTGCTTTGTAATGGCAAGGAGGAGCGTTATTTGTCATATTGGCAAGTTAATCTTAAAAGTCCCAGATTTACTAGTTCAATTAAATATTACTATCTAACTACTAGACATGTTGAGTTCAGTCAAAGATACTCTGTGATTGAGCGAGTAAACCATTTCTTCTCTAACAGACACGTGGTTTTAACATGATAAAATGTATGTAAATGCCTCCATCTAGTGGTAAATTTAGAACTGCGCACCTGTTTATTGCTCTGGCAGTATCCCATGGGAATATCTCAATTGCATGCTCCTCTTGTTCTCTTTCCTTTATCCTCGTCTCCTTCTCAAAACCCATTGGATGAGAAAGCCAGAGGTCCCTCACCTCTGACCTTCTCCTCCAATGGGTTTTGAGAAGGAGGCAAGGAGAGAGGACTCGAGGAGTATGCAGTTGAGATCCTCCCTATGCCCGCAGTGACCATTGACCAATTAGGAGTCGGAGTGGAGAATGGCCAGAACAACAATGAACAACATTTTGATCAATGGGTTAGTAACGCTCACATAACATTAAAGTGATACTCTAGAACTTTTGTATAATTTCAGACAGTAGTTTTGAAAGTGGTGCTCATGAGCCAAAACGGGTCCCCGTTTTTTGGGTACTACGTCATCCAGTTGTGTATTACGTCAACCATTTCGTATGATATGTTGTTTAATTTTTTTTGCAATTCGTATATGTTAGGAATCCAATTCGTACAATATGTTACAAATGTGTTGTGCTTAAGATCCCAGACTGCATCTTTAACTCAAAATTGTGACATGGGATTTACACTAAACACCGATTGACATCTAGGCTTACTGTTAATGAGTTAATGATGTAGAAGTCCTATTGTTGACATCTAGGCTTACTGTTAATGATGTAGAAGTCCTATTGGGGAAGAAACGCTTTTGACCACTTTGAATAGATTTGCCCGCTGGCTTGTAGCCTTGTGTGTTCAGAACAGGTGGTTTTTAGTCTCACCTCATGGTAAACGTTGCTTGAAGTTTGCTTCTCAGTTGGTAGTGTCAGTTGTATGACATAATTCCCGGGGTTAGTTTTATCTTTAACAAGAGCCTTTGTTGTCTAAAGGCAATAGATTGTTTTAGTATGGGCCTTTCTTCAGACATGTCTGTCAAGCACAGAATTCATTCATGATTGTCAAGGTACTGTACTTTGTTATTTATCCAAAAGAGGGCACTAGAAGATGACACAGCCAACATACCAAGAGCTTTTGGGTCTGCCAAATCAAATGTAGAAAGGTGAGTAAAGGTGAGAGTAAATTGTGTCGAGAGTATGATTTTGTGTGTGATCAATTATCTCCCACACATGCCTTTGCTGCTTGTTCAAAGCTTCTGATTGCACTCTAACCATCAATGTACTGTGGGCTTGCTCTAACCCCCTGATCTGCACCACAGCACACTTGATTCATAGCTCTGCCCTACCCTGAGGAAATGCCACACTAGGTCTATACAAAGGAGATTGTGTAGCGGAGAACTATGTTCAGCAGCTCCTTTAGTCAAGTCACTTCCTGCTGTGAATGTCTGTACACAAGCTGACCCTGATGGGCCTCCTGTTTACAGGAACTGCTTACTCCAGCCCACTGGCTCTCTTTCCCCATGACTGGGTCACTGTGAGTGGGAGAGCTGAGTGTGTCTGGCCCTGGCTGCTTGGCTGCCTAGTGTTCACTGATGCTGCACTTACCATACACCAGGGGTGTCAAACTCATTCCATGGAGGGTCTAGTGTCTACTGGTTTTTCCTTTCAATTAAGACGTAGACAACCAGGTGAGGGGAGTTGCTTACTAATTAGTGACCTTAATTCATCAATCAAGTACAAGGAAGGAGTGAAAACCCGCAGACACTCAGCCCTCTGTGGAATGAGTTTGACATGTGCAGTACACAGTGAGCAGTGGGCTGAGGCTGGGGTTGTGCCTGGGAGCAGGGGCTAGAGCAGGGGCTAGGGCTGGAGCAGGGGCTGGGGCTGGAGCAGGGGCTGGGGCTGGAGCAGGGGCTGGGGCTGGAGCAGGGGCTGGGGCTGGGGCTGGGGTTAGGCCTCAGCAGGCTGGGGCTGAGGCTGGGCAGTCAGGGGCAAAGCCTTATATGGCCTTCCCCTGGCATCCCGGTGGCAATTACACTCCAAGACAGGCATGGTAAACGCAACGTAGGCGAGTAGTTAGGAAAAACCTCTCCTCTAGTACGTCAAAGGCTTCTGTCAGTGGAGACTGGAGAGAGAGTCTGTCTGTGGAGACTGGAGAGAGAGTCTGTCTGTGGAGACTGGAGAGAGAGTCTGTCTGTGGAGACTGGAGAGAGAGTCTGTCTGGGTGAAGAACTGGGAAATGTTTGATGTGGAGCTGGGAAGACAGAGGTGACAATTAGTTTAGAGGTCTGGGTAATACTACTGAATAAATTAATTGTGAGTAACTATAACTTGTTACCATACTGTTACCATGTAATCACTTTATTCCGTGCTGTAATATAAAGTGCTACCGAATGTTCAACAAAGGACCACCGCTTTCATTCAGAGTAATTTTTTGTCAATGTATATTTTGCAGACCTTGGTTCAAATAAATATGTAATTGAGTATCTGGTATTTAAAATATGTTCTAATACACAGCCTAAAACAAGTACTTTTATTTGAGGATTCAAATTGTATTTGACAGGATTTTCAAATACTATTTTCAAATACCTACAGTGAGGGAAAAAAAGTATTTGATCCCCTGCTGATTTTGTACGTTTGCCCACTGACAAAGAAATGATCAGTCTATAATTTTAATGGTAGGTTTATTTGAACAGTGAGAGACAGAATAACAACAACAAAAATCCAGAAAAACGCATGTCAAAAATGTTATAAATTGAGTTGTATTTTAATGAGGGAAATAAGTATTTGACCCCTCTGTAAAACATGACTTAGTACTTGGTGGCAAAACACTTGTTGGCAATCACAGAGGTCAGACGTTTCTTGTAGTTGGCCACCAGGTTTGCACACATCTCAGGAGGGATTTTGTCCCACTCCTCTTGCAGATCTTCTCCAAGTCATTAAGGTTTCGAGGCTGACGTTTGGCAACTCGAACCTTCAGCTCCCTCCACAGATTTTCTATGGGATTAAGGTCTGGAGACTGGCTAGGCCACTCCAGGACCTTAATGTGCTTCTTCTTGAGCCACTCCTTTGTTGCCTTGGCCGTGTGTTTTGGGTCATTGTCATGCTGGAATACCCATCCACGACCCATTTTCAATGCCCTGGCTGAGGGAAGGAGGTTCTCACCCAAGATTTGACGGTACATGGCCCCGTCCATCGTCCCTTTGATGCGGTGAAGTTGTCCTGTCCCATTAGCAGAAAAACACAGCCAAAGCATAATGTTTCCACCTCCATGTTTGATGGTGGGGATGGTGTTCTTGGGGTCATAGGCAGCATTCCTCCTCCTCCAAACACGGCGAGTTGAGTTGATGCCAAAGAGCTCGATTTTGGTCT
The DNA here is from genome assembly GCF_964263955.1 of Coregonus lavaretus. Taxonomy (NCBI): domain Eukaryota; kingdom Metazoa; phylum Chordata; class Actinopteri; order Salmoniformes; family Salmonidae; genus Coregonus; species Coregonus lavaretus. Next base: position 24,058,684 of record NC_140024.1, on the reverse strand, counting down.
CACCTGACCACAACACTTTCACCCAGTTCTCCTCTGAATCATTCAGATGTTCATTGGCAAACTTCAGACGGACATGTATATGTGCTTTCTTGAGCAGGGGGACCTTGCGGGCACTGCAGGATTTCAGTCCTTCACGGCGTAATGTGTTACCAGTTGTTTTCTTGGTGACTATGGTCCCAGCTGCCTTGAGATCATTGACAAGATCCTCCCGTGTAGTTCTGGGCTGATTCCTCACCGTTTTCTGTATTTTTTTGTTGTTATTCTGTCTCTCACTGTTCAAATAAACCTACCATTAAAATTATAGACTGATCATTTCTTTGTCAGTGGGCAAACGTACAAAATCAGCAGGGGATCAAATACTTTTTTCCCTCACTGTACATGGGAGTGTATTTGAATCAGTGTATTTAAGTATTTCAAATACTTTCCAAGTGTATTTCCAAATACATTAAAATATTCAACTACTTGTATTGTCAAATAAAATATATCTGAATACTTACTTTGAATGTATGTGAAAGTAATTGAGATATTTGAAATAGTATTTGGACCCAGGTCTGATATTTTGACACAAAAAGGCCTGTCAAAACTGATTATGTTTTACTGAATTGAACTTCAAGACATAATGTAGTGTATATTAAACTATTCTGCTTATTATTGTTACCGTTACTAGGCAGGCCAAAGTACGATATGTGACATTGCCTACATTGCCTGGATTACGCAAGAAAGTCAGACTCTGTTTCATTTCCAAACACAGTCATTAAACTGTGAACCATAAACTGAAAACAGTCTGTCAGTTTTGGCTGTTCTGCAATAAGATAGGGAGGAAATATCTAAACCGTTTTCTACAGAGGCCCCTGAAGTCCAAATAGAGCAGGAGAGTAGAGCTTAAAATAGGACCTTTAATGGGCCTCTGTAATTACAGGCTGCTGTAGGCCCTCTGATCTGTCTTTCTGGGGACTTCTGGTTTTCAGGGAAAGAGGGAAGGAAAGAGAAGAAGTTATTTAAGGTTAGTTCCCATGATATCTTAAAAAGATGCCCTGAAACTCACAACTAAAATGGCTTGTTCTGGATTATGGCTCAAAATTCATTTAATAGGCAATTTATATTTACAGTAGGCCTACATTCTCTCGCCTATAATTTACATTGTTACTTTAATGTCACAGTACCCTACAGTTCACTTTAACATACAGTATATGTCAAACAAAAAAATAATTATTGCAAAGTTAAACAAACTATACAACTCTATGCATAAGAACTACTTTTAACAATTTCCACAGAAAGGTTTACAAAAACACATTTACTTGAGGAACAGTGCAGATGCAAAGTTTGGCAACAAACAGTACAAACTGTCATTCTGTTACCAAACTTTGCATCTGCGCTGTTCTTCAAGTAAATGTGTTTTTGTAAAATGTTCTGTGGAAATTGTTAAATGTAGTCTTTGTGCATAGAGTTGTAAAGTTTGTTAAACTTTGCAATCATTGGTTTTTGTTTGACATACATTTTAAAGTGAAAAATCAGAGTCTCAATCAGAGCATCACTCTGTTACCGTGGAATAGGGTAAAGCCCGTAGGGTAAAGCTTACTACATTTAAGGTAGGGTTGGAAAAACAAAGAGGTGTGCCAAGGACAAGAAAGGGCATGAGGTTTTTCTTCCAGCTGCAGTCTATTACTGATGCTTTGGGTTGGGTCGTTGTGGTAAAGACGCTGTAAAGATTCTGTTGCAAATATTCTGTTCATGTTTATTTTACTGTATAATTGTACTGTATAATTGTACTGTATTGTATTACAGCTATAATGCCTAAAAGGAAAGCAGAATAATTTATATCGTAGGCCTATACAGTTCAGGAATACAGAGGATGTTGCTGTCTGTTCCTCAGGTCAAAGGCTGAGATGACATCAGCATGATGTTGTTTGTAGGAATAAGAGGGGGAGAGTTGGGTTGTTCACTGTGTCATATTTTCCTCTGCTTACGCCAAACGCAGGGGCTGTATTACACCCTCTCTCTCTCTCTCTCTCTCTCTCTCTCTCTCTCTCTCTCTCTCTCTCTCTCTCTCGTCTCTCTTTTTATCTCTCTCTCTTTTTATCTCTCTTTCTCTCTCGCTCTCTCTCTCGCTCTCTCTCTCACACACACACGTGGTTTATTTGATTATTTTCCAGACTGCCACGTCGCAGAGTTGTGTGTGTGTTTTGGGAAAGGCCCACATACACAGAGGACTGTTTGTCTGACTGTGTATGTGTGTGTGTGTGTGTGTGTGTGTGTGTGTGTGTGTGTGTGTGTGTGTGTGTGTGTGAGAGAGAGAGAGAGAGAGACAGTGTTCAGTGTGGAGAGAGTCAATGAGCAACATGGCCATGGAATGGGTCTCCCTGCTGTCCCCTTTTTCTCCTTCTCTCTCAGTATATGACCACTGAGGATATGATATGAGTCAGTGGTGCCGACTGATTCTCTGACTCCTCTCCTCTCCTCTGCCAGACTGAGTATCCCAGGCTACATGACAGGTAGCACCTCTTTTATTCACACAAGCAGCCCAGGAGGCCGGCCTGGTCGGTGCAGGGGCTGGTAGAGGGGGCAGGGCCATGGTATGGTAATGTGCTCAGAGGAAGTGAGCGCAGGGTAGTGGAATGCTGCTGAGATTAGTAGGACTGACTGGGAGTTCAACTGGCTGATCAAGGCTGGCAGGACAGCGCTAACCGCTAGCTGCTGGAAGCCTATCTGGAGATACTGGGGATTATTAGTGTCAGGGGCTAACCAGCGGATGAAAACATGCCCCATTTCACAGTGGTACCGGTTGAGGACAGCACTACGTCCAACTATGACAGTCTGGAAGGAATTAACTGGGTGGACTACAGAGACAAAGTACAGGGAGGACAGGGGGGACACCCTGGACATCTAGACACTGTCAGCTCTGATGGTGAGTCTCTCTCCCTCTTTCTCTCACTCTCTCTTTCTCAGACAACAGACAACTGTTCCTCTCAACTCTTTACAAAGTAGAACAACATAGTTGTCTTGTTAACTAAGAACTGCTTGGAAGAACAGACAGACAACTGTCCTCAACTCTTTATAAGCAGGTTGTCCTATTTACTAAGAGAACTATCTAGAAGTGTGAAGTTAATGAGATGTTTTCTATAGTGTGTTATTATGAGTGTGACCTGAGGAGAAGTTGTGGGAATGCTTTACATTGTCCTGGGGGCTGGCTGGGACAGAACAGCTGGTTGTATGTTTACCATGGCAATCCTCCAACCTACCTGGCAGATTTTCTTTCCCGGCAGACAGTTTTCCAGCCTGTTTTTGACAGCTCAGGGAATTTTCTGTGGGGTTTTATCGTGAGATTTCAGACATTCAGGACAGGCTCATGAGCCCCCTCATGCCAAATATGTCTGTGGTGACAAAGGGAAAATAATTGGAGGGGCGGGGGGTGAGGAGGAGGGGGGTGAGGAGGAGGGGGTAGAGGGGGCGTAGAGGCAGGGGGACCAGCCCTGCTTAGGCCTCAAGTGTTCCATCTGACAAAAGATGGAGCACTCTTTGTGCAAAGCGTTGATTTATTTTCACACACAGGGGTTGAGCAGGCTGTTAAACCAGTGAGAAACAGCTTTTTCTTTCTCTCACGCTATCTCGGCTGTATATCTAACTCTAGTCCCTCTTTCAGTTTCTCATTTCGCTTCTGTATCAAGTACGAGAAAGTGGATAAGCCACTCCTAGGCGGAGAGGAGAGGAGTTTGTAGCCGCGGGGCAGGATTATATGAGACTGCTGATATGCAAGGCTGACATGGGAACCGACCAGGCGTGAGTCTGTTGTGTGAGGGAGAGAAAGGAGACCTTTAATAAAAGGGAGCTGCCTCGTAATGAAGCACCCAAACACTACCCCTGACTGGCCTTCCATCCTATGCCACCATTTCCTTCTGGCCTTGTTTAGAGATCGAGACAGGGAGAATAACATGTAGGAAGTGAGATGGAAACAGATGACTAGGAAGGAGTAAAAATATATATTATTCTCTTGGGTCGAGTGTTGTGTATGTGTTTGTAGGAAAAGGAGGAAGAGGAGGGGGAGGTGGAGTGAGGGAAGAGGGTGTTGAAGTAATAGATGGTGTGATGGAGGGAGGAGCTGTGTGGGTCTGGTATGGTTGGGTGGAGGAGAGGAGGGAGACAGCCACAGTCACAGTGCTGACTCTGTTCCAGGCTGGTGGCCCTGCTCTCTCCAGAGCTGGTCTGGACTGGACTACACACTGTGGCCATTGTACCAGAGCAACCTTCCACTAGAGTGGTAGCTAGCTAGGAGTCAATCAGTTCAGTTTATCCACTGCACAATATCTAGCAAGGACACATTTCCGCATTTCCACATGACTGAATTAGTTGTGAGAATTTGTGTGTGTGAATAGTGTGTTTGAGTGAATGTGTGTGAGAGAGTGTGTTTGAGTGAATGTCTGCACCAGCATTATCATCATGTCGTACAGTATTATTGCCTTGCTGTAATCTACTATTGTAGGAATCTGTAGTTTTGTCTTCTATACAGACAACAGTTGGCCTCATACTGAACTGTACAGTACAGAACAGTAGATTACGTAAGGGGAGTATCAGTTGGAGAATGCTGCATTGTTTTCCTTCCTGGGTCCGCCCAGCCTGTCTTCAGGAGAATAGTGTCCATTCCTGTCATACTGTCCATCATGCTTCATAGATAGGCTTAGCCTCATAGAGATTAACACACACACACACTTTTTTTTTTTTTTTTTCACCTTTATTTAACCAGGTAAGCCAGTTGAGAACAAGTTCTCATTTACAACTGCGACCTGGCCAAGATAAAGCAAAGCAGTGCGATAAAAACAACAACACAGAGTTACATATGGGGTAAAAAAAACATAAGGTCATAAAATACAACAGAAAATATATATACAGTGTGTGCAAATGTAGCAAGTTATGGAAGTAAGGCAATAAATAGGCTATAGTGCAAAATAATTACAATTAGTATTAACACTGGAATGCTAGATGTGCAAGAGATTATGTGCAAATAGAGATACTGGGGTGCAAAAGAGCAAAATAAATAACAATATAGGGATGAGGTAGTTGGGTGGGCTAATTTCAGATGGGCTGTGTACAGGTGCAGTGATCGGTAAGGTGCTCTGACAACTGATGCTTAAAGTTAGTGAGGGAGATAAGAGTCTCCAGCTTCAGAGATTTTTGCAATTCGTTCCAGTCATTGGCAGCAGAGAACTGGAAGGAATGGCGGCCAAAGGAGGTGTTGGCTTTGGGAATGACCAGTGAGATATACCTGCTGGAGCGCAGACTACGGGTGGGTGCTGCTATGGTGACCAATGAGCTAAGATAAGGCGGGGATTTGCCTAGCAGTGATTTATAGATGGCCTGGAGCCAGTGGGTTTGACGACGAACATGTAGTGAGGACCAGCCAACAAGAGCGTACAGGTCACAGTGGTGGGTAGTGTATGGGGCTTTGGAGACAAAACGGATGGCACTGTGATAGACTACTTCCAATTTGCTGAGTAGAGTGTTGGAGGCTATTTTGTAAATGACATCGCCGAAGTCAAGGATCGGTAGGATAGTCAGTTTTACGAGGGCATGTTTGGCAGCATGAGTGAAGGAGGCTTTGTTGCGAAATAGGAAGCCGATTCTAGATTTAACTTTGGATTGGAGATTCTTAATGTGAGTCTGGAAGGAGAGTTTACAGTCTAACCAGACACCTAGGTATTTGTAGTTGTCCACATACTCTAGGTCAGACCCGTCGAGAGTGGTGATTCTAGTCGGGTGGGTGCCAGCAGCGTTCGATTGAAGAGCATGCATTTAGTTTTACTAGTGTTTAAGAGCAGTTGGAGGCTACTGAAGGAGTGTTGTATGGCATTGAAGCTCGTTTGGAGGTTTGTTAACACAGTGTCCAATGAAGGGCCAGATGTATACAAAATGGTGTCGTCTGCGTAGAGGTGGATCTGAGAGTCACCAGCAGCAAGAGCGACATCATTGATATACACGGAGAAAAAAGTCGGCCCAAGAATTGAACCCTGTGGCACCCCCATAGAGACTGCCATAGGTCCAGACAACAGGCCCTCCGATTTCACACATTGAACTCTATCTGAGAAGTAGTTGGTGAACCAGGCGAGGCAGTCATTTGAGAAACCAAGGCTATTTAGTCTGCCAATAAGAATGCAGACAGCCTGCAGACAGCTGATTCTTTGTGTGTGGAATGAGTGATGACTGATGGGCTCTGGACAGCTGGACTGCTAATTTGAACCCTGAGACCAGTGACAGAAAAAGAGTCAGTCAGGAGAATTGATCATGAAGGGAAGCTGAAGTGTAAGGGATGGCTTGCAGACCGCTGTCAGTTACTGATTTGTAGTAGAATGAGGATGGCTTGTTGGCTGTGTTGATGTTCACAAGAGGGGACTTTCCACTATACATTTCTCCTATACATTCATGTTACATGATGATGTTCTCTCACAACCGTTATTTTCTCAAAATCTGTAGGCAATTTTTTACTTCTTATCACATCAATGCTTCCTTTGACAGAAGTGGTGAGTGACTAAGCTCCTGCATTTAGAAATGTAAAACATATGATTTTAGACTGACAAAACGACATACAAACAATGCCCTATAGAATGTTAATGGGTGTACTCTGCTCTGCTGTCCCAAGCGGCTTACACAGTAACCTGTGGACCCCATAGGGCTCTGGTCAAAAGTAGTGTACTATTATAGGGAAAATGGTACCATTTAGGACACAGCCCCAGTAGCTACAGCTACAGTTGTCTCCCTGAGAGGCTATAGCATAGCACTGTTGCTAGGGTAGGGTTAGCTGTATTATTCTACTAGAGCCCTTGGGGTTAGAGCTATGAGAGACATGTAACAACAACACTGGGCTATTTTAAAGTGGGAGTTGGCAGTCCTTTATGTAGGGAATGACTGTGTGTTTTCCACAGCCTCTAGCTTGCCCGGTAACAATGAATCCCCTCTCTCCTGATTGGGCTGCTACGGTGTATTAGCTTCTGTTGAAAGACAAACAGTCCTCAAAGTCTGCGTCCCAAGTGGCACCTTATCCCCTATATAATGCACTACTTTTGACCAGAACCCTTTGGGCCCTGATCAAAAGTAGTGCACTATGCAGGGAATAGGATGCCATTTGGGACAAAGCCTAAGTCTTCAGGAGAGTGTCACTGTATTGTATGATAGCTTGACTTGAGGAATTAACAGCATGCACAAAAACAACACACCTTCCTAGCACAACTCTCTGAAGGAAGTCATGACCTGATGTGCAATTATGTTGTATTTATTTGTCACTTTGCCTTGTTATACCTGTATCCAAAGAATGTTCACCTGTTGCTGTTTCTGTGTGCCCTGTTTCTGAACCCACCATTCTTGCCAATTTTGTGTCCATTTGATTTTTCAATTGGTGCCCCCCCTCCTTTGTACAGATGTAGGATCTTAATTTGATCAGTCTTTTGTTGCTGATAATTTTCCTGCACTGCAGGAAATACAAACTTGTAGTGTATTTGAGTTTTAAAAAGGCTTTCAAAAGTTTGTAATTTCCACTTTGAAATTTGCCTTAAAGAAGAATGTATCAACCCCTACAAGAATGTCCATTCATTATAATCCACATAATATTTCACATTTCCTGTTGCTGCAGGATAATTTTTCTGCTGTAGCTGGCGAAAATTAAGATCCTACATCTGTACTGTACAGTGCTCCTCTGCCCCTCACTGTTGTGCTGTAATCACCTTCTACTAACCCTAACCATAGCCGACAGTAACTCTAACCACCCGCCTTCTACGCCTCTGTCCGTTCGCCATCGTTAGCGCACATCAAAGCTAGCACACAGCGCCCCAGCACAGCAGGCTAGCATTCCTCTGCTCTACTGGGCTGCTGCTGCTATTTTTCATGAGAAACACCACTGTAGTTAATGACGGCCTATTGTTGTGGCAGAAAACACTGTTTTTTCTCCAGGAATGAATGGTAGGAGGGGAGATAATAACAACCTAATGGAACAGTCCATTCAAATAACTTTCTCCTAGGTAGCTCAAGATGTTCTGAAACACTTGAAGAAAAATAAACTGGGATTAAAAATACTTCAGTCATTCAGAATTCTGAAGAATATTACTTGTGTGAATTTGGATATAGCTGTCTTTATTTTTTAGATGACAGTAATTGAATAATTTATTTAGCGAATGGCTAAAAGATCCACAATGTCACTTCAGTCCTCTTAATCAGAATCTTTCTTCATCTCCATAGCAGAGAAAGAGTAGCCTATAGCGTACTTGAAAGAGCTACAGAGACTGGATGGCTGTGCTTTGAAATGTATAACCAACCCACTGATAAGCATGATAAGCATGTACAACTTTGAGTTTTCAATTTAATCTCAACTTAATTTCCCCATTAGTGGTAACGAAGCAGTTCATTTTATTAAATTAATCTGATAAACAATATATCAAACAGAACTGGCACGACAAATTCTTATTTTCCCCAGAGTCATTAAATACAATCTAACATTTTATCAGTCAGTCATTGTTGTTTGTACGATTATTGTACAGACAGTGACTAAGTAGACACATTTCTAACTATGAAATATGAAGTATATATTCAAAAGGACTTAGTTGAGCACTTTACCATCCTTTATAAATGTGTAAGGACAAATCAAATAAAAGTTTATTGGTCACATGTGCATGTCTTTACAGTGAAATGCTTACTTACGAGCCCGTTCCCAACAATGCAGAGTTAAAAAGTATGAAAAATATTAGCTAAATAAAAAAGGAGATTGTAACACAACAAAAACAATAACGAGGCTCATGGATCAGTTCAAACGAGCTAGACAAACTAACACCAAGTTATTATACAATACACAGTATTATCAAATCAAATGTAACTTAACTGCCTAAGGCTCTGGTATAGTTGTGTACCCACCTTAGTGTTGGTTGGTTGATACAGTAGCAGGTTAGCAGCATCTCTGTTGTGGACCCTGGTGTTCGTTGAGAGTTCAACCAGTGTTGACAGCTACTGTAGCTAACTGACTAGTGTTCTTACACACCCCCAAATGCTCACTCACATACACACACTCACGTTTAGGCATTCAATCTCGCGTCCGTTTGAATCTGTGCTTGCATGCACGTGCACACAGCTTTGTTTTCGTGAATTTTCAGGACTTTTTGATTCCCATTCAAAATCCTATTTTCCCAAACCCTAACCCTAACCCTTAACCTAACCCTAAGCCTTAACCCCTTAACCTAACCCTAACCTTAACCCTAACCTTAACCCCAAACCCTAAACCTAACCCTTAAGCCTAAAATAGCATTTGAACAAATTCAGGACATAAAAAAGTCCAGACTTTTTTTTCTTTTTTTTCTACCTTGTCAGGACATTGTGGTGACTTGTCAGGACATTGTGGTGACTTGTCAGGACATTGTGGTCCTGATAATGTAGGAAAACATGTACATTCTCTCTCACACACACACGGACACATTGCCTTTGAACAGCACTAATCAGAATAGCATCTCTGCCAGCTAACCACACGAGGTAGAGCCATAGAGAGGTCTAAGCTGCATGACTTCTCTACTGCTTAATAAAGTCTTAAATGTTCAATTAAGGAGAAGTTTAGCAAAGAGGCTTTCATACTGAAGGAGCTAATAGGGTGAGAAAGTTTTTTTTTTTCATGGATAAGCAGCTTTGGTGATTGCTGACATGTTGAAGTCTTCTTGCTTTCTTTTGCATTATTGGTTAAATGAATGGTTAGCCACTGAAAAGTCACAACTCCAGAGTCTAGGGCCCAGATTCACAAAACCTTATTAAGAAGAAATGTATTTTTAAGTGCAATTTTTTCCTTAAGTTATACTTAATGTGTATTCCTCAATAAAGTTATTGGAAATGTTCTCAAGTTTCTTCCTATGTTTCTTCCTAAGAAAAAAGTTACGAAGACATTTGATTCTTGAAAATAATGTTCTTGGATTTCTTCTTGTTTAACGTGTTTCATTCCAAGATAGCTAAACCCTGGTCTTAAACTCAGTGAGAGAAAAAGCTCATGAAAGCAGTTGAACATGTTTAATTCATTCACAAACGTCATCAAAAAGTTTCAGCATTGATTGTTTGAAAACCCAAGAACATGTTTTAGAACAGTAATCTCAGTAAGAAATATGCTAGCTTGAATGCCATTACTAGCTAGATTGGTTGCCTAGTGGCAATCATCTTAAGAAGATCGTTAAGACGTTCGTAAGAAGATATTTGAGAAGTTCGTAAGAAAAAAATGAAATCTTAAGATATTGTTGAGGAATTGCACTTACAAACTTTTTTTCTTTATTAAGAAGCTTCTTAAGTTTTTGTGTAAGAAGTGTTTTGTGAATCTGGGTCCAGCACATCTTGCCTATCGGGTTCTTTTGATGCTGATGCTCACTGTGCCTTTCTTAGATATGAGAAGATTCTGACCGTTGTCTGGGACCAGCAAGGTCGCAAGTCGCCAACTGTGTTGGATGTGGACATTGTTTCTGTGTCAGTCAGACTCTTATCTAGGGTATTGTTCTGTGTCATTCTGTCATGGGCCTCTCACTCCACCGGGTTACCACCTTAATTTTCTTCCACTCTGCTCACCACTCTCTCTACTCAGCCTAACTAGCTCCACCTGTCCCTGCTCTGCTCTGCTCTAATTACTCTGCCAGCTGCGCTGCATTACCCACTACCTCTCCCAGTATTTAAGGCCCTGTCTTTCAGCTCTCCGGTGTCAGATCGTCTGCAAAGCTCACACCCGGAACCTGTTTGCTCGCGCTTCTGGCTCACCCTGGTTTTGTGACCCCGGACCTGCCTGTTTTTTGGATACTCTTCTGCCTCAGGAGATCCAGACCTGCTTCTGCCATTACGACTCCTGACTACTCTTCAATCCCGGTAACTCTGACCAGCCTTCTGCCTTGCTACTACGTATTTTGGATTTCCCTTGAACTGTACTGCTGCCTTGTTTCATTCCGCCCTGTTGTGTCTGTGTCTCCCCCCCCCAGGACTTCTGGACCACCCACCACCGGCTTCATAGGACGCATCGCTGCCACTGGGGGGGGCACAGACCCAGCACATTGGACGGGATCCCTGTTACCCCTGGAGCCTTCATTCACTCCCTACTTCCCTTTTCCCTTAAGTTTAATAAACTTTCTGGTGTGACGCAATTGTGGTCCTCTGGTCGTCTGTCTGAACCGTGACAGTACGATCTGACCATTATGGACTCAGCGCACACTTTCCCCGACATGGAAACCGATGAGCATGAGCAGCAGTTCCAGCAGCAGCAACAACAACTCGCCATGATCATTCAACTCCTCACCAACCTTACCCCAGCCAGTCTGCCCACCAGCCCTGCCCCCGAGTTACCTGCCCCGGTCATTGCAGCCGCTGCTCCGGAACCCAAGATTGGAAACCTCGAGCGGTTCAACGGCGATTCAACCCAGGTCCGGCCATTCCTGACTAGCTGCCGACTTCAGTTCTCCTTGCAGCCAAGGACCTTCGCCACGGAGGGGGCTAAAGTTGGGTATGCCATCACTCACCTGACGGGCCGAGCTCGACTCTGGGGAACAGCAGAGTTCGAACGTCAAACCCCCGCATGTGCAACCTTCGACCTGTTTGCTGAGGAGATGCTGAAGGTGTTTGACCTGGATTCACCCACCGCAGAGGCGTCTCGTGAACTGTTCAGTATTCGACAAGGCAGACGTACAGTCGCAGACCATTCCATCGACTTCCGAACCCTGGCTAGACGAAGTTCTTGGAACACACCATCGTTGGTGGACGCGTTCTTCCATAGTTTGGCTGACTATATCAAGGACGAGTTGGTCTCCCATGAACTGCCTTCCACTCTTGATGAAGCCATCGCACTGACTGTCAGGATCGACAGAAGGATACAGACCCGTCGTCGTGAGAGGGGGCGCCAAGGTCCACCTACTACCGGCATTCGGAGAGATCCGACTGGGCTCCTGTCATCTACTGCCACTCACCCAGGTCAGCTTGATCAGTCTGAGCCTATGGAGATTGGGCGAGCCTCTCTCACTCCTGCAGAGCGCCAGCGCCGCTTCACCTCAAACCTCTGCCTCTATTGTGGAGGTGATGGACATCGTGTGGTAACCTGCCCTTTAAAGGGCCGAAGCTCACCGGGCATAGGGGGAGTCCGGTTGAGTTCAATGACCATCCAGTCCTCCGACCGCAAACCCCTGCTGCAAGTTCACCTCCGCCTCTCTGACTCAACTCACACCCTGGCTGCTCTGGTGGATTCTGGCGCCGAAGCCAACATAATGGACATCAAGCTGGCACGCCAACTGGGACTGGAGAACCTCCGTTTGACACCTCCTATTCCTGCCCGGGCACTGGACGGACACTTACTCGGATCGGTCACTCATGTCACGGCCCCGGTCTCGATGGGTCTGTCCGGAAACCATCAAGAAACTATCCAGTTTCACCTGCTCCCCTCTCCAGGCCAACCCCTCATCCTGGGTTACCCATGGCTCCGCCGGCACAACCCTCAGCTCGACTGGGTGACCGGGGTGATCAGGGAGTGGGGAGAGGACTGCCACCGAACCTGCCTGCTTGCTGCCGCACTACCCCCTCGGCCAGTACCTACTAACTCCGCTCCTGACCTCTCCAATGTCCCAGAATGCTACCATGGTCTCAGAGAGGTGTTTAACAAAGCAAGAGCCACATCTCTGCCCCCTCACCGACCGTACGACTGTGCCATCGACCTCCTCCCTGGAACAGCCCCTCCAAAGGGTCGTCTTTATTCGTTGTCTGCTCCTGAAAGAAAGTCCATGGAGGACTACATCAATGGCTCTCTGTCCGCAGGATTAATCCGTTCATCTTCATCTCCTGCTGGTGCTGGCTTCTTCTTTGTGGGGAAGAAGGACGGATCTCTTCGCCCCTGCATCGACTACAGGGGACTCAACGACATCACAGTGAAAAACCGTTACCCTCTGCCTCTGCTCACCTCTGCTTTTGAGTTGCTCCAGGGAGCCACTGTTTTTACCAAGTTGGATCTCAGAAACGCTTACCACCTAGTGCGGATCCGGGAGGGAGATGAATGGAAAACCGCATTCAATACACCAACAGGCCACTACGAGTATCTGGTTATGCCTTTTGGCCTCACCAATGCTCCTGCTGTGTTCCAGGCTCTAGTGAATGATGTACTGCGGGACATGTTAAACAAGTTTGTCTTCGTTTACCTGGATGACATCTTAATCTACTCCAGAAACCTGTCTGAACACACCCGCCATGTCCAGCAAGTCCTTCATCGTCTTCTGGAGAATTCCCTCTACGCCAAGGCAGAGAAATGTGAGTTTCACGTCAAGACAGTGGCCTTCCTGGGGTACATAGTGGCAGAGGGAAGTATCCAAATGGATCCTGCCAAAGTATCAGCAGTCACTTCATGGCCAGTTCCGGAGAACAGAAAGAAGCTGCAACAGTTTCTGGGGTTTGCTAACTTCTATAGGAAGTTTATCCGGAACTACAGTACCGTTGCTGCCCCTCTCACTGCTCTAACCAGCACCAAGCAACCCTTCACCTGGACCCCAGCAGCCGACAAAGCCTTCAGTACCCTCAAGGTGAGGTTCACCTCCGCTCCCATCCTCCAGATGCCTGATGTGGACCGGCAATTCATTGTGGAGGTGGACGCCTCGGATGTGGGAGTTGGTGCTGTGATTTCTCAGTGGGCTGCGGAGGATAGGAAGCTCCATCCCTGTGCCTTTTTCTCACGTCGGTTGTCCCCCTCTGAGTGCAATTACGACATAGGGAACCGTGAGCTGCTGGCTGTGAAGCTTGCCTTGGAGGAGTGGCGTCACTGGCTGGAGGGGTCCACCATTCCATTTCTCGTTTGGACCGATCATAAGAACTTGGAGTACATCCGCACGGCCAAACGGTTGAACTCCAGGCAGTCCCGCTGGGCCCTGTTCTTCACCAGGTTTAATTTCACTCTGTCATACCGGCCTGGATCACGCAACACCAAGCCAGACGCCCTCTCCCGTCAATTCCAGAAGGATGACACCCCCTCCAAGGACCCTGTGTCGATTCTGCCAAGTCCCTGCATCGTTGCAGCTCTGACCTGGGCTGTTGAGGAACAGGTGCTGGAGGCTCTCCGTAACCAGCCAGGTCCCAGCACTTGCCCAGCTGACCGCCTTTTTGTCCCCGAAGACCTGAGGTCCCAGGTCGTTCAGTGGGGACATGACTCCCGCCTAGCTTGTCACCCTGGCTCCACCCGCACTTACAACCTGCTCGCCCAGAGGTTCTGGTGGCCCTCTCTGAGGAAGGATGTACGGGAATTCGTCCAAGCCTGCCCCATCTGCAACCAACACAAGTCGTCCTGCCAGCCCCCAGCCGGATTGCTGCAGCCCCTGCCTGTGCCCAGACGTCCCTGGTCTCACATCGCCCTTGACTTTGTCACGGGGCTGCCCCCTTCAAGTGGCATGACCGTCATTCTCACCATCGTTGACCGTTTCAGCAAGATGGCACACTTCATTCCCCTCCCCAAGCTCCCAACCGCCAAGGAGACCGCCCAGGTGGTCCTGGAACACGTCTTCCGGATCCACGGACTGCCAAGGGATGTAGTTTCTGACCGTGGTCCACAATTCTCCTCCGCTTTTTGGAAGGAGTTCTGTCACCTGCTGGGAGCCACAGTCAGTCTGACTTCCGGATTCCATCCCCAATCCAATGGGCAGTCAGAGCGGGCTAATCAGGAGCTCGAGAAGGCACTGCGATGCATGACTTCACGCAACCCCCACTCCTGGTCGCAGCAATTGACATGGGTGGAGTACGCACACAATTCTCTGACCTGCTCTGCCATCGGTATGTCCCCTTTCCAATGTGTTTATGGATACCAGCCTCCTCTATTTGCCAGCCAGGAAGAGGAGGTTACTTGCCCATCTGCACTTGCTTTTGCCCGTCGATGTCGCCGCACCTGGTCACAAGCCCGAGCCACACTCCTCAGATCCGTTGCCAGCTACACTACCGGGGCCAACCGTCGGAGAATTCCTGCTCCCACCTACCAGGTTGGTCAAAGGGTGTGGTTGTCATCGAAGAACCTGCCACTCAGGGTGGAGTCGCAGAAGCTGGCACCTCGGTTCATTGGCCCATTCCCTATCATAAGAGTGATTAGCCCAACTGCTGTCCGGCTCCAACTGCCTAATTCCCTGAGGGTGCACCCCACTTTCCATGTGTCTAAGATTAAGCCCATCCATGAGAGTCCGCTGGTCCCTGCTGCGCCTGGTCCTCCTCCTCCACGGCTCGTCGATGGTGGTCTGGTTTACACCGTCCGCCGCCTGCTTCGGTCCAGACGGAGGGGTAGGGGTCTCCAGTACCTCATTGACTGGGAGGGCTATGGACCTGAGGAAAGGACCTGGGTGCCAGCTAGTCGGATTGTGGATAGGACTCTCATCACCGCTTTCCACCAACGGCATCCTGATCAACCTGCAATCCGTAGGGGCCGCCCCAGAGGGGTCCCTAACCGTCCTGCCCGCTCGGCTTCCTGTCCTGTGCCTGATCCTGTCTCGGGACCTGTCCCATCTCCCGACCACGGCCCTCCGGCTTCCTCCGAGGATGAGGACGTTCACTCGGACCGTTCGGAGGAGTTCTAGCCCTCCTCCGGCTCCCCTCCTCCCGCCCGGCGTGGTGTTGCTCTTGGGACTTCTGGGGCCGTCCCTTGGGGGGGGGGTTCTGTCATGGGCCTCTCACTCCACCGGGTTACCACCTTAATTTTCTTCCACTCTGCTCACCACTCTCTCTACTCAGCCTAACTAGCTCCACCTGTCCCTGCTCTGCTCTGCTCTAATTACTCTGCCAGCTGCGCTGCATTACCCACTACCTCTCCCAGTATTTAAGGCCCTGTCTTTCAGCTCTCCGGTGTCAGATCGTCTGCAAAGCTCACACCCGGAACCTGTTTGCTCGCGCTTCTGGCTCACCCTGGTTTTGTGACCCCGGACCTGCCTGTTTTTTGGATACTCTTCTGCCTCAGGAGATCCAGACCTGCTTCTGCCATTACGACTCCTGACTACTCTTCAATCCCGGTAACTCTGACCAGCCTTCTGCCTTGCTACTACGTATTTTGGATTTCCCTTGAACTGTACTGCTGCCTTGTTTCATTCCGCCCTGTTGTGTCTGTGTCTCCCCCCCCCAGGACTTCTGGACCACCCACCACCGGCTTCATAGGACGCATCGCTGCCACTGGGGGGGGCACAGACCCAGCACATTGGACGGGATCCCTGTTACCCCTGGAGCCTTCATTCACTCCCTACTTCCCTTTTCCCTTAAGTTTAATAAACTTTCTGGTGTGACGCAATTGTGGTCCTCTGGTCGTCTGTCTGAACCGTGACACATTCAGACTAGTCCAGGGTATTGTTCTGTCATTCAGACTAGTCCATGGTATTGTTCTGTGTCATTCAAACTAGTCTAAAGGTATAGTTCTGTGTCAGTCAGACTAGTCTAGGGTAGAGTTCTGTGTCATGCAAACTAGTCTAGGGTATAGTTCTGTGTCAGTCAGACTCTAGTCTAGTGTATAGTTCTGTGTTAATCAGACTCTAGTCTAGGGTATTGGTTCATTGTATATTTAAATATCAGGGAGAAGATAAGCAAGCAGATACAGCCTGTGTTTCCGTTAGGTGGACTTCACCGCTCTTCTATTGATTGTTTATTGATTGACAGGTAAGTAACAGGTCAGGAACACTTTGGTCTTAGTGGTTGGTTATCAGGGGTCTTTTCTTTTTATGGATCGGTCTGTTTTTACAGTAGCACACAGCAGCACTGATCATAGGCCTTTGCACAAAAAGACACAGCCTCAATTGGTGCCCCACCCTTGGGCTTACTAGACCATTTGGACTGGCCTTTTCCTGTATCCTTTGTTTGAATGGGACCACATTGAAAATATGGCAACCAAATGTGTGGTGGTTTTACTGGTGTGTTTAAAGCTTAAAATGAATCTGCAAATGTCAGCAGTGCCGCATATGGTAGTTGTTAATATCTTGGCTAATAGTCTCTGCTTTATATTAAATGTAAAATTACAAAGAAAGAAGCTGATGGATCTAGTAAACAGAGTAAAGAATTATATTATCTTCCATAATTCATTCTGCAGATGTAAGTTGGCCTGTAACTTCACTACACCAGTGATATTTTGACACTTACAGTAATAGGCCTAGTTCAAAGACCTCTTCAGTCAAACACGTATGAAACAACTTCATTATAGGTCTGAATAGCTTTGGATACTTGGGTAGTCATATTATTTATCTCTGTAAAAAGCAAAAGTGAGTGCTGTCAGTAATGTGCTGACTTGTCTAATAGTAACAAAGCGTTCAGACAGAGGTAACTGTTCAGAACGGCGGGAGGAGGCGGGAGGCTCGGCAGGGTTGGCAGTCTGTCTCACTTTGTTGGCAGTAGTTTGATCTTGTGGCTCAGAGGCATTTTTGTGGAGGCACCGTTTGTTCGTTGACTTGTTGGGACCTGTCGTCGTAAATCCCTGTGTGCTGTTCTTTTCAGCGCAGTGGGACTCGGGGACTCTCTGTATGTTGTTCATAACAGTCCTGTTAATCTTTAATCTGTTTTAATTAGGCATCCAGCGTCAGGTCATTAAGAGGAGAACCCCCTCTGGACCATTCAACATTACAAACGGCACCCCGTTCCCAAACCCTCCATCCTTTTAATAAGACCGACTTGAGGAGAGTGTTGCGGTAGAGAGAGAGACATTTGGAAACATATAAGCGAACAGTACAGCGAGAGAGATAAGGATTATATGTTGTTTTACAAGTTCAGCGTCCTTCGGTCATTGTTTAGAACTGACGCTATGATGGCATGCACATTGCAATGCAAACACAAACACATAACAGTACAGTGACATCCTTCCTGTTTTACAATAATGTTCTCACGTGCACTAACTGCAAACTGACACTAGAGGACAGTGTTTGCATTGATTTGATCTTGTCTCTTTCCCTCTCCATTTTCAATTACATCATACTAGTGAGTGAGTGTTAGGTATTTACACATGTATTCCCATCTAATCTCAGAAACGGTACGAGGAGTTGACTCCCTCGTTATTAATGATTAGGTGGGACATTTTTCCTGAATGTTTCACAGCATATCATTTTGAGATGCCATTATGCGTTGTTGGCATCCAATGACAAGCCCATCATGGCCCATAGTAATGTCAATGTGCTGTACATAGTTGTGAAATACTTTTAAGATCTTCATATGCTTACTCTGTGTTTGCTCTGGTGTCTGCTCTAGAACCCACAGTGTATATGTGTGTGTGTGCCTGCGTGCGTGCTTGTGTGTACTCACTCCTGTGTATGCGCCCAACTTGTGTGTGTGTGTATGCAATCTCACGCTGTGTGTTCTGGCCCAAGCCCCTCAGTGAGTGACAGTTTGCCCTGTGTGACAGTGTGTCCTGAATGGCGCCTGACTATGTCCCGAACCAGAGACCGCAGTACACTGCTCTCTGCACATACTGTGGCAGCATGGTCACCCTCAGCAGCACTGAGGTACTGAACACTGTGGTACCGGAGACAGGTGAGTAGAGAAGCCATTTTTGTCTCGTGTTCAGTCATACTTGTAGGATACTGCAGTTGGGTAATTGTCTGTAGCTCAGGATGTTAGTATTTGGGCTGCATGCAAATGTTGTTTGAAGAGACTCGACGACCGGTCATGCTCTCTGATGATCCAAAGGTCAGGATCCTAATTTCTAGAAATAGAATGGTGTGTGTGTGTGTGTGTCGTGTATTATCATATTCACACAGATGCTTTGTGTGCAATGCCAGTATCCTCAGGCTCATATCCTGTCTCAGCTTCATGTAGCAAGAGAAACAGAGAACATAATTTAAACCAGAGACAAATTACTTAGCAACTTTGTCATCTCTGCTCTATTTAACATTGATTGATTTTAGTTTTGGCCTGGATGAGGTTTAGATATTAATTTATCTTTGGGTGAATGCTAACTTGTGATGCAAGCGAAGTCGCTCAATTGCTCAATCTTGTTTACTGAAATCACATTAATCTTGATCGGCAATGATGGGTTGAAACATTTTGCAATAGAGGGTTTGAGTGAATTCCCTCCTATTTTCTCTGTGCCTGATATGCTTTCTGTTGATACTAAAGATATTAAAGCCAGTATAGTAGTGTAGGATGCAGGTCTCTGGTGACAGTATACCTCACATAGCAGCTGCTGGAATTGATTACTTTGAACGTGGGAGTGGGAGACTGAAACAGACAGTGATGTCATACTGTAGGTTGTAGGCAGACTGTGGGAACTAACTTGGAGATTCATCACTGTCAGCACCGTAAATACTGTACAATAGATCAGCACGCCAGCTCTTGAGAAACTTTTTTAAAATGTGAATTGAGAGACAGTATTTCTGTGGAAACATTTCCTATTTTATTGATATGGTTGCATCGTTGCATGGTTTTGATGGCTATTGTACTGTAGTTATTATTAGTCTTCCCTTTTCCTGCAACTTCTACAGATATCTCTAAAGTTTATCTGTCTCAAATGTCATTTCCTGTGTTTTTATATTGCAACATGTGTTGGTTGATATGAAAACAAACAGACTGCCGTTTAACAATAGAGTACCAACATGCATGAATGGGAACTGATCACAAACTGACACTCTCATTATCACATTTCATACTTTATAATAACCCCTGTTTATCTTACAAGATACTGGATGAAAACATTTGAATGGGAAAATGTTATCCTTGCCTACCTTATACATTTATACTTCTATCTCTTTTTTCAGGCCATGGAAATCACAACGAGGACAGTCCTTTCCTCAGCAGTGCAGATGCTGTCAAGAGGACTGATTTCTATGACAGGAACCTGGCCTTATTTGAGGTCAGTGAGCAAGCCTGTCTTCTGTTTTTAAAGTAACAGTCCAGTGTTTCCAGATTTCTATGAAATATGACCTATAATTAATTACAATATGAGTGAAATTGTTTTCCTATGTTAAAAAGCAGCTTTTTTGTGTTGGAATGGTGTGGGCATACCCCAACAACAGAATGATTTGGGCGTATACCGGTCATAAAAAATATTCATGCGAGTAGACCGCTGAATGGCCAGCTCATCCTCCTCAGGAGGATGACATCATCCTCTATGAGGAAATGGCAAGCATTTTTGAAACGGTCTGTTTGAGATCCAAGTTTGAGGTGGGTGTTTCTGGCCACAAAATAGGAGTATAGGATGAATCAACAACATTTTTTGGGTATGAGTTAACAGAATATGGACTTTTAAAAGTGAGATTTTCACTGGACAGTTACTTTAAGACTGGCTCTCAGTGACACTGATACTGATACATGACATGATTATACACAACATGTCACATGTTTTAACATCAATATTTGCTAGTCTCAACTGCCTAGATTGATCGATCACTAGATAGACCACCACTCCTCCTTCAACAAATACAGTGCAGGCACAGATTCAGTTCCTTACACTGCACTATAATACCCTTTTACTGTTGGCTATAGCACCCTAAAGACACAACAGGTACCCACCCACCTCTAACTATTCCCTGTCCTGCTGTCCCTGTCCTGCAGGAGGAGTTGGACATCCGTCCCAAGGTGTCGTCTCTCCTCAGCCGGCTGGTCAACTACACCAACATTACCCAGGGGGCCAGGGAGCACGAGGAGGCCGAGAACACAGGGACGTCACTCAGGAAGGCCCCAAAGGTCAGAAGTCACAAAGACTGGAGAAAAACTACCTCTCTTTCTTTTCAGATTCAAACAGGCTTTAGTCTCTCTCTCTCTACCCCTCCCCCTCTGTCTCTGCGCATGTTTGGATCTGAGCTTGCATGCGTGTGCTTTGGGTTGTGTTGGTGCCTGTTTGTTACAGGCTGTGCCCTGTGGGCCCCCTGGTGAGAATTGATCAATATTTTACCTGATCAATACTTCTTGTCAATTAGCTATTTCCTGTGGGTCTATCTGTGCTACATACCATATACAGAAACACAAAAACATAGACACTGAAACACACTATACACACTGAAATACACTGAAACACACTACACACACAAATATGGGAAACTACAGCAGTGCTATCACTCATCTGTTTTCTGTCTTCTTTCTGTTGCTGTTTATGTTTGATTCCTGCACCCTTCCTGATTGATGTTAGATATCAATTATAGTTAATGTGAATTTCTCTTCCTCTCTCACTCTCTCTGTCTGTTCTCTCTTTATCTCTCTCTGTTCTCTCTCTCTCTCTCTCTCTCTCTCTTTTTCTTTCTTTCTTTCTTTCTTTCTTTCTTTCTTTCTTTCTTTCTTTCTTTCTTTCTTTCTCTCTCTCTCTCTCTCTCTCTCTCCTCTCTCTCTCTCTCTCTCTCTCTCTCTCTCTCTCTCTCTCTCTCTCTCTCTCTCTCTCTCTCTCTCTCTCTCTCTCTCTCTCTCTCTCTCTCTCTCTCTCTCTCTCTCTCTCTCTCTCTCTCTCTCTCTCTCTCTCTCTCTCTCTCTCTGTCTCTCTCTCTCTCTCTCTCTGTCTCTCTCTCTCTCTCTCTCTCTCTCTCTCTCTCTCTCGCTGTCTCTGTCTCACTTCATGTCTCTCTCTCTGCAGTCACCCAACATGGGTACCCTGATGGGAGTCTACCTGCCCTGTCTACAGAACATATTTGGTGTCATCCTGTTCCTTCGTCTAACGTGGATCGTGGGCACAGCCGGCATCGTCCAGTCATTCCTCATCGTCCTCATGTGCTGCTCATGTGTTAGTACACACACACATTGTGGATGCACACACACACACAGGCACACTCACATGCACACATGCACGCACGCACGCACACACACACACACACACACACACACACACACACACACACACACACATACACACTGTCTGGCAATGTTAGAAGACCATTGACACTCTGTTAAAACTGGGTAACCAGCCAGTGTGCCAGTTAACATTACTAGGCTGAATAAAACCCACAGCATTTCAATCAATTTACATATCCTGCTGTTTACTCCAAAGGAAATGTAATGTATTTGTGGTTCATGTCTCAATCATTCCAATATGATTTATGAATTATGTCCAGTTGTGCAATGACAAGTGATGCCTCTAATGCTAAGTGTGTTTATTATGTGGATAAAGAGCTCAGCGTATTGGTTGATTGGCACAACAGAAAACATCCAGAACTCTCTCACAAAGACTGACCTTATTTGATGGTGTTCATATTCTCTCCTCTTTTACAGACAATGCTCACTGCCATATCCATGAGTGCCATAGCTACAAATGGTGTTGTCCCAGGTGAGGGTACAGTACAAGCGTTGAAGATTGAGAATCCAAACTTAAATGTTACACTTAAAACACTTTAGTTGTAACAGTTACATAAACATGACATTAACAAGATAATGTAATTGTTAATTACATTAATAACAAATTAACCAATTATCACACCGTCAGTCTATTCTGACATCAGACCAGTTTCATCCATATTAACTCTGTTCTGCTCTGTTATAGCCGGAGGGGCGTACTTCATGATCTCTCGTTCCCTGGGTGCTGAGTTTGGTGGGGCTGTAGGAATCTGTTTCTATCTGGGAACAACCTTCGCTGCTGCCATGTACATACTGGGAGCTATAGAGATCTTCCTGGTGAGTTATCTGTTGCTCCCAAATGGCACCCTATTCCCTATTTAGTGCACTACTTTTGATCAGGGCCTATAGTAGTGCACTATGTAGGGAATAGGGTGCCATTTGGGATGCAACCAAAATACCGCAGTAAAATAGGTCAATGTACTCAATCATATTGAGATGGAGTAACTTACATGTAAAAAATGGGATCCAATAACATCAGATGAACAGAAATTTGATCCACGTAATGTTACTGTTGTAGACTGTAGTATATGACTGATATTTGTATATTCGGAGTATTCAAAATAGATACATATAAAGTGAAAGACGTCTGTTCTGACCTTATAGCGAGTTGTAGAAGTCATTATAAGTGCATTAAGAATACACATATAAGGCATTATATGTGTGTTCCCAGTGGTGGAAAAAGTACCCAATTGTCATACTTGAGTAAAAGTAAAGATACCTTAATAGAAATGACTCAAGTAAAAGTAAAATACTACTTGAGTAAAAGTCTAAAAGTATTTGGTTTTAAATATACTTAAGTATCAAAAGTAAATGTAATGTCACGATCGTCGAAGGAGGAGGACCAAGGCGCAGCGTGATATTCGTACATACTTATTTTATTAAGTGCACACACGATAAACAAAACAACAAACGATACGTGAAGTCCAACGGTACTAACACAAACCAACTGGAACAAGATCCCACAAAGAACATATGAAAACAGCCTACCTAAGTATGGCTCCCAATCAGAGACAACGAGCAACAGCTGCCTCTGATTGGGAACCACCCTGCCCAACATAGATCTATACGATCTAGAACAGAAACCAAAACATAGAAAACACAACATAGAAGCTACACAGTGAAAACTAAACATAGAAAATCCACACCCTGGCTCAACATTTCAGAGTCCCCAGAGCCAGGGCGTGACAGTACCCCCCCCCCAAAGGCGCGGACTGCAACCGCGCCCAAACATAAACCGAACAGGGGAGGGCTGGGTGGGCATTCCTCCTCGGAGGCGGTTCCGGCTCCGGGCTTGACCACCACCCTCCAACAATCCCCCCGTAGCGCCCCTGGTCCGGTCTGGCCCCGCTGGCTGGAGCTGGACTGGACATCGTAGGAGCGGATTGCTTAGGCTCCGGTGTGGAGCAGCTGACCGGTACCTGACCAGGCACCGGTGACCCAGGCACGGGTTGTGCCGGACTGACGACGCGCACCCCTGGCTTGGTGCGTGGAGCAGGAACGGGCCGGACCGGGCTGACGATGCGCACCCCTGGCTTGGTGCGTGGAGCAGGAACGGGCCGGACCGGGCTGACGATGCGCACCCCTGGCTTGGTGCGGGGAGTAGGAACGGGCCGGACCGGGCTGACGATGCGCACCCCTGGCTTGGTGCGGGGAGCAGGCACGGGCCGTACCGGGCTGACGATGCGCACCCCTGGCTTGGTGCGTGGAGCAGGAACGGACCGGGCCGGGCTGGCGACGCGCACCGTAGGCTTGGTGCGGGGAGCAGGAACAGGCCGGGCCGGGCTGGCGACGCGCACCATTGGCTTGGTGTGAGGAGCGGGACTGGGTTTCTTCATAACCCTCCGCTCCCTCAGCTGCCTACACAGTTCCTCTCGCCGTGCCTCTACACTCTCCTTCTCCCTTATCGCCTCCAGTAGCTCCTCCCTCTGAACCACTAACTCCTGCTCCCTCTGGACCAATAGCCCCCTTAACCTGGTGGCCTCCTCACCTAACCTCCCAATACGCCCTGTAGCTGCCTCCTGCTGCCCCGTCGCCCATGCCGTGTGCCCCCCCCCTAAAATGTTTTGGGGGTTGCCTCTCGTCCGTCCGACGACGACACTGTTGACGCCGTTGCTCCTCTCTCGCCCGAGCCTTAACTTTAGCCCATGGCCCTTTCCCCGTGAGCATGTCCTCCCAGGACCACCATTGGCCCACCTGGGCCATCGCCAACCTCTCCAGCTCATTACCCGGCGCTTGCTCCTGGACACGCTGCTTGGTCCTGTTTTGGTGGGATCTTCTGTCACGAACGTCGAAGGATGAGGACCAAGGCGCAGCGTGATGAGCGAACATACTTTTTTTATTAAGTGCACACAAAAAACAAAACAATAAACGATAACGTGACGTCCTAGGTCTAAACACAACCAACACGGAACAAGATCCCACAAAGAACATATGAAAACAGCCTACCTAAGTATGGCTCCCAATCAGAGACAACGAGCAACAGCTGCCTCTGATTGGGAACCACCCTGCCCAACATAGATCTATACGATCTAGAACAGAAACCAAAACATAGAAAACACAACATAGAAGCTACACAGTGAAAACTAAACATAGAAAATCCACACCCTGGCTCAACATTTCAGAGTCCCCAGAGCCAGGGCGTGACATGTAATTGCTAAAATATACTTAAGTATCAAAAGTAAAAGAAAAGTATAAATCATTTCAAATTCCTTATATTAAGCAAACCCAAAACAATTAGCCAGGAGCACGCTCCAACACTCAGACATAATTTAAAGTACAGTGGCTTGCGAAAGTATTCACCCCCCTTGGCATTTTTCCTATTTTGTTGTCTTACAACCTGGAATTAAAA
This sequence comes from Coregonus lavaretus, assembly GCF_964263955.1. NCBI lineage: Eukaryota > Metazoa > Chordata > Actinopteri > Salmoniformes > Salmonidae > Coregonus > Coregonus lavaretus. Next base: position 24,033,579 of record NC_140024.1, on the reverse strand, counting down.
TGAATTTTTGGGGGTTTGTATCATTTGATTTACACAACATGCTTACCACTTTGAAGATGCAAAATATTTTTTATTGTGAAACAAACAAGAAAAAATACAAAAAAACTGAAAACTTGAACGTGCACAACTATTCACCCCCCAAAGTCAATACTTTTGTGACGAGTACTGAGGATACGAAGAGGCAGGATGCAGACGCAGGAATCAACAATGTAAAGGTTTACTTAACACTGAGCAAGAGAACAACAAGACACTAACAATCACACACAACACCGAACAGTCCAGGGCTATATAGGGGTGGTGATGAGATGATGAGGTGCAGGTGCGCTCGAGGAGATTAGGGTGCATTGGGTTTCCATTCCGGTGTTGCCGAGGTGGTGTGCTCAGACCGGTGGCTCAGTAGACCGGCTAATCAGAGCGCCGGAGGGGAGCAACGGGAGGAGACGTGACAACTTTGTAGAGCCACCTTTTGCAGCAATTACAGCTGCAAGTCTCTTGGGGTATGTCTCTATAAGCTTGGCACATCTAGCCACGTGGATTTTTGCCCATTCTTCAAGGCAAAACTGCTCCAGCTCCTTCAAGTTGGATGGGTTCCGCTGGTGTACAGCAATCTTTAAGTCATACCACAGATTCTCAATTGGATGGAGGTCTGGGCTTTGACTAGGCCATTCCAAGACATTTAAATGTTTCCCCTTAAACCACTTGAGTGTTGCTTTAGCAGTATGCTTAGGGTCATTGTCCTGGTGGAAGGTGAACCTCCGTCCCAGTCTCAAATCTCTGGAAGACTGAAACAGATTTCCCTCAAGAATTTCCCTGTATTTAGCGGCATCCATCATTCCTTCAATTCTGACCAGTTTCCTAGTCCCTGCCGATTAAAAACATCCCCACAGCATGATGCTGCCACCACAATGCTTCTCTGTGGTGTGGGATGGTGTTCTCGGGGTGATGAGAGGTGTTGGGTTTGCGCCAGACATAGCGTTTTCCTTGATGGCCAAAAAGCTCAATTTTAGTCTCATCTGACCAGAGTACCTTCTTCCATATGTTTGGGGAGTCTCCCACATGCCTTTTAGCGAACACCAAATGTGTTTGCTTATTTTTTTCTTTAAGCAATGGCTTTTTTCCGGCCACTCCTCCGTAAAGCCCAGCTCTGTGGAGTGTACGGCTTAAAGTGGTCCTATGGACAGATTCTCCAATCTCCGCTGTGGAGCTTTGCAGCGCCTTCAGTGTTATCTTTGGTCTCTTTGTTGCCTCTTTGATTAATGCCCTCCTTGCCTGGTCCGTGAGTTTTGGTGGGCAGCCCTCTCTTCGCAGGTTTGTTGTGGTGCCATATTCTTTCCATTTTTAATAATGGATTTAATGGTGCTCCGTGGGATGTTCAAAGTGTTGGATATTTTTTTATAACCCAACCCTGATCTGTGCTTCTCTGCAACTTTGTCCCTGACCTGTTTGGAGAGCTCCTTGGTCTTCATGGTGCCGCTTGCTTGGTTGTGCCCCTTGCTTAGTGGTGTTGCAGACTCTGGGGCCTTTCAGAACAGGTGTATATATACATGTGACAGATCATGTGACACTTAGATTGCACACAGGTGGATTTTATTTAACTAATTATGTGACTTCTGAAGGTAATTGGTTGCACCAGATCTTATTTAGGGGCTTCATAGCAAAGTGGGTGAATACATATGCACGCACCACTTTTCCGTTATTTATCTTTTAGAATTCTTTGAAACAAGTAATTTTTTTCATTTCACTTCACCAATTTGGACTATTTTGTGTATGTTCATTACATTAAATCCATATAAAAATCCATTTAAATTACAGGTTGTAATGCAACAAAATAGGAAAAACGCCAAGGGGGATGAATACTTTTGCAAGGCACTGTATGTGTTTAGTGAGTCCACCAGATCAAAGGCAGTAGGGATGACCAGGGATGTTCTCTTGATAAGTGTGTGAATTGGACCATTTTCCTGTCCTGCTAAGCATTCAAAATGTAACGAGTACTTTTGGGTGTCAGGGAAAATGTATGGAGTAAAATGTACATAATTTTCTTTAGGAATGTAGTGAAGTAAAAGTAAAAGTAGTCAAAAATATAAATAGTAAAGTAAAGATACCAAAAAAACTACTTAAGTAGTACTTTCAAGTATTTTTACTTAAGTACTTTACACTTTACACCATTGTGTGTGCCTCACAGAAAGTGTACTTACTTAAATTACTTCTGTTGTCATTGTCCTCTTCCAGAAATACCTGGTCCCCCAGGCGGCCATCTTCCACGCCAGTGACCAACACGGGGGCGACAGTGCCATCCTCAACAACATGAGGGTCTACGGCACCATCTGTCTCAGTCTCATGGCCGTGGTGGTTTTTGTGGGGGTGAAATACGTCAACAAGCTGGCCTCTCTCTTCCTGGCCTGTGTCATTATCTCTATTGTCTCCATCTACGCCGGGGCCATCAAGTCCATTTTCCAACCGCCCGACTTCTCGTAAGGCACTGTGTATTTGTTGACTTCTTTGTCTAAACAGGAAATGGGGATAATGGTATAATTTGTGTGGATTTAATTTGGTGTTAATGAATGTTCAGTTTTTCCCCAACGGAAGCCAAGACACTTGTTGTTCCGCTGGCTGGAATGGTCCAGGGAGATATAATTGTATTTCCATTGTTGAACTTTGTCCTAAAGATGTAGCTACTGTACGCATACTGTAAATGTTTTTCAGTGTAGCTATAATGTAGCTAATATTTGATCTAACGTAGAGTGAAAACACAGATATTATCATCACATTATCATGACATGTTTTCATCACTCTGTTGATAATCATAACCAATAATATCCCTCTTTCTCCAGGATCTGTATGTTGGGTAACAGGACATTGGTGAGAGATCAGTTTGACGTGTGTAGTAAGACGGTTCTACAGGGCAATGTGACTGTAGCTAGTCAGCTGTGGAGGAACTTCTGTAGCTCTGGCAACATAAGTAGTCCTCAATGTGACGACTACTTCAACCAGAACAACGTTACAGAGATACAGGGAATACCAGGACTGGCCAGCGGCATCATCAGCGGTAAGGACCATAGTTGTAATGATATGGCTATTACCACACTGGGTGAAGTCTAGGATACAGATCTAAGATCAGCTTCCCCCTCCCACAATCCTAACCTTAACCATTAATGGCGGGAAATGTATAACTGACCCAATATTAGCGTCTAGGGGCAAATTCACTCTTTTACTATAGCCATTGGGGACCAGCCAGCTATGGGGCAGCAGAGCCACATCCACTTTACAATGGTGATATGTAATTACAGTAAAACATGCACTTTGAGATTTTCTGCAGACTTTGTGTACAACATGTTTGTAGTGATTTAGCTATCTAAAAAGTGAATTTATATATACTATTATAACAATAATTTGTGATGCTGTAGTGCAGGACTTCCCAACCCTGGAGAGCTATCATGCTGTAGGTTTTTGCTCCAACCCTAATCTAGCACATCTGATTCTAATAATTGGCGAATATTATTATTTTTTTGTCATTTAGCAGACGCTCTTATCCAGAGCGACTTACAGGAGCAATTAGAGTTAAGTGCCTTGCTCAAGGGCACATCAACAGATTTTTCACCTAGTCAGCTCAGGGATTAGAACCAGCAACCTTTCAGTTTACTGGCACAACGCTCATACCCACTAAGCTACCTGCAACCATTAATCAGGTTAGTAACACCTGGGGTTGGAGCGAAATCCTACAGTAGGGTAGCTCCCCAGGAACAGGGTTGGGCAACCCTGCTGTAGAGCTTTGGTGGGTGTTGCTGTGCCGTTAGGGGGATGTCATTACGTTGCTTACTTTGTGGATGGGATGCTAGCATATCTATAAAGTTCGTTCCTGATGTGTATTGTAGATAACATGTGGGGAGACTACCTGGAGAAGGGTCAGATCTTGGAGAAGGCTGGTCTGCCCTCAGTAGACGTCCACGGGGCTGTGGAGAGCTTCGGCCTGTACGTCTCAGCTGACATCGCTACCTCCTTCACCCTCCTGGTGGGAATCTTCTTTCCCTCCGCCACAGGTAAGACCTGGCAACCCAGAGCCATAACTGGTAACCCAGACCATGAACTGGCAACACCAGACCAATTGACCAGCTGGCAACCCAGAGACATGTTTGTTCACTGATTGGTTGAGTCAACATTCTGAGTGTTGTCAGTAACTGATGTGTGTCCTTCATGTCCCTGTACTGTAGGTATCATGGCAGGCTCCAACAGATCAGGAGATCTGAAAGATGCTCAGAAGTCCATCCCTATTGGAACCATTTTGGCTATAACCACTACTACCCTTGTCTGTATCCTTCCATGGAGTCAATAGTCAAATCAAATCAGCGTTTATTTGTCACGTGCACAGGATACAGCAGGTGTAAACGGTACAGTGAAATGCCTACCTGCAAGCTCTTCCTTGTCCATATCAATAGGCAGTGTTGTGCCCAAGTTGTTCGATGTCTAGATACATCTGTGTTCCATACTGCATGTGTTTCTGTATGTTCCTTAACATCCTGCCGTCAGATTTCAGCTCTGTTGTTCTGTTTGGGGCCTGTATTGAAGGAGTGGTCCTAAGGGACAAGTAAGTGAACCTGTCTGTAGCATTAGGCCACATCTTTGACATCACAAGCTACATTCAAGTCCAGACAATGGCATGTCTGCTTCTCAACAACATACAGTACAAAGCTTTTAATTATATTTGTTGGTATGGCAAAGCACTTCAAATGCTGTGTTTGTTGGTATTGATAATGGCCTCACTAACAGGTCCATGTCCTCTCCTGTCCTGTAGGTTTGGGGATGCAGTCAGTAAGAACCTGGTTGTGGGGACTCTGTCCTGGCCCTCCCCCTGGGTCATCGTGATTGGCTCCTTTTTCTCCACCGTGGGGGCGGGACTACAGTCCCTGACCGGCGCCCCTCGTCTCCTACAGGCCATCGCCAAGGACAACATCATCCCCTTCCTTAGGGTAGGACCAGCCACCTCGGCAGGTAGCCTAGCGGTTAAGAGCATTGGGACAGTAGCCAAAAGGCAGCTGGTTCAAATCCCAGAGCCGACTAGGTGAAAAATATGCCGATGTGCTCTTGAGCAAGGCACTTAACCCTAATTGCTCTGGATAAGAGTGTTTGCTACAATGTAAAAAATTATACACTGGCTATCAGAGCCTTTGTGGTTGGAGCTGTATTGTACATACACACTGTTGTGTCATTTCTATAAAATGCAGAGCTGTTAGTGGACTGGAAAACACAGCCATAATTCAAGGTTTCTCTAGCTGCCACCACTGTTTGTACACATTGCTCGGCTCTATGCCCGTGTATGGTTACAGTGGCCCTACGATATGATACACAACTACAAACTACAGTGAACAAGAGAATCGAGTTGCGGATGTCTTTGCTTACTCATTTGAATGAAGCTGAACATATGAGTTAATTTGCATTCCCACATTTCAATTCTTGTTGGTAGAAGAGGATTAGCTATATAAAAGAAGGTAATGTTATGGTTGAGTAACCCTGGTCTATGATCAGCTTAAGCAACCATGAAGAATCAGGTACCAAAAACTGGCCTAGGACCAGCACTTAAAGGCCCAATGCAGCCGTTTTTCAATCAATATCAAATAATTTCTGGGTAACAATTAAGTACCTTACTGTCATAGTTTTCTATTAAAATAGAAAAAAATAGCTTTTTTAGCAAAAAAACTATTTCTCAAGCAAGAATTTAGCTAGGACTGTCTGGGAGTGGTCCGAGTGGGGTGGGGAAAACTAAAACTTGCTGTTATTGGCAGGGAGGTTGGAACTCTATTTGTTATTGGTCTATTAAAGCTGCACTATGCAGAAATCGCTCTGCCATTTCCTGGTTGCTAAAATTCGAATAGTTTGCCTAATTTCAGTTTATGTGACAAAACAAGCGCACGTATAGTGTAGAGAATCATTGTACCATCTAAACCATTGTGAAATATCTTTTCCATAACCAAACATATATTGTATTTTCAGCTGTTTGAAGCTGGTGTGCAAAACTGAAAGTAAAAGACGCAAAAACAACACTTAAGAACTGGAAGCATATAAATAATGCACATAGAACATATTTACCGCTTCTTAGACTTGCTTTCAATGAGAATGACGGATCTCCCGAGTGGCGCCGTGGTCTAAGGCACTGCATTGCAGTGCTAGCTGTGCCACAAGAGATCCTGGTTTGAATCCAGGCTCTGTCGTAGCCGGCCGCGACCGGGAGACCCATGGAGCGGCGCACAATTGGTCCAGGGTAGGGGAGGGAATGGCCGGCAGGGATGTAGCTCAGTTGGTAGAGCATGGCGTTTGCAACGCCAGGGTTGTGGGTTCGATTCCCACGGGGGGGCCAGTATGAAAAATAAAAATAACTAACTGTAAGTCGGTCTGGATAAGAGCGTCTGCTAAATGACTAAAATGTAAATCTATAACTCACATTTCTATGTGAATTTGGTCGGGTCGCCCAAAAAGTTACATATTGCAGCTTTAACCAATTTACTGCCTGGTGATGTCACCAGACAAGCCGAAACTCCCACCCTTGCAAACCTGCTGATTAGGAGGTCCTGTGTAGATTGTATTTTCAATCAGCAACTATCAGGAAATAACACTGATTTTTTTTTAAATTACCACATTGGCCTCCCGAGTGACGCAGCAGTCGAAGGCACTGCATTGCGGTGCTTGAGGCGTCACTACAGACCTGGGTTTGATCCCAGGCTGTTTCACAACCGGCTGTGACCGGGAGTCCCATAGGGCAGCGCACAATTGGCCCAGCATTGTCCGGGTTAGGGGAGGGTTTTGCCAGGGGGGGGCTTTACTTGGCTCATCGCGCACTAGCGACTCCTTGTGGTAGGCCAGGCGCCTGTAGGCTGATTTCGGCCGTCAGTTGAACGGCGTTTCCTCAGGCACATTGGTGCAGCTGGCTTCCGGGTTAAGCGGGTGGGTGTTAAGAAGCGCAGTTTGGCGGGTCATTATTTCGGAGGATGCATGACTCAACCTTCACCTCTCCCGAGCCCATTGGGGAGTTGCAGCGATGAGATAAGATCGTAATTGGATATTTACAGTTACATTTTAGTCATTTAGCAGATGCTCTTATCCAGAGCAACTTACAGTTAGTGAGTGCATATATTTTCATACTAGTCCCCAGTGGGAATCGAACCCACAACCCTGGCATTGCAAGCGCCATGCTCTACCAACTGAGCTACACGGGATATCATGAAATTGGGGAGAAAAAATAGGGTAAAAAAAAATCAGCACACTTTTACAGTGTTAGTTTCATCAGCCGTTGTACAATCTGATACAAAAAACAGGGAAAAGGCTTAATTTTGACTGCACTGGGCCTTTAAAGCCACACAATCCATAAGTTATCTGTCCCCTTGGCTACAATACAACAATTAACCTAAAATAAAACAAATAAAAAACAAACAAACCATTAAAAAAACAATGAATGTATTTCAAAAATACATATTTCTGTTATCTGTAAAGAAAATAGACAATGAAGTGTATCGTTTCTTATTTCCTGGGGCAGGTGTTTGGTCATGGCAAGGCCAATGGGGAGCCAACCTGGGCACTGTTACTGACAGGACTCATCGCTGAGCTGGGCATCCTCATAGCCTCTCTGGACATGGTGGCCCCTATCCTCTCCATGTGAGTCACACACACACACGTGCACGAAATAGACTAAACACACAGGTGCATGCACACAGACAAGGAAAAACACACACATGCACGCACACAAACACACTAAACACACACATGCAGACATGCACACAACAAACATGGTGATTTAAAAACAGTCAAATAGGGATTATTTCAACTCATATCCATATTCATTACATAATGGTATGTTGTGTGAACTTGCTGAACTTACTCCCATCAGCCAAAGTCATGTACCTTACATGGGAGAAAACAGACTCTTGATGACTCTACTTCCCCTCTCACACACTGTTAATAAACCATTTTCAATGTGTGTGTATCTAGTGGTTATTCCACTCCATCTCACAGATGTTTTAACATTATGGTCCTCTGTGGAGTACTTTGGGCGGCAGGTAGCCTAGCGGTTAAGAGGCTGGCCCAATAACTGAAAGGTTGCTGGTTCAAATTCCTGAGCTGACTAGGTGAAAAATCTGTTAATGTGCCCTTGAGCAAGGCACTTAACCCTACTTTCTCCTGTAAGTTGCTCTGGATAAGAGTGTCTGTAAAATGTACTTTAATCAAATCACTTGCATTTTAGACAACCACTTCACAAGTGAAACACCTCATTCCAGCCAGGCACCGTGAACACACTCAGCACAAGTGGCTTTTTGTGGAAGGTCACCAAGTGCAGTGGTTCCCAAACTGTGGGTCCAGTTATTGTTTTATATATATACATTTTAAGGAACTCAATCCGACTTTCAACTTACTGTTGAAGGTTATAATAGTAGAATGCACAAGGTGAAATTTCGAAATTGAGTAGTGCATCATCAGTATTCCTCTTGTCATGTCGGTCATTGCATACCTTAGAGAGCTATTTATAACTCGTCAGAAATGTCCAGATCAACTAGCTCATTTCAGGTAACGTTTTTTAGCTAGGTTTCAGTTCCCATACATTTTGTAGTAATGTTCGAGTCACTCAAGTATCACATGAATACACATTAGACATGGCAAAATGTATAGAATTGCAGGAAATAAGCTTTAAACCTGAAAAAATGTCACTACACCAACAAGAGTGGTGTGAACAGTTTGTGTCATGAACAGTGCTTGTGCCCACAGAAATAGACGTTGTGCGCGTGCGTGCGGGATGTTCCCCAATGCTGGAAGGGGGGCCTGAGTGAAAAAGTTTGGAACCCCTGACCTAGTGCACTTTCTTGTGCTTCTGTGTTTTGCCTTCAGTTGAGATGTATTTTAGCAGACTACTAGGCCTATACATCCTGCAACAAGTACATAACTGGACAATTAATGTATTGTAATTCCAAAGCAATATTTAAATGACTAAATCGGTTTGGAATTAATTACATTTTATGGTGTGTGATTTTTTTTCCGACAGGTTCTTCTTGATGTGCTATCTGTTTGTGAACTTAGCCTGTGCTGTGCAGACTTTACTACGGACACCCAACTGGAGGCCTAGGTTTAAATATTACCACTGGTAAGTACAGTACAGGTGTATGCGCGTGGCTGTGTATCCGTGCATACTGTATGTGAGCGATGTAACACTCATTTGTATACGCGTGGGTGTGTTGGCTACACTTCCACTCCATTTGTATACGCGTGGGTGTGTTGGCTACACTTCCACTCCATTTGTATACGCGTGGGTGTGTTGGCTACACTTCCACTCCATTTGTATACGCGTGGGTGTGTTGGCTACACTTCCACTCCATTTGAATAATCTACTTTGCTTTTCTGTTGACTGACTGGAGGACTTTATGCAGACTCCAGCTAGAGAAGCATTTTGTTCTCTGGTGTTCTGTATGGTGACCTAGAAAGAAGGAACTTCACTGTAATAAGCTTCAGTAGCTGAACAAGTATAGCACCTGTCGTGGAAATTCACCACTAAGGACTCAAACTCAATGTAAATGAATCAATCTTTATTATCACGGCCGGAGAGGTTCACAAACTCAATCCAAGCTTGATGAAAACTCTGAAAAGGGCGTTCCTTCTCAGTCCTTTGATACTGCTATACAAACAAGTCATATAAGCATGATTTTCATTATTCATTATTAACGTAGGTTCCTGCATGTGACTGACGAGGCTTCTTCTCTCAAAGCTGGGACCTTGAAACTGAGATACTCCTTTTGGTCCCCAGAACAATGTTCTGGGTGTACTGCCAATTGGTCTGAGGAGGAGGTCACAGTCACGAACCAAGATAGAGTGAGAGGAGAAGCTGTTTACAATTCAATGCTAGCTCTTCAGACAACATACATTTCCCTCACACAACATTCCTCCTGAGTCCCTGTCAAATGCAAAGAGTACTACATTTAAAGTGCACATTTTAGCAGATACTCTTATCAGATCGACAGGTTTTTCACCTAGTTGGCTCGGGGATTCGAACCAGTGACTTATCGGTTACTGGCTCAATGCTCTTAACCACTAGGCAACCTGCCACCCATGTACTATAGTATAATGAGTACTACACTACTGTGTGTTTCCCCCACAGGGCTCTGTCTTTTCTGGGTATGAGTATGTGTCTGGCTCTGATGTTCATCTCCTCCTGGTACTATGCCATCGTGGCCATGTGCATCGCTGGCATGATCTACAAGTACATTGAGTACCAGGGGTATGTCTGAACTCTTACCCGTCTCATAACATAATTGTATATAATTGGGTCACTGTATGAGTTAGCTATTTAGGCTAGAGTATATATTCTGATGCTGTCACTCTGTCTCTCTCTCAGAGCGGAGAAGGAGTGGGGAGATGGGATACGAGGTTTGTCCCTCAGTGCTGCGCGGTACTCTCTGCTACGGCTGGAGCATGGACCACCTCACACTAAAAACTGGAGGTAAACATCACTCCTCGTCCATAGTCTTAGATATCTGGTATCTCCAACTTCAGATATGCATAACTACCTCTTCCTTTTCATACATTCTGTACTTTCTCTCACTCTACAGTTTATACTGTTGTTGTTTTTTAGTAAATAAAATAAGTACTTCCAGGTAGATTCTCACGTACTTTGTCTCTCTTGCCCCTCCACTCTCCAGGCCCCAGGTCCTTGTGCTGTTGAAGCTGGATGAGGACCTCCATGTGAAGTATCCCCGTCTGTTGACCTTTGTCTCCCAGCTGAAGGCAGGGAAGGGCCTGACCATAGTGGGCTCTGTCATCCAGGGACAGTTCCTGGACAGCTACGGAGAAACACAGGCCTCTGAACAGGTAGAGATAGAGCTGTATCTTATTTCTCCGACAGTCTACTGTGTGTACAAGAAAAAGACATTTTGCCGTACTGTAGCTTTATTGAATCAGTTCAGGATTGTTTGAAGGCTGTTACCATCATTGCTTGGTCATACAGTCCACTTTACAAAGCTATAAGAAAGAGATATAATTTCTGTTGTCTCCTTTGCGCTGTCAGAAGAACCGATGTGGATGTGGTGGAGGAGTCAGGTGCAGGACACAGAGGATTCGTCCAAAATACTTTACTAGTCCAAAGTGCAACAAAACAATACACGACCTCGAAAACAAATGGAGGCGAGGGAATTACGCAACATGCGTAAAACAATAAACAAAACTAACAGAGCGCAAACACGCAGCTCCGCACGACAGGCAAACAACAACACACAATCTAACTAATACAAAACAGGGAACTTATAGGACACGTAATCAGAACACAAACAGACACAGGTGTACAAGACAGACTAAAGCAATCACACCCCGAAACATACAACGGTGGCAGCTAGTACTCCGGGGACGGCGAACGCCGAAGCCTGCCCGAACCAGGAGGAGGAGCAGTCCCGGCCGAAACCGTGACATGCGCCAATAAGAATAAGTGAGTTTATTACCAGCTTTATGATTACCTGCATTGTCTGCTCTCCTCCTCGTCAGGCCGTAAAGAACATGATGGAGATTGAGCGGGTGAAGGGTTTCTGCCAGGTGGTTGTGGCGTCCAAGGTGAGGGAGGGCATTGCACACCTGATCCAGTCCTGTGGCCTGGGGGGCATGAAGCACAACACAGTGGTGATGGGATGGCCCTACGGCTGGAGGCAAAGTGAAGACCCCCGCGCATGGAAGACATTCATTAGTAAGACTCTGATTACTGTAAACTAGCCTGGTCCTACACATGGATCTGACCCGTTCCCCTAAAAATGTTCTAAACAATAACCTCATCCCAGTTTCTCCATGAGGGCATTGGCCATCTCTATGTTTTTGTGGGTTTGGTGGACTGTCCTTCAGCCTGTATAGTATTTGAAGCATTCCATGCTGACTCTTTAGTTAACTGATAGCATCAGCATTGAACTGTATTACATTACATATTACACAAAGTAAACATATTTACCTCTCTGTGCCCCTCCCCACAGACACAGTCCGCTGTACCACAGCAGCCCACCTGGCTCTGATGGTGCCCAAGAACGTGTCCTTCTACCCCAGCAACCATGAACGCTTCACAGATGGCACCATCGATGTGTGGTGGATCGTCCATGACGGAGGAATGCTCATGCTGCTACCTTTCCTGCTCAAACAGCACAAGGTAAAGTCCAGCAGAAACTCTGGGAGCATTTATTGTTGGCCACCATGACTTGAGAGAGACTAAAGGTGTATGGATTTGTTTGTTTAGAAATGTATCTACATTTAAGCAGACGCTCTTATCCAGAGCGATTTAAAGAAGCAGTTAGGGTTAAGTGCCTTGCTCAAGTGCACATCGGCAGCTTTTTCAGCTAGTTGGCTCTGGGATTCGAACCAGAGACCTTTCAGTTACTGGCCCAACACTCTTAACTGCTAAGCTACTCCATTCTTACCATGGTGTGTGTTTCAGGTTTGGAGGAAGTGTAAGATGCGTATCTTCACTGTGGCCCAGATGGAGGACAACAGTATTCAGATGAAGAAGGACCTGGCTACATTCCTGTACCAGCTGAGAATAGAGGCAGAGGTGGAGGTGGTGGAAATGGTGAGAGATGTTCCTCCTTAAAGCTAATTATGTCATGATGGTGGAGACGGTGAGAGATGAACCTCCTTAAATCTAATTATGTCATTATGGTGGAGATGGTGAGAGAATTTCCTCCTTAAGCCGAATTATGAAGATGGTGAGATGTTCCTCATTAAACCAAATTATGTCATGATAGTAGAGATTGGGAGAGATGTCCCTCCTTAAACCTAATTATGTTATGATAGTGGAGATGGTGAGAGATGTCCCTCCTTAAACCTAATTATGTCATGATAGTGGAGATGGGAAGAGAAGTACCTCATACCAGGAGTCTAACATGCAATCCAACTGAGTTTCCATTTTTAAATCACTTCTCTCCCCTTAGTGTATTCAAAGGTCAGGTATTTACGTACTACCATGTTAATTGTTTCAGCATGACAGCGACATCTCGGCCTACACGTATGAGAGGACTCTGATGATGGAGCAGAGGTCTCAGATGCTTAGACAGATGAGGCTGTCCAGCGCAGAGCGAGAAAGAGAGGTACATCTTACACATCCACAAACATCCACAGAATTACACCTGTCAGACCAAACATACTTAACAATAGTTGTGGACCACAGTGAAGTACATATTGAGCTGGTTTCCCAGACCCAGAAGTCTTCTCCTGTATTTAATCATCCTCAGTTGGAGAATCTCCATTGAAAGTGTGATTTAGCCCAGTAGCAGGTTCATCCCAAAGGTGTTCGATGGGGTTGATGTCAGGGCTATGTACAGGCCAGTCAAGTTCTTCCACACCGATCTCGACAAACCATTTCTGTAAGGACCTTGCTTTGTGCACAGGGGCATTGTCATGCTGAAACAGGAAAGGGCCTTCCCCAAACTGTTGCCACAAAGTTGTAAGAACAGAATCATCTAGAATGTAATTGTATGCTGTAGCGTTAATATTTCCCTTCACTGGAACAAAGGAGCCTAGCCCGAACCATGAAAAACAGCCCCAGACTATTATTCCTCCTCCACCAAACTTTACAGTTGGGGCAGGTAGCGTTCTCCTGGCATCCGCCAAACCCAGATTTGTCCGTTGGACTGCCAGATTGTGAAGCATGATTCATCACTCCACTGCTCCAGAGTCCAATTGCGGCGAGCTTTACACCACTCCAGCCGACGCTTGGCATTGCGCATGGTGATCTTAGGATTGTGTGCGGCTGCTTGGCCATTGAAACCCATTTCATGAAGCTCCCGACAAACAGTTACTGTGCTGACGTTGCTTCCAGAAGCAGTTTGGAACTCGGTAGTGAGTGTTGCAACCGAGGACAGACCATTTTTATGCGCTACTCGCTTCAACACTCGGTGGTCCCGTTCTGTGAGCTTGTATGACCTACCACTTTGCGGCTGAGCCGTTGTTGTTCCTAGACGTTTCCACTTCAAAATAACACCACTTACAGTTGACCGGAGCAGCTCTAGCAGGGCAGACATTTGACGAACTGACTTGTTGGAAAGGTGGCATCCTATGACGGTGCCACGTTGAAAGTCACTGAGCTCTTCAGTAAGGCCATTCTACTGCCAATGTTTGTCTATGGAGATTGCATGGCGGTATGCTCGATTATACACCTGTCCGCAACGGGTGTGGCTGAAATAGCCGAATCCACTAATTTGAAGGGGTGTCCACATACTTTTGTATATAAAGTGTATCTACACTAGCATTAAATGAAGCAATGTATGGCCATGCATTTCAAGTAACTCTGGTATGGACATTAGGACATTGTATCCCCTGCACTCTGCCCCCTATAGGCCCAGCTGGTAAAGGACAGACACTCTCTGATCCGTATGGGCAGCCTGTACTCAGACGAGGAGGAGGAGGTGGTGGAGCCTGTAGCTGATAAGATCCAGATGACCTGGACCAAGGAGAAGTACGAGGCAGAAAGGAGGAACAGGAACAACGCACCAGAGAACTTCAGAGAACTCATGAGCCTCAAACCGTGAGTCACTTGTTGTTGGTCTATTGGAAGGCCAGGAGTTTTTCTTGACCCACGTGATCTGACTAGGAAAACCCCCAGGCCTTTCACGTGGTTAGGAAAATCTCCATCCGGCCCCATCTGAGGTAGTCCACTCTCTCTAGTCTTCCTTCTTCTCTCTCTTTTTTCTGCTTCTGTTGTCTTGCAGACAGAGAATGGTTCATCCTGTGAGTGATGTGTTATTCTGATCACTCTGAGTCTGTAAGTTCCTGTTAGTAATATGTTATTCTGATCACTCGGAGTCTGTAAGTTCCTGTTAGTAATATGTTATTCTGATCACTCGGAGTCTGTAAGTTCCATGCAATGGATTGGAATGGCGGGGTGGGGTGTGCTTTGGTATGTGGACTGCACTTGATGTCTTTCTGCTTTATGACTGAGTTGGTTCATGCTGTTTACTGTTAGATATCTGAACATTATTCCACGGCATTGTTAAAGGGATAGTTCACCCAAATTACAAAATTACATATTGGTTTTCTTACTTTGTAAGCAGTCTATGTACAAGGTATGACAGCAATCCATGCTTTAGTATAGTTTCCCTGGCACCATTTCCACATGCTAACGTTTTAGCATTTGTGGCACAAATCCCATTAAAATCATGGTATCGATATAACATTTCTTGCACATCATGTTCAAAACTTCTATAAGGTACTTTTTTGAGGTTCAAAATCAATTTTAGATACTTTCGGATGATTTGGACATGATGTGTGAAAAATGATAATATCGGTCCCATGACTTGAATGGGACTTGTGCCACAAATGCTAAAACTTTAGCATGTGGAAACAGAGCCAGGGAAACTGGATTGCTGTCATACTTTGTCCATAGACTGCATTCAGGGTAAGGAAACCAATGTGTAATTTGGGTGAACTATCCCTTTAAATACTTGAATGTTCTGGATTGCATTGTAACATCTGTATGTGGTTGTGTCCCAGGGACCAGTCCAATGTGCGGCGGATGCACACGGCAGTGAAGCTGAACGAGGTAATCGTCAACAAGTCCCATGATGCTCGTCTGGTGCTGCTCAACATGCCGGGGCCGCCACGCAACACAGACGGAGACGAGAACTGTATCCTTCACTAACAGCTGCTCTCAATTTACTGGACAACACTGGTCTTAGAGGTCTGTGTGGTACAATATTTCATTTTTTAGGACAGTTTTAGGGCTCAAAATGGGGTTAGGGAGTGTAATTTGGGGTTGAGTGTAGCATGAGTTGTGTAAAAGATGACCGAATGAGTATTAGTAGATGGCCAGCCAGCATGCACGAAATATTTGGCTATGTCTACCGAGATGAAAGACTACTGGCTTTTGAGCTGAACATCAAATCAAAGTTAATTGGTCACGTAGCTCAGCTGGTGGTCTTCTGTAGCTCAGCTGGTAGAGCACGGCGCTTGTAACGCCAAGGAAGTGGGTTCAATCCCCGGGACCACCCATACACAAAAATGTATGCACGCATGACTGTAAGTCGCTTTGGATAAAAGCGTCTGCTAAATGGCATATTATTATTACGTACACAGATTTGCAGATGTAATCGCAGGTGCAGCGATGCAGAGTAGAGTTGCTGGTTATAGCAGTGCTTAACTCTGGCCCAGATATGGAGTTTCTGGAGGTGCTGACGGAAGGTTTGGAGAGAGTGCTGCTGGTGAGAGGAGGAGGACGAGAGGTCATCACTATCTACTCCTGACCTATCACAAACCACTGGGGTCATAGGTCATGACACTGCCTCGACAGGAAACATTCCACCCCGACCACCGGGGGCACTGCAGCACCGGCAGCAGCATCCAGCCGATCCTCAACATACAGTACACACAAACTGTGCCAATTAATGATGGAATTAAGAGGACTTTTATTGTGGAATTTGAGGACCACAGAAAGCAATAATAATTTGCCTGGCATTTCTGTGGAATGTATTGCCTTCCACGAGGACAGTAGCCTTTAAAGATGACATGCTATAATTCCCTCATATGAATGCCTTATTGCCAAGGCAACTAAAGCTTGTGTCATTCACAAACCTATTTCTGCAATAGGAGACCACTAACAACTGCTACTTTTACACATACATCCATCAAACATTAATTTTCTATGTCGACTGAGTCAGTATTTTTGTATTTTTTTGCAGAAAATAAATTATGGTGGGCTTTCTCTCATCAAGGATTAGCTTGCCAGATAGCGCATAGTCTTGGGTGGGCCGTATGAAGGCCTCTGTGTAGAGTGCCAATTTGAGTCCTTTTTTGGTTGGTGGAATAATAACTTTTATATTTATTTTCTTATTTATTTTCTCTATCTTCCCCCGATGAGGTTAAGATTTTTCGGATTGTAGATAATGAACAAAGAAATGCCAGTTGGGTTATTTCAACAGATGGCAGAGACAGAGCTTGTAAATGTAGATGCCAGAGATTGTTTTGAAATCATTTTGATTTATGATTATTGTAATTGTAATTGTAATTGTTGAAAGAGAAGAGGTTTTACATCATTCAATGTAATGTATAGTTGTTGATCTGCTATTTCTGTACAAAAGTCATTATGATAGGCATGAAGAATACTTTCTGGGCCACCTGAACGAACAGAGTAGCATACGCACACATTTCCTTTTATTTCTTGTAGACTGCAAGAGCTGTAAAAAGGAAGAGTACTTATCTGAACGTGGCAATAAAATCATGATTCATTTCCATATTCAACCAGAATGTAATTTTCTTGACTTCAGATATATCAATGTGTTCACAAAATAACATGGTAGAAAAACAGAAAACTCAAAGCATTATTTACTTAAGAGAAAGGCAAAATAAATATGATATAACCTATGATATGAATACAGAATACAACATTCCTGAGATGACTGTAGGAGGCATTACAGTATATTAACATGTTAGTTACATACCGTTTCACTGTACCCTCTTGTGAGGAAATGTTACAATAATCTTAATGTTAAGATGAAATCTTCACTTGCTATGAAATAGTTTCATTGTGACAATCAAGTTTGTGTGATGAACCTCAAGGTCTGTGTCCTCAGATAAATAAAGCTAAATGCCTCAGTATGACCTTGTAAATGCCTCAGAATGACCTTGTGGCCTTGACTGTATCAATAAACAAACATAACATAACAACATATATTTTTATAATGAGATATGTAAAAAGAGTTCAACGTGTTGAACTCAATGTAATATAGTGCAAAGTTCATGCAGAGCTTTGTGTAAATATAAAACTCCTTCAAGGTCAAAATGACCGAAACTAAAAATGAGGTAAAGTTCTTTGTAGGCCAGATCACATCTGCATGTAAGCAAGTGACACAGTAAACACGGTAAAGCTAGGCTTGTAACTGTCGGAGAAACATGGTTGTAGTGTAATATAACACTACTAATACAACACTAGTAGTACTACTAAATAGGTGCCGGTACTTATTTTGGGTGCAAGTACTGTTTATATTTAGGTGCAGGAGCTCCACTATACTTTTGAGCTAATATTCTATAAGAGTAAAAAGAGCTCAAGCAGTTGAGAATTTGAGGTGCCGGTACTCGGCTCCGGTAGGCTCCTGCCCAAGTCAAGCACTGCTAATAGTTTAGTAACACTAAGAGCTAGATTCTATCAGATCCGTTGTAGCCGACATCCACATAGCAGTTGTTTTGGCAGTGTCGGAGGAGGAACTGCATTAGAGCAGCCCCTTACGGTACATTATCGTGGACACTGCCATTGGATGCAATGAAACCACACCTGACTTTATATCCCACAAATCCCATGTAGCCGCGTTAGAAGCTCATGTTTCAACCACTCTAATGCGTAATGGTCTATTGTCTACATAGACTGATAGGTTATAAATCCCCCCATCCAAATGAACATGAAAACATGCATTGGCCTGTCATTATCTCCATCATCGACAGAGCCTACACTTGCTTTTGTCGTTTTGAACATCTAATGCATAGGGATAGTAAGGAAGGGAGTGGTTGGTGACACAAAAGAGCAGCCACACACCTATTTGTCAGCTCACACCGCAGTTACACCTCCAATACTGCCAAAACATCCGCTATGCGGATATCGGCCAGCGCGGGTTAGTGCTCGATCTGATTGAATCGAGGCCATATTATTATAGTCTTAATGGTCCATCAGGACACAGAGGCAGGAGATTAGTACAACCACAGTCCAGACCAGACTCCTGGGGGCCACCAGTTCACTGTGGCCCTTGGAGTACATATGTTCCTTCTTGATCCCCTGGTGGTCGGGTCGCCTGAGAACCAGCCTGCAGGGGTTCTGAACCTCAGCCAAGTCGATCTGAGCTTCACTGGGGAGAGTTCCTTTCTCTTTCTGCCTGTCACGCTCCTGGGGAAGGGAGAGGGGGAAGGAGGGAGGGAGAGAGAGAGAAGTTGACACTGTGTTATGATGCCGTGACAGTGACTCTACTGAACAAGAAAATCCAAGTGGGATTTTCCATGCACTATACTGGGCTCCTTTCCAGTTCTCAGTTCCCTTCATACCACAAAGTACTCAGATGGACATTCAGTCCCAGACAGAGATGCCTTTCATTCCTTTGTTACTACTGCAGGTGTTTTTGATGGGCTTTGATTACAATACTCACACCGTAGCATGGAGCCTTTTTTATGAGCTGAAAACACAGCGCTTTTGTTCCTTTAGCACTCACTTTCTCGACCTCCTTGAACACACGCAGGAAGTTGCGTCTGAGGACCCCGGACAACTCGTTCTCTGTCCAGTTCCTCTCCAGCAGCTCCTGGATCAGAGCGGGATACTTGGACACATCCTCTAATCCAAGAGGAAACCTTCAGACAGTAGAACATAACAGGATATGTATTACTGAAACCCTTAGGCCAAAGGAGAACAACATGTAAAATGCAGCTGCTATCTGTTACCAGCCTGCTTACAAAAAAGTGAGTCATTCTGATGGCATTCAAGCTGGAGCCTAATGTATTAATGAACTAAAGCTGGATGTGCTGTTGTTACTCTGAGGTAACAACAAGTTCTTACTTAGACGCTCCATCAAAGTCTCCTCCTATTCCTATTAACTCGGGTCCAACCACCTTCTTAATGTGGGTAAAATGGTCTGCAAAACGTGAGAGGAATATCAGAAGATCAGGAAGATATTTACATAGGATAAATCATGTATACACATGTTACTGATGTTCTTCGTATTGCTCTTGTAAACAGGTCTTGATTGATAACAAGGCAGCCAATTTTGCACTTAATTGTTTGATGCCAGTAAACACTAATCAAAGGCAACTGCTCACCAGCCACAATGGAGACATTGGCTTGGCCATGGCAGGCCACAAACCCACTGTGCAGATTAACCATGATGAGTCCTCCGTTCTCCTTCTGAAACAACAACACACCCAGAATAGAACATCAAAAAATATGACCTTCCAGCCATGTGCCTTCAGAAAGTATTCACACCCCTTGACGTTTTGCATGTTTTTATGTGTTACAGCCTGAATTTAAAATTGATTAAATTGAGATTTTTTTAAACCTGTACCGAATAAAAAATTTCCAAAACATGCATCCTGTTTGCAATAAAGCACTAAAGTAAAACTGCAAAAAAATTGGCAAAGAAATGAACTTTTTGTCCTGAATACAAAGCGTTATGTTTGGGGAAAATCCAAAACAACACATCACTGAGTACCACTCTTCATATTTTCAAGCATGGTGGTGGCTGCATCATGTTATGGGTATGCTTGTCATCGGCAAGGACTAGGGAGTTTTTTTAGGATAAAAATAAACGGAATAGAGCAAAATCCTAGAGGAAAACTTGGTTCAGTCTGCTTTCCAACAGACATTGGGAGACAAATTCACCTTTCAGCAGGACAATAACCTAAAACACAAGGCCAAATATACACTGGAGTTGCTTACCAAGACGACAATGAGTGTTCCTGAGTGGCCTAGTTACAGTTTTGACTTAAATCGGCTTGAAAATCTATGGCAAGACTTGAAAAGGGCTGTCTAGCAATGATCAACAACCAACTTGACAGAGCTTGAAGAATTTAAAAAAGAATAATGGGCAAATATTGTACAATCCAGGTGTGCAAAGCTCTTAGAGACTTACCCAGAAAGACTCACAGCTGTAATCGCTGCCAAAGGTGATTCTAACATGTATTGATTCAGGGGTGTGATTACTTATGTAAATGAGATATTTATGTATTTCATTTTCAATACATTTGCAAAAATTTCTAAAAACATGTTTTCACTTTGTCATTATGGGGTATCATGTGTAGATGGATAATATATATATATTTAATCAATTTTTAATTCAGGCTGTAACACAACAAAATGTGGAATAAGTCAAGGGGTATGAATACTTTCTGAAGGCACTGTAAAACAGGAAATGCAAATAAAGGACAAGTTGATTAAAGAAACACTTCAGAAAGGACATCGTCAAAACATCATTCCAAAAGTCTCTCCTGATAAACATAGGCCACCCACACTGAGTGACCGTGCCGATGGTGGTTGAAAGGGAGGAGGGATGGAGGAGTGTTTGCGAGAGAGAGACAGAGAGACAGACAGACAGAGACAGCGAGAGAGAGACAGAGAGACAGACAGACAGAGACAGCGAGAGAGAGAGCGAGAGAGGGAGACAGAGAGAGAGTTCTAGCCTTTGGTCTCACCAGTTCGTGGAGCAGGTCATCAGGGACATTGCGGCTGTGGTTACACACGGCATGGGCTGAGGAGTGGCTGAAAATAACTGGAGCTTTGGAGACCTGCAGTACTGCCCTGACTGTGGCCCAGGAACTATGGGACAGGTCTACTATCATCCCCAATCTGTTCATTTCCTTCACCACATCCTGAGAGAGAGAAAGACAGACAGAGAGAGAACAGATAAAGCATAATAACGCCACCACTTGCCGTGTTATTGAGGTTTCCCAGTAATGATGTGCTCTATGTACGTCATTGTACCTATCTGCTGACATTAAAAACATCAACACTTTGCTCAACTTTTCTTGAAGTAAGCACTTCAAACAGTAAAACTCTCAGTGATGAGATCATCAGTGTTACACAGCCCCCTAAAAGTCGTCAAGGATCAAGAATGTTTGTGACTTAAAGACGTAAGTGTAGCGAAATGTCATTCCGCTCCAGTATGACGCGTGAAGTGACCGGCGTAGGCTACAAGTCTTGGCTTTAACACAGACTTAGTGTTAAAGGTTCCCCTTACCTTACCGAAGTCTGTTAGGCTGTCATTTTCTCTTTTATAGACATCATAGATTGTTGAGGAGGACTCAGCCCTGCAGCAAGAAAAAACTACTGTGTCATAGCCCAGTAGCAAGAACCCAAGATGTCAAGCCAAAATATAACACATATTGTGCATGAGTCTGTCTGTGTGTGTGTGTGTGTGTGTGTGTGTGTGTGTGTGTGTGTGTGTGTGTGTGTGTGTGTGTGTGTGTGTGTGTGTGTGTGTGTGTGTGTGTGTGCATGTGTGTGTGTGCGTGTGCTCACCAAGGTGTGTTGCAGGTGTGTGTGAAGGCCATTGAGCGAACCCCCAGCTGGTAAAACATACGCAGGGTTGGCAGGCTGCTGTCTATAGAATGACCTCCCTCAATGCTGATCAGACACGCTATCCTCTTAGTGTCATTTAGTCCTGTGGAATACACACACATGATACACACACACATCATCATCATCATCATACTACTGTAAATGGGGCAGAAACATATTTTTACTAGGCATCAACCCACTTGAACAACCACACATTTCCATAATGTTGGAAAGATCCATTTGGAAAACCCATCAAATGACATCAGAGAGCATAAATGACTGGCCAGACGGAAGACCAGCTGGCAAGTGTCTCCTTGCCCAGTCTGTAAGCCCAACATGTTTGAAGCTGCCCACCATTGTTCCTGTTCCTAAGAACTCCAAGGTAACCTTCCTAAATGACTATCGTCCCGTAGCACTCGCATCTGTAATTATGAAGTGCTTTGAAAGGCTGGTCATGACACACATCATCCCAGACATCCTGGACACACTCCAATTCGCACACCGCCCCAACAGATTACGCAATCTCAGTTGAACTTCACACTGCTCTCTCCCACCTGGACAAGAGGGGAAATAACTATGTGAGAATGCTGTTCATAGACTACAGCTCAGCGTTCAACACCATAGTGCCCTCCAAGCTCATCACCAAGCTCGGGTCCCTGGGACTGAACACCTCCCTCTGCAACTGGATCCTGGACATCCTGACAGGCCGCTCCCTAGGTGGTGAAGGTAGGCAACAACACCTCTGCCATGCTGACCCTCAACACAGGGGCCCATCAGGGGTGTGTGAATAGTCCCCTCCTGTACTCCCTGTTCACTCACGACTGCGTGGCCACGCACAACTCCAAAACCATCATCAAGTTTGCTGACGACACGACGGTGGTAGGCCTGATCACGGACGGCAATGAGACAGCCTACAGGGAGGAGATCAGAGACAACAGCCTCTCCCTTAATGTCAGTAAGCAGCTGATCGTGGACTACAGGAAAAAGGGGGGAGAGCACGCCCCCATCCACATCGATGTGGAGCGGGTCGGGAGCTTCAAGTTCCTTGGCATCCACATCACTACGGACTTAACATGGTCCACACACACACACACACCTCTTCCCCCTCAGGAGGCTGAAAAGATTTGGCATGCGCCCTCGGATCCTCAAAAAGTTCTACAGCTGCACCACTGAGAGCATCTTGACTGGCTGCATCATCGCTTGGTATGGCAAATATAAAGCGCTACAGAGGGTGGTGTGGATGGCCCAGTACATCACTTGGGCCAAGCTCCATGCCATCCAGGACCTCTATATCAGGCGGTGTCAAAGTAAGGCCCAAAAAATTGGCAAAGACTTCAGCCACCCAAGCCATAGACTGTTTACTCTGCCACCATCCTGCAAACGGTACCGAAGCATCGTCTCTCGGACCAACAGGCTCCAGAACAGCTTCTACCCCAAAGCCATAAGGCTGCTAAATAGCTAATTAAATGGTTACCCCGGAATATCTGTATTGACCCTATCTTGCACTGACTCTGCACACTCACTAGACTATATACTGTATACACTATGTACAGTATACACTCACACACACTACACTGACACTCCCACACAAAACCACACACATTCAAATACACTTTTAGTTTTTTAGGGGGGAAAAAATGCTAAAATCACCAGGAATTCAGAAAGAAATATATAATAATTAAGTATTCCCACGAATAAAAAAAGAAACATGATCATGTCTCAATGTAATCAAGGTATGAAACTATTGTTATTTTCAAATACAATCTCTTATTGGGCTTATTTGTGGTCAATTTGCAGTGTACAAATGATTATAATTATGTTCTGGCCCCACGGCCATCCACGCTGACAAAAATCGTCCCGCGGCTGAATCTATTTGCCTACCCCTGGTATATTGTATACCTTTTACAGATGTAACCAGCTCCAGTTCTGGGTTCTCTGTACACATGCGATGGATCACATCTATCTGTTCCAGTGTGAGCCGCACAGCATCCTTCTTCTGGGCGCCACACAACACGTAGGCTGCAAACACCTGATCAGAGCATGGGATGGGGACAAAGCAGGAGGCCAGAGAGCAACACTTGAGTTAGAAGGGTATTATGGCTTTAGTACAACTCAGTATACACACGCACGGGGACACACACACATAAACACTCACACACTCACACAAGCATGCACACGCATACACACACACACATACACACACACACACTTAGGCTACGATTAACCATACATTAACCTACCAGAGCGCCGACATGTCCCGTTGTGAGTCGGTTGATGTCCGTGGCCACTTTGCTGATGTTGCGTAGGTCAACCTGACTCAGTCTGTTGTTGTGGAGAATCCTTAGCATCAGAGCTAGGTCGTTATGTCTAGGAGAGAGAGAGATGAGTCAGTCAGATGGAATAGAGGGGAGTGACTCAAGGTGGAGCTGGAGGAAGACATCTTTACATATCCAATTTCAAAAGGGACAGCTCCATACAGTACCACTTGTGTGTGGGCGAGAATGACTCAGTACGGGATGGTAATTATTTGTCTTTGGAACTACACTTGTTTTGGATACTTACTGCCAAATTTCCAAAAGTTTACCGTTGAAAATCCTTGAGCTATTAATATTTTAGGCTGCATATGATTTAACAAAAATATCTATGTATCTCTGCACAGACAAATATATAATTAACCAATAATAAGGAATACTGTAGGATAAACTTCTCTCTATTTTAGGAAAGCCAGAATAACTAAGACAACTTTCCTCCGTTCACTTACCCATCAATCAAAGGATATTTTGTCATCAAGCCAACTGCACTTCCTGTTGTAGGATCTTCCGACATCATGCCACAGAGAAAACACAGCATCAAGTGTGTCCCCAGGCTTAGTAAATCACCTCTATGGAGTATCCGCGACATCATATTCTATAAATAAAGTAATTTTAAGACGTGGTAACTTCAATCAGTCCAGTACTTTGAACGTTTGGTCCCACTTTAAACGAACTACAATGTATGAAGGCTTTATATGGCATTCATAAAGTCTTGATAAGCACTACATAATTTATAAACAAAGTAATACTGTATAACGTGTGATATGAAAGGCCTATATATAAAATCCAGGTCTTTGGCAAATGTGATCCTTTGCCACTCTTTATAACATATGAAATTTGCTTAAAGGGGCAATCAGCAGTTGCTACATAAATTTTTTGACAAATTAAGGATATGTGTAAAGAAGGCCGTCCTGCTCCTCTCCTCTCTACCTAACTTCACCTCACAGTCCCTTCAGTTTCCCTTAACTCCCGTTAGTTTGGCTGCTCAGCCTACCTTAATTATCCCTCTTCAAAGTAGCCACCCTTTGCCTTGATGACAGCTTTGCACACTCTTGGCATTCTCTCTACCAGCTTCACCTGGAATGCTTTTCCAACAGTCTTGAAGGAGTTCCCACATATGCTGAGCACTTGTTGGCTGCTTTTCCTTCACTCTGTGGTCCAACTCATCCCAAACCATCTCAATTGGGTTGAGATCAGGTGATTGTGGAGGCCAAGTCATCTGATGCAGCACTCCATCACTCTCCATCTTGCTCAAATAGCCCTTACACAGCCTGGAGGTGTGTTGGGTTATTGTCCTGTTGAAAAACAAATGATAGTCCCACTAAGCGCAAACCAGATGGGAAGGCGTATCGCTGCAGAATGCTGTGGTAGCCATGCTGGTTAAGTGTGCCTTTGAATTCTAAATAAATCACAGACAGTGTCACCAGCAAAGCACCCCACACCATCACACCTCCTCCTCCATGTTTCACGGTGGGAATCACACATGCAGAGATCATCTGTTCACCTACTCTGCGTCTCACAAAGACACGACGGTTGGAACCAAAAATCTCACATTTGGACTCATCAGACCAAAGGACAGATTTCCACCGGTCTAATGTCCATTGCTCGCGTTTCTTGGTTCAAGCAAGTCTCTTCTTATTATTGGTGTCCTTTCGTAGTGGTTTCTTTGCAGCAATTCGACCATGAAGGCCTGATTCATGCAGTCTCCGCTGAACAGCTGATGTTGAGATGTGTCTGTTACTTGAAGTCTGTGAAGCATTTATTTGGGCTGCAATTTCTGAGGCTGGTAACTCTAATGAACTTATCCTCTGCAGCAGTGGTAACTCTGGGTCTTCCTTTCCTTTGGCGGTCCTCATGAGAGCCAGTTTCATCATAGCGCTTGATGGTTTTTGCGACTGCACTTGAAGAAACGTTCAAAGTTCTTGAAATGTTCCGGATTGACTGACCTTCATGTCTTAAAGTAATGATGGACTGTCGTTTCTCTTTGCTTATTTGAGCTGTTCTTGACATAATATGGAATTGGTCTTTTACCAAATAGGGATATATTCTGTATATCACCCCTACCTTGTCACAACACAACTGATTGGCTCAAATGCATTAAGGAAAGAAATTCCACAAATTAACTTTTAACAAGGCACACCTGTTAATTGAAATGCATTCCAGGTGACTACTTCATGAAGCTGGTTGAGAGAATGCCAAGAGTGTGCAAAGCTGTCATCAAGGCAAAGGGTGGCTACTTTGAAGAATCTCTAATATAAAATATATTTGGGTTGTTTGACACTTTTTTGGTTACTACATGATTCCATACGTGTTATTTCAGGGTTTTGATGTCTTCACTATTATTCTACAATGTAGAAAATAGTAAAAATAAAGAAAAACCCTTGAATGAGTAGGTGTGTCCAAACTTTTGACTGGTACTGTATGTATATTGCATAGTTATAACCCTTAACTAATACTGTTTACATGTGTGCATATCTTTGTCTTATAGAAACACAACAATAAAATTCAAAATCATTCAGATTACCAAACCATATACACCTCTCCAAATGGAAACAGCTGCGTCTGCGTGTGTGTGGTGGTGACTATCAAGAGTACAGTGATGGGCCTCAACATCATGTTATAACCGGACAGCACTACAGAGGATAGAACCAAACCAATCAGTTATAAGTATATAGCGGGTGAGGGCATTTACAGCCGACCGCTCAGACGGGTTAGGGCATACCAGCCAACCATTTTTACTTGGTCATTCTAGCCGGATTTAGTGACCAACAGTTTTTACAATATGTACCCATTGATTCTTGAAGAATATAATTTATAAAATGCCTCATGAGTTTAGTTCAACTGTCGTACCCCATCAGAATCCAAAATATAAGCCTATCTACTCCAATGTTTGTAAATAAAGTAAATGTAAACTAACACTATATAACCTCAAAACATGGTTAAAACTACAGTATAATGTTGGTATCATGGATGGTCAGTCCTTGCATACATAGTTCTGTCTATGAATTTGAGAGTGGTTACATTTCTCCAGCTCCATCCCTCAGCTTTTTACTGCAACAGAGGCAGAATATCTGCTTAGTTATTGTTTCTACTGCTGACTTCTGCTAGAATGGTTTCTTAAGCATCTGTTGGCCTTCTAAAGGGTTAAGTAATGAAGGCTTCATTAATCCTTAAAAGTTGTAGTTCGTTTAAAGTTGAACATAACATTTAAAGTAACTTTTACAGTTAATGGGTCAACAGTTTTAATGAGTGATCCAAAACATTACGGATCTATAAATATTATGCAAATAGGCCTACAAATAACTGGAATTCTATAAAAAAGCATAATAATTCAGTAAACATAGGCAACATAATTATTTAAAAAGTAAAGTATTTTTAGCAAAACAAAACTCACTGTGCAAGGTGATCGATCAGCTGGTCGGGTTATTTACAACGAATGCAGCCTAAACCCGAACATCACAACTGAATAATGCGAATTTACTAGCTCCCTCCGCCCAGATGTAGGCTACGTGTGGGACTGAAATACATTGGACTGTACGGCATAGAATAGATCTTTAGAATAGATCGTGTACACTACACAGTGTGGTCATTGAGATGGGATTACTGCCATCTACTGTCCAATCTAAGTAATAACACTACGGGCCAGTTTCCCAGAGACAGATTAGCCTAAATAAACCTAGACCTGGAAATAAAAGTGATTTAAATGGAAATTCCCCATTGGGCATGTTTTTTAGTCCAGCTGTGTCCAGGAAGCCGGACCTTTAAAGGGACAATCTGCAGTCCCTACATCAATTTTTGGATATATAAATGAGTGATATACACCCATTGATTTTTTTAGATAATGTATAATTTATGCCTCATGAGCTTAATTCAACTGTCATACCCCATCAGAACCCAAAATATAAGCTTGCTTTACTCCAATGTTTGTAAACATTGTAAATGTAAATAAACACTGCATAGCCTCAAAACATGCTTAAAACTATAATTTTCATATATTGGAGGTCAGTCCACAGCTGTCTATGAATTTGAGAGTGGTTACATTTATCTAGGCCCATCCTTGAGCTTTTTACCAGAACAGAGGCGGGGCGACCGCATTGTTATTGTTTCAACTAAGGATTGCCCCTTTAAGTATTGTACTCATAGCCTAGTCTCAGAAATCCCAGACCTATGTGTGTATGCTGGAACATTGAGGGTATTCGATTAATGCCCCGGGACTGCCCCGGGTGAACCGGGTTAGCGTTGATTTCATTTGTTTTGTAACCGGGCTGCCTCCAGGGGCGTGAGCCAGGTGCCCTGTTTTGGCCGACGGTGGAGTCGGCTCAAAACAAAAGTGGCGTAGGTTAAGCATGTGGAGTAAATAGTAGGATTCTGTGTTTTCACATGCAAAAGTGACTGCTTTGATAAAAACGCTTTATCTGCATTCCCAATGAAAAAAGTTTGAAAATGCAAAACAATTTGGGAAAAGAGATGTATGTTTCTGAACGATGCATTACATTTGACATTTTAGTAATTTAGCAGACGCTTTTATCCAGAGCGACTTAGTTAGTGAGTGCATACATTTTCCATACTGGCCCCCCGTGGGAATCAAACCCACAACCCTGGCGTTGCAAACACCATGCTCTACCAACTGAGCTACAGGAGGCCTGCATCATGCTGCCTTGTTGACAACATGACCGAGCGACGCAGATTACTGTTCGATTTGAGAAGGGTGCTCTTCCCTCACTGCATAGCCCGGTGCACTGCGGTTCAGCTTAATCGAACTCCCTCAGTGGTAACATTGTGGGAGGCAACCCATCTGTCTAGAGAGAGATTACTCATTGTCTATAGCAGTGGTTCCCAATCTGGGGTATTAGGACCCCTAGGGGTACTTGGCCTATCCACAGGGGGTACTTGAGAAGACTCATTAAAATGCACATGAGGGGGGTACTTCAGCAGTACTCGGGGCAGAACAAAATTCAGTTGGCGGTACAGTACCCAGAAAAGGTATGGAACCACTGGTCTATAGCCTATACCATTATACTGCACTACAATATGTTTATTTTATTGAGGCAAAGAAAAGCTAGAGTTTGTTAAAAGGCTGTAGAGAAGCTCTGTTTATTATTTATAATGTTTTCATGTTACTAGAGCAGTTCTTACAAAAACTACATTATGTACACAATCAATCCATAGAACTATTCTTGATTTAGGCACAAAATATGAGGAAAGCTCAGTCCAAAATATTAATTAATGTTTTTGATTAGGTCAAATACATAATGGTTACAAAAATAACCCCTTATGAATATAAAAATATGACATGGATATGAAAATATGAGTTGATCAATAGCTTGAATCAATGAAAACGGACTAGTGTATTTCGTTTTTGACAAAAGGTGCATCTCTGAAACACAAATATAGTTAGTAGAAACTTCTTACAATCCCACAGATGAAACAAGCTGAAAGAGAGAAATCTTTTGCATCAACCAAACGCAAAAAAAGATGCACATCTCAAAGAAAGACATGTGGAAGTTCATGGGATCAATGTTCTTTGGGATAAAAGTACAAACTAAAGCACTCCATTGTGATTCACTACCAATCAACTTTCAAAAGCCTTTAGTTTTATCAGACATCCAACACTTAGGCCTACATATCGTCTGCAAGAATCCAACACGTAGGCCTACATATCATCTGCAAGAATGAACCTACCAGTACATGGAGTGTAGGAATGGAGTGTGAGTGAGTGAACAACCAACTCCTGAATCTGGATCAGATTAGTTCATCAGTATTCAAACCTCAACCGTCGTCCCAACTCCTCTGTACCTCTATCAATGGATGTTTAATACAGTGTAGGTATGTTTTGGGAAGTTTTAGAGGTATACAGACTGCAGATAGAAACCCCTGGTTGACCTAGAGGTCAGCTCTCTTCTATAACTCAGTACTGGTGAGAGTTTAACTGTCTGTCTGGATCCTGGAACACAAAACTATTCCGTCTTCCTATCCAGATAGTGCTCTTTCTTGGGTGGATATGTAACATTTAACACATTATTAACAACCAAGTCTCCACAACGGCCAGAAGTTAAACTCTTCTCCTCTCTCTCTCTCTGCAGCATTATGTGGATAAAGTACATTCATATTTCGAAGAGGCTGCAATACTAAAGTGACATTCTCTTACTGAAAGGCAAGATTAAAAGAAAATAAAAAAGCTTCACAATATTTGAATCCATTAAACCTCCTCTTAATTCACAGTTTTCACTCCATTGTTATAAAACAACACATCAGTAGGTTCTAAACCCAACCCATGATCTTAATAGCAATCTCAGCCCATTACAACACAAATATTAACTACTTCATTATACTATGAGCTGTATGTAGCGATAGCACCTTAACAAACCCTAACTAACCTCAGCTGCATCCTCTGAGACCATGTTCTTTCCTTCCCCATCATGGCCAGTAAAGAGAATGACAGGTAAGTCTAATGAAGCTGGGGCTACGGCTATGTGATGACAGGTGTGCGAGGTGGCGTTCTACGGTGCACTTCAGAAACTCTTGACAGACAGACAGACACCCACCACTCCTTTAAAACACTGCTGATCTATGTCCAATTAAGCCTCTGGTGTAAGTTCAGAGGAGGCTGGTACCATTCCCAAGGCCCAACAGCTCTCATATCTCACTAAGGCAGCCTAAAAGAGCAGAGCCCCTGTGCCATGTGCAGCCAAAGCCCATGCTTCTTGTAACACTTTGTAATGTCATGTTTTTATTTGGGTAATTCCATTGATCATATAACGTAGAGAGGGGTACTAGCTCTTTCGGTGGAGGTGGCTGTGCCTCTTAGGTGGGACGTGGGGAGTTTGGTGGACACTCCAAGGGTATTAGATGTGGGTTTGAGGCGAGACTGTCCAGGTGGGAGTTTACAGTCCAGTATAGACTCAGGGAGCAGGGTCTGGTTGGCTCTGCATGCGTCTCTCTGCAGCTGCTGCCATGGTCCTGCGTCTCAACATGGTCAGGTCTGAGACAGGGGCGTCTTCCTCCAGAGTGGGCAGGTCCTCCTCATCCTCTGGGCTCTTTCTCAAGTATCTCCTGTGGGGAAATGAATTGATATGGGTTGTGTTCAGTAGACACGAAACGGAAGAAAATGCTCAGAAACAGAGTGTAGCAGGGAGAAACTGTCAGAACCAGTCTAATAAGAAACATTCATTTTGCTAAACTTTTGCTATGATGTGTCATTATGAACATGACCGTGATCTCACAGTCATTTAGTTACAATAGATATATTCTGCTACTGTAGTTACTCAGTTACAGGGCCAGAGACTGAACCCTGACCTAACAGACAAGAAAACAACCACCAAGATAGCAACAAGTGTTTGCTCTTATCTAATAAGACTCTTATTTTGAAAAGATTGTCAGCTGAGGCCTGGTCAGGATGCCCGGTCATGTTGCAAAACATTCAGATAGAAAATGGATTGTGTAGAAAGATATGATTATCTGCCAAGTTGAATAGGGTTAGCTATATTTCTATCTGCAAAGCTGTGAAGGTTTCCCCTCACTGAATACACCCATGTAATTTGACAGACTGGTCTAGTATTGCCAGTGGTGACAGTACAGTACCTGCGTGCCTGTTGTAGCAGCTCATCCTTCCTCTGCAGCAACATCTTTTGTCTCTCCTCTGCAGACTTGGAGAAGCGGCTCCCTCTGACCTCCAGGTTGTTCAGCTCGCTGGGGGCCGTCTCCACCCCCCCACTGGCTCCTGCCCCCTCCTCTGGGCCTGGGTTCACCTGCAGGGGGGAACGCTCAGCCGCCTCGAGGGGGAGAGGCAAGTCAGAGACATCTTTAATCACATTTGACCAGAACCTGAACTCATGCCCTCTATTTTTCTACCTAACCTTAAGAATGAGGCAGTACAATCACACACAAGGAGAAAGTGTAGGCCTTCTGGGATCTCTATGTGGACCACCATGGCCAAAATACCCAATGAACTGAACTGGAGGACCTACCAGAGCAGGGAAGGGCACCACGATGCGTCCCTCCAGGATGTTGTCGGTGGTGACCTCTACAGAGCGGGTCAACTGCAGGTCCTGCAGCACCAAGTGGTAGGGAACTTGAGGAAACATCTCCTGGATCTGATGGGCCTGTGGGGAGTAGAACACTACGTTACCCAGCAGCCACCTACATTCTATACAAGTCATATTGCTGCAATTAATACATTGAAAACAAAGCTGTTGATGAAGGGCAGGTGTAAAAACAATATTCAAAGCTCAGATGATGCCTGCGAGACCCCCTGGAAACTGTTTTGGCGGACACATTAAACCTAGTCCAGGACTAAAAAGCATGCTGAAAGGAGAATCCCCTGGTGTCTCGGGAGGGGATTAGAGTAAGGCTGTGACTCACCATGGTGTTGAGCTGAGAGTTGTTGGCCTGCTGAGCGATAGCCAGGATGTTAGTGGTGTGCATCACCTCTACTGAGAAACTAGGCAGCCAGCTGGCGATGCGGGAGCCTGGGAGGAGACATCACCACAATTATCTCTACCTGAAATGTGCACTACATGTAATGTTTCTAATATTGTGATGTCTGTCTATGTGACTATCAGCAAGTTGTATGCCAGAACTCATATACACTTCATCATCATCATCAACCATACTCAATAGAGTAGTCCATTCAGTGGGAGCACCTGTGTTGTAAAAACAAGTCTGTATGGGCCTTACCATCAAAGTGGAAGAAGTGATTGTGCTGGTTGAGGTGTGGTCTGGCGTCTGCAGCGGGGCCTCCGGGGCCCAGGTTGTTCTCCAGTGGGAGGCCAGCCCCCTGCTGCTGGCCCCTGGCCGGGCCCCCATCACCACTGATGTTCAGGGACATCCTGCATGTTGGACACGACGTGTCCTGCTCCAGCCACGACCGCAGGCAGGAACTGAGGAATAGAACAAACAGGAATGTTAATGTACACAGATATGCAGCAAACACAGATACAGACAACACAGACACACAAGCATATTATGAGCCCAGAGAAACTCAAGCAGTCGCTTAGTGTCATTCAAAACATCACCCACATAATGCCACATTCAATCAAGTGTGAGGAAATAATGACTCCTGGGTTTTTAGAGGTGCCATAGTTGGCTGGGTCAGTCTCTTACTTGTGGAAGAGGTGTCCGCAGGGCAGTTTGCGTGCTGTCTGCATGGTGTCCCAGCAGATGGCACAGTCATCGTTGTTGGCTACCAGCTCCTCTGCTGTGGCCACTGCAAACCTGAGAGGTACAGAGCATAAGAAATCTAGATCAACCTCTTTACTAGTCTCATGAATAGCTACAGTTGAAGTCGGAAGTTCACATACACCTTAGCCAAATACATTTAAAATCAGTTTTCACAATTCCTGACATTTAATCCTAGTAAAAATTCCCTGTCTTAGAATGTGAAATGTCAGAATAATAGTAGAGAGAATTATTTATTTCAGCTTTTATTTCTTTCATCACATTCCCAGTGGGTCAGAAGTTTACATACACTCAATTAGTATTTGGTAGCATTGCCTTTAAATTGTTTAACTTGGGTCAAACTTTTCGGGTAGCCTTCCACAAGCTTCCCACAATAGGTTGGGTGAATTTTGGCCCATTTCTCCTGACAGAGATGGTGTAACTGAGTCAGGTTTGTAGGCCTCCTTGCTCGCACCCGCTTTTTCAGTTCTGCCCACAAATGTTCTATAGAATTGAGGTCAGGGCTTTGTGATGGCCACTACAATACCTTGACTTTGTTGTCCTTAAGCCATTTTGCCACAACTTTGGAAGTATGCTTGGGGTCATTGTCCATTTGGAAGACCCATTTGCGACCAAGCTTTAACTTCCTGACTGATGTCTTGAGATGTTGCTTCAATATATCCACATAATTTTCCTTCCTCATGATGCCATCTATTTTGTGAAGTGCACCAGTACCTCCTGCAGCAAAGCAACCCCACAGCATGATGCTGCCACCCCTGTGCTTCACGGTTGGGATGGTGTTCTTCGGCTTGCAAGCATCCCCCTTTTTCCTCCAAACATAACGATGGTCATTATGGCCAAACAGTTCTATTTTTGTTTCATCAGACCAGAGGACATTTCTCCAAAAAGTACGATCTTTGTCCCCATGTGCAGTTGCAAACTGTAGTCTGACTTTTTTATGGCGGTTTTGGAGCAGTGGCTTCTTCCTTGCTGAGCGGCCTTTCAGGTTATGTCAATATAGGACTCGTTTTACTGTGGATATAGATACTTTTGTACCAGTTTCCTCCAGCATCTTCACAAGGTCCTTTGCTGTTGTTCTGGGGTGGATTTGCACGTTCATCTCTAGGAGACAGAACGCGTCTCCTTTCTGAGCGGTATGATGGCTGCATGGTCCCATGGTGTTTATACTTGCGTACTATTGTTTGTACAAATGAACATGGTACCTTCAGGCGTTTGGAAATTGCTCCCAAGGATGAACCAGACTTGTGGAGGTCTACAATTCTTTTTCTGAAGTTTTGGCTGATTTCTTTTGATTTTCCCATGATGTCAAGAAAAGAGGCACTGAGTTTGAAGGTAGGCCTTG
Organism: Coregonus lavaretus; assembly: GCF_964263955.1. Taxonomy (NCBI): domain Eukaryota; kingdom Metazoa; phylum Chordata; class Actinopteri; order Salmoniformes; family Salmonidae; genus Coregonus; species Coregonus lavaretus. Next base: position 23,998,739 of record NC_140024.1, on the reverse strand, counting down.
AAATACATCCACAGGTACACCTCCAATTGACTCAAATGATGTAAATTAGCCATGACATCATTTTCTGGAATTTTCCAAGCTGTTTAAAGGCACAGTCAACTTAGTGTATGTAAACTTCTGACCCACTGGAATTGTGCTACAGTGAATTATAAGTGAAATAATCTGTCTGTAAACAATTGTTGGAAAAATGCCTTGTGTCATGCACAAAGTAGATGTCCTAACCGACTTGCCCAAAACTATAGTTTGTTAACAAGAAATGTGTGGAGTGGTTGAAAAACGAGTTTTAATGACTCCAACCTAAGTGTATGTAAACTTCCGACTTCAACTGTAAATAGCTAATAGCTAGATAGCCCGTCATATGAAAGCAGAGAGACTAGATTCAAACAACAACAGCTTCATACACAGAGTCACAGCTAAGCGTGAAAGAACACCACCCATCATCTAATAAGAGCTGTATTATATACAGGACAGTGAGAGCTGTCAGTGGGCTGATCAGTAGACAGACCTGGCCTCCATGTTGTTGATGACACGGAGGTAGTTCTTGTGGCGTCGGACGCGGCGCTGCACCTCATGGAACAGATACCTCAGCTGCATGAAGATCACCAGACTGGCCATGGACAGCCAGATATTACCAAAGAGCTGAGGGGAGACAGGGGAGTCCAACGTTAAACACAGCTCTAAGATATTACTAAAGAGCTGAGGGGAGACAGGGGAGTCCAACGTTAAACACAGCTCTAAGATATTACCAAAGAGCTGAGGGGAGACAGGGGAGTCAAACGTTAAAACAGCTCTAAGATATTACTAAAGAGCTGAGGGGAGACAGGGGAGTCCAACGTTAAACACAGCTCTAAGATATTACTAAAGAGCTGAGGGGAGACAGGGGAGTCCAACGTTAAACACAGCTCTAAGATATTACTAAAGAGCTGAGGGGAGACAGGGGAGTCAAACATTAAAACAGCTCTAAGATATTACTAAAGAGCTGAGGGGAGACAGGGGAGTCAAATGTTAAACACAGCTCTAAGATATTACCAAAGAGCTGAGGGGAGACAGGGGAGTCCAACGTTAAACACAGCTCTAAGATATTACTAAAGAGCTGAGGGGAGACAGGGGAGTCCAACGTTAAACACAGCTCTAAGATATTACTAAAGAGCTGAGGGGAGACAGGGGAGTCAAACATTAAAACAGCTCTAAGATATTACTAAAGAGCTGAGGGGAGACAGGGGAGTCAAATGTTAAACACAGCTCTAAGATATTACCAAAGAGCTGAGGGGAGACAGGGGAGTCCAACGTTAAACACAGCTCTAAGATATTACTAAAGAGCTGAGGGGAGACAGGGGAGTCAAACGTTAAACACAGCTCTAAGATATTACCAAAGAGCTGAGGGGAGACAGGGGAGTCCAACGTTAAACACAGCTCTAAGATATTACTAAAGAGCTGAGGGGAGACAGGGGAGTCCAACGTTAAACACAGCTCTAAGATATTACTAAAGAGCTGAGGGGAGACAGGGGAGTCCAACGTTAAACACAGCTCTAAGATATTACTAAAGAGCTGAGGGGAGACAGGGGAGTCCAACGTTAAACACAGCTCTAAGATATTACTAAAGAGCTGAGGGGAGACAGGGGAGTCCAATGTTAAACACAGCTCTAAGATATTACTAAAGAGCTGAGGGGAGACAGGGGTGTCCAATGTTAAACACAGCTCTAAGATCATACTCAACTCATCTAACTGAATACTGTGGCTCTATCTCAATTAATCTTTCCTTGATTACTCTCATCATCTGAGAGGAGAGACCATGGACCTTCTCCTCCAATATAGTTGAGGAGTAGAGGAGATGGAATGCAAGGAATCGCAGAAAGACAAATTGAGATAGAGCCCTTGTTTTAAATTCAGGCTAGTTCAGTCAGCCATCTTGTGGGCCTCTCGGTAGTGCAGTTAGTTCCCTTACTAACACCAGCCCGTAGTGCTCCCAGCTCTGTTACTCACCAGCATGTGGATGTGGTGCATAAGGTCCAGGGACAACATAGACAGCTCCATGATGAAGTCAGTGTAGTAGACGTAGGAGCCCTTACTCTCCCAGGTGCCTGGGTGCTTCAGATCCCACAGGTGGATGGTGTACCTGCAGAGAAACAGACAGTCAGAAACCTGCCCAAGTCACAATAATGCCTTTTTATTTTGACATTTTGCACTTATGCTTTTGAATTGTACACACTACAAATCAAATGTATTTATAAAGCCCTTTTTACATCAGCAGTTGTCACTAAGTGCTAATACAGAAACCCAGCCTAAAACCCCAAAGAGCAATCAATGCCGATATAGAAGCACAGTGGCTTGGAAAAACTCCCTAGAAAGGCAGGAACCTAGGAAGAAACCTTGAGAGGAACCAGGCTCTGAGGGGTGGCCAGTCCTCTTCTGACTGTGCCAGATGGAGATAAGAGTATATAGCCATTAAGGCCAGACTAACTTATTTTTGCTTGCGCTAATCAGTCGTTGTAGATCATCACTTAGCTTAACTCTCACTGGGCCAGCCCGAACGTGCACCTCCCCAAAATTCCCAACCAACGCAGCTCTGCGCACACGTCCTTCTATTCATTTCAATGTGTTGACAGTTGGAGAAATTGATTGAGCTGCGTTGAGAATTCGAAAAGTACACTGCTATGCATACGCGTACAAGTTTTGGACTCTGATAGGCACTTAATGCTATGGGTATCCACACAACACAAAGCAAAGCAACAACTCATACACCTGGCTACTGTTTACAGGGTTTAACCTAACTAATTAATGAACCACTCCAATAAATACAGCTGCCTGTAAGTCATCCTGATCACCCTCTGTAGTACAAAGCAGTCTTTCAACGGGTGCTCATGGTAACACATCTAACAGCACGCTAATAATAGAACTGGTTCATTCTAGATCTGCTATGTCATCTGTGTTGCTGTGGTGGTGTGCAAGAGGGTCTGCATTCTGAAAGAAAGGACCTTACCTCATGATGACATGTCCAGTCCGCACAGTGACCAGCAGACACTGAAAGACAAGATAAAGAGATATGAATTATACATAAGTCTTTTATACAATACCTTGATTTTAGAACTGTTTCCCACAAGAAAGGAACTGATGACAATTATGTATTACTAATTTGTGACTGAGTAAACCGCCTTGTTACTGTAACTTACAATAAAACAACAGCTGGAACAAACTCCTGCAGGATGGTAGTCCCAACTCCCCAGGAGGTTTAGCCAGTCCTGCTCTAGTCTACACCAATGGGCGTGCCTATAGAAATACCTTCCCCCCAATATAGAGCAATAGTAATGGGGTCTTTTTGTAGGCACTAACTCCGCCATGGTTCATTGGACAAAGCCTATTGGGAAATGAATTGAGTTTTTGTAGGGTTTTTGGATCAACGCCAGAAATAAGGTCTGTGGTAAACACAGGTATGGAGATCTTATACGTTTTGTTCTATGAGATAATCTTCATCAGCTAACTTCACTTTTTGTGAATTTTTAAGCATTTATGTAATCAGAAAAGAACAAAGGCTTCATAATTCATAAAGGTCATGTTAACGGACTGATACTGTCTCATAGAACAAAACGTATAACATCTCCTAAGTCTGTGTTATTTTTTGCCTTTTTTTTTTCTATTCCAAAACCCGATTCTTTCCCCATAGGAACGGCCGAACGAACCAGAGGTTACTCATTTACGTTTTTTAGAACTACAAGCTGGCGAGCTCTTTAGGGCTTGGTCCTCACCTCAGCAGCCATGAAGGAGAGGGTGTGCATGCCATGGGTAGCGCCCAGCAGGCCACAGACCACAGCCAGACCACAGCAGCCCAGCAGCAGGGATACCAGTAGACCCAGGACACGTACATGGCTGTTCATAGAAGTAGTGGGGGAGAAGGACAGCTGCAGGGGGGGAACAGGTACACATTAACCTACTGTACAGAAAGAGAGATTACTAAGACAAACACACACAGATGTAGACGGACATGCACACCTACATATAACTTGTACTTTCATACAAAGAGCGACCAACACACACAATGACAATTTAGGGGAGGTTGCAGACTTCATGGCTACTCTTTCAATAGACTTTCCAGTTGAGCATGTTTTTTGGTCAAGAGGTAAGCTTTATCTGGGCAGTGTCACTGCAGCCCCATACTGTCCTACTAACACATGCTCAAAAAACCAGTCTAGTGACACACAAGAATACTGACACAGGTACAGTGACGCACATCCAGGCTTGTTATGCAATGAAAAGCTAACAGGCTCTGATCCAACTTTTAGCAACAAAGTACAGCATTCCAACAGGTATTATGTCAGTTGATATGATAAGGGGAAAACCTAACAACCATTGATTGCAGACAGAGAGGTGTCATTCTTCACAATGCAATGTGGTGTGATGTTCTGTTTTCCTCTCATATAGCTACAGCACACTATCTAATAGGCCTAAATGTTAATACTTTTTTTTGTATTATTACATTTATTTGTCAGGGACCATGTACAACATCCCATTACACCAGATTTAGCCAGACAGCTCATTTTCATCTGTAGTCCCCCACTCTGTAGTTTGAGTCTATGAAGTGACTGAAACATTAGCTAAACCTAAGACCCTGGCCTACATACATACAGCAAGAACTAGCTTATTAATAGGTCTGGTCTGGACCTGAAAGAGACCCGGTCTATGGCAGTCACTGTGACTGAATGTATAGCCAACAGCTTCATATCACTGACATCTAACAGAGGTATATATGTTTACAGTGTAAACAAGTCAACAAGGTCACTCTCCCTATAGTACAGTGGGTGGGCCCATCTACATTTTATCATTTCAGTGTATTTCAGTTTTTTATTCAGTACTGTAATAAGTTGTCATGCAGACTGTGTAATAGCAGTTGTTACCCATTATAACTACTTTTATAACATATCATGTCGTTACTCATAACTATTTAAAACTACTTATGACAAATGATGTGTTATATAGCTGTTATAAAGGCTTTATGAATGCATTCATAAGGACACCTACAGTAAAGTGTTACCATAAAATGTACTATTATTATCAACAGAAATAGAGGTTTGTTGAGGGAAAATGTACTTGCTACGATTGTGATACGTTGTTGTCTCTCCTAGCTATCTTAAGATGAATGCACTAATGTAAGTCGCTCTGGATAAGTGCGTCTACTAAGTGACTAAAATGTACTGTTAGAGGTTGATGAGACGTACGTATTCAAAGCGGTCCTTGCACAGCTGGACCATGAGGTGGAGGAAGACCAGGGCAGAGAACCACAGACACCACATGACCACCTCCTCCACCGTCTGAACGTTCAGCACCCCGAAGATAAAGATGAACTTATAAAAGATGAAGTTCCAGAACTTGTCCTTCAGGTGCTGAGGGGAGTGGAGTAGAGAGGAGATGGTAAGGGAGAGGGGTGGAGAGAGGAGAGGTCAATACATTAGAACATGGATGGAGTGGTCAGAGTACACTAATAGACTCAAACCACCAGTGTGGATTTCAATGCTAAGATCTTGTTTTCCAGACTATTTGTGGAGGACATTTGTACTATAGTTTATAGACACACAGTCAGATGCCTAACCTTCAATAAGGCGACATGCCAAAAAGCAGACGCTTGAGAAAACATGCAAGTACCACGTTGACATGTGAGCACACACAAGGCTTATCAAATACCAGTTATTAGGTTACCACCACAACTCCAAGACTCACCTGCTTCTCACTGACTCTGAGGGGCCCAAAAACCATGCACTGGATCATCTTAGCAATTAACATCAGAGAACAGCATGCTGTATTCACCAACACCTGAGGAGTAGAGAAGAGTAGACCACTTAGCAACCAAGTGACAACTAAGTAACGTAACAACAATATTGTCTGCTTGGCTGAGTTGAGCCTATCTTGAATAAGACTTACCCATACAAAGAGACTGTCAGTGACCAGGTACCACATAACAGTGGTTGCCAATTCTGTATCTGCACCCACAACATCATCACTAGTCACATGTTCTAGGCCTTGGCCACCTCTATTATCTCCTTCTAAGGGGGCAGGTGGGGGAGGCTCGTCCATGTCTGGAACCCCGAACCCCTGTTCTGTCACAGTAGTGTAAGCGCTGAAGATGCTTCCAGCCAGCAGAGCCACACTCAGCGCTGTGTAGGTCTGCAGACTTGGCCAGGGAAACCTCTCCAGGAATAGCAGAGGCATTGGAATGTTAATGTTGGAGGTCTCTCACAAACAAGACTTGTGAAGTTAGGCCTAATAGGCTTGACACTGATTTCCACCACACCTTTGCTCTGTCAACAACCTGCAGGGAAAGAAAACAAATCAGTTAGGCTACTGTAGGTAATGGTAATGAATGGAACTAGCTAGCTAGTGTAACGGTAGTAAGCCTGAGCAATAAGCCCTCTCTGTCTAGTTCTAGTTTATAGTGTTGTTTCACTGGCCAGAGACAGTTGTGGAGGGCTAGCTGAGCAGCTAAACTTGCTGGCTAAGTTCAAATTGTTATTAGCTAGCTAACTAACTAACTAACTACCGCTACCAAAACAACGCCCATTTTGGTCCAGCTCGCTAGTGCGTGCTAGGCTAATGTTAGCATGGAAGCTAGCTGTTCGCTACAAGTTTAGACAGCTAGCTAGCTACCCAATGTTATATATATCAAATAAAACAAACTCAAATAAAGGACCTGACATTGCTTATAAACTAGCACTTTAGCTTGCTGACTGTCTAGTTAAAAAGTCCAAACTCTCTAGCTAATTAGTTAACTAATTTAGCTAGCTACCTGTTCCAGAATCTATTTGACGTTTCCGTCCTCGGCAGAGAGGTTGCTAACTAGCTAGCATTAGCAACTAGCTAGTTAGCTAGCTGGAGATTATGAAATAAACCAAACCAGTCTGGTTAATATTTGAGCAAAGACATTTCACTCAACTTACAAATTGATCAATTTGACATTAACTAGCTAACTTAATGTCCAACATCCAATATCCTCTTGTAGAGGTTGACAGTAGACTACGTTGAAATTCCCCGATCCGTGGTTAATGCTGCATTCACATACTGGTCGGAACTAGAAAACTCGGAAATGTCCGACTTGCTAGTTCGTTGACCGCGGCACGTGTACAACTATAACCAGTTAGGACGTTTCCTTGTCCCGTCTAGTGTATGAACGCGGCATATGTTGACGACATCTTGTTTATTTCTCTCTGGCTGGAGATATACAATCTATGCAAGAGACCCAGCATACCAGGACATGAAATTCTGAGCGTCTTCACAACAACTTTCAAAATAAAAGTGTGTCAAGTGCAATGTTGTCCAGTAAAATCAGGGTTGAGGAGTAACTGATTACACGTAATCAATTACATGTAATCTAATTATTAAAAACAATTACCTGTAATCACTTACTTTACCAGCAAAAAATATTGCAATAAGATTACAGATACTTTTGAAAAAGGAGATGATTGCTTCTTGGATTACATTTTAATTCAGAAAGAATGTTTGCAAAAAATAAATTATGATATCTTTCTGTTTTCTCAATGACTTTCAATTCAACATTGAAAAAAGGTGCAAGTTTAAGTTTGTTCCACCTTATCTTTATGCTAATGCCTTTTAAGGGAAAAGTCATCCAAAAGTAATGTTACTGATTACAATTTTGGACAGGTAACTAGTAACTGTGAAAGTAGAGCGTAACCTACTCAACCGAAAAATGTAATCAAAAATCTAATTAATTCATGACAAACACTGTTTACAGCAGGTATAAAAGGTGCAGTGAAATGCTTATGCGCTAGCTTCCTTAACAATGCAGTACAGTAATCAATTATAACAATAAAAATAGTCAACTCTATGTCAAATAAAATGTTTTTGTCACATGCGCCGAATACAACAGGTGTAGACTTTACTGTGAAATGCTTACTTGCAAGCCCTTTCCTTACAATGCAGAGTTAAAAAGTAAGAAAACATTTTGCTAAATAAAAAAGGAAAAATTTTAACACAATAAAATAACAATAACAAGGCTACAGTATATACAAGGAGTACCGGTACCGAGTCAATGTGCAGGGGTACAAGGTTGTTGAGGTAATATGTACATGTTGGTAGGGGTAAAAGTGAATAGGCAATCAGGATAGATAATAAACGGAGTAGCAGCAGCGCTTGTGAAGAGAGTGAAAAAGTGTGAAAGTGTGTCTATGTGTGAGTGTGTGGCATCAATATGCAAGTGTCTGTGGGTTTTGTGTGTGTGAGTGTATGTAGTGTGTGTGTGTGTGTGTGTGTCACGCCCTGGCTCTGGGGACTCTAGTATGTTGAGCCAGGGTGTGAGTTTTCATTTGTTTATGTTCTAGTTGTTGTATATCTATGTTGGCCAGGGTGGCTCCCAATCAGAGACGGCTGTAGCTCGTTGTCTCTGATTGGGAGTCATACTTAGGTAGCCGTTAGGCATTCATTATTTGTGGTTTCTTGTTCTTATTTGGTTTGTGTTAAACCGTAGACATCACGTTATCGTCTGTTGTTTTGATCGTGTGATCATTCTCTAAATAAATATGTTCCGTGTTCGGTCATTGATACCGTTGGACGTCACGAGTCGTTTCTTGTTTTGTATTGAGTTTAAACTTTAACTAATTAAAGTATGTTTGTTCATCACGCTGCGCCTTGGTCTGTTCCATATGACGATCGTGACAGAAAAACCCACCAAGACTGGACCAAGCAGCGTGTCCAGGAGCCATCACCATGGAGATCGCTAGCAGATCTCCGTGGCAACCTCGACTGGGTCAAGCCTAGTGAGGAGCAGAGAGGGTGGACTTGGGAACAGTGGAGGAAGAGTCTCGACTGGGTCAAGCCAAAGGAGGAGCAGAATGGCTGGAGTTGGAAGCAGGAGAGCGAGAGTTGGGCGAGAAATATAGAGGCCTGGCCCACGGGGAAGAGAGACCCCCAGAAAATTTTTAGGGGGGGGCTAACGTCGTGGACGACGGGCCAGCGGATTGGCAGAGGAGGCCGCCAGGTTACGGGGGCCACTGGTCGAAGAGGGGGTGGAAGATGTAGAGGCACGGCGAGAGGTACTGGCGTGTGTTGCCAGTCCGGTCCGGCCTGTTCCTGATCCCCACGTAGGGCCAGTGGTGTGTGTTCCCAGTACGGTCCGGCCTGTTCCTGCCACTCGCACCAAGTCTACGGTGCGCATCGCCAGCCCAGTCCGGCCCATTCCTGCTCCCCGCACCAAGTCAGTGGTGCGCGTCGCCAGCCCAGTCCGGCCCATTCCTGCTCTCCGCACCAAGTCTGTGGTGCGCGTCGCCAGCCCAGTCCGGCCCATTCCTGCTCCCCGCACCAAGTCAGTGGTGCGTTTCGTCAGCCCTGTCCGGCCCGTTCCTGCTCCCCGCACCAAGTCAGTGGTGCGCGTCGTCAGCCCGGCACGGCCCGTGCCTGTTCCACCGGTGGCGGGTCCGGCACCGGTCAGGTGCTGCGTCACGCCGGAGCTAGAGCAATCCGCTCCACCACTGTTCAGTTCAGCTCTGGTCAGCAGGGCCAGACCGGACCAGGGGTACTTTGGGGGGTTAGAGAAGGAGTGGGGGTCATGTCCGGAGCCGGATCCGCCGCCGAGGCGGAGTGCCCACCCGGTCCCTCCCCTGTTGTATTTGGTTGGCGCGGTCGGAGTCCGCGCCTTTAGGGGGGGGTACTGTCACGCCCTGGCTCTGGGGACTCTAGTATGTTGAGCCAGGGTGTGAGTTTTCATTTGTTTATGTTCTAGTTGTTGTATATCTATGTTGGCCAGGGTGGCTCCCAATCAGAGACGGCTGTAGCTCGTTGTCTCTGATTGGGAGTCATACTTAGGTAGCCGTTAGGCATTCATTATTTGTGGTTTCTTGTTCTTATTTGGTTTGTGTTAAACCGTAGACATCACGTTATCGTCTGTTGTTTTGATCGTGTGATCATTCTCTAAATAAATATGTTCCGTGTTCGGTCATTGATACCGTTGGACGTCACGAGTCGTTTCTTGTTTTGTATTGAGTTTAAACTTTAACTAATTAAAGTATGTTTGTTCATCACGCTGCGCCTTGGTCTGTTCCATATGACGATCGTGACAGTGTGTGTGTGTTGGAGTGTCAGCGTATTATATGTGGGTAGAGTCTATTGAGTGTGCATAGAGCCAGTGCAAGAGAGTCAGTGCAAAAAAAGTGGGGGTGAAGGGGGTCAATGTAAAATGCACCCAACACAATGCATTCATGCACTAAAAACAATTATTGTGTAAACTGTAATGGGGAAGGCGTACATAATCTACTGTAACAAATAAATACAAAAATAATACATAAAAACGGTAAAAAAATATTTAACATCCTGTACATTTTACTTTGTCACATCTAGCTAACCACATTGCTTTCCTGTCACACTCAGACAGAAACTCTTGTTTGTACTATTACAGAAGTAAAGTGACCATTACTGCTTACGAGGCCAAGGGTGATATAAGGAACTACTCCCCAAACAACATCATTATTTCTTAGGAAACAGCAGTTGACTGCAGTGCAAAATGAACAGCTCGAGCTCCTCCATCTCAGACAATGATGATGCATTGTTGAATGAAATGTCAACCATAGGGCGATCAGTAGTCTGTGTGATCCTGGGCCTGTCGTTCCTGGTGGGGGTCCCGGGGAACCTGCTGGTGATCTGGACCATCCTGAGGCACGTCCAGCAGCGCTCCCACACCGTGGTGCTCATCCTCAACCTGGCTGCTGCAGACCTGCTGGTGCTCATCACCCTGCCGCTGTGGATCTACTCCCTGGCCCGCTCCTGGGTGTTCGGGAAGGCCTCCTGTAAGGCCATGGTGTACGTCATCAACACCTGCATGTACAGCAGCGTCTACCTCATCACCCTCATGAGCGTTGAGCGCTTCCTTGTCATCCGGTACCCGTTCAAGATGTTGCGCTGGAAGACCAAGGCCATTATGGACAAGGCTCTGGTGGCTATCTGGGCTCTGGCTTTCCTTTTAGGGATCCCATCCATTCTGACCCGCTCTATCGATGAGATCGATGGGACTGAGCAGTGTCTTTTCACGGAGTACAGCTCAGTGGCCCAAGAGGTGGTGTTCTTATGCCTGGAGACCTTGGTGGGCTTCGTGGTCCCCTTCTCCACCCTGGCTGTCTGTTACTGTCTAGTAGCAACACACCTGAAGACAATGCATTTCGGCAGCAGCAAACAGAAGTCGACAGTTCTCATCAGTAGTGTGGCGGTAGCCTTCATTCTCTGCTGGCTTCCTCACCATGTCCTCAACACTGTAAACCTAGTCAGCATTCTGACAGAGGATCCAGATGATGCTGTGCCTGTTTCAGTGGTCCAGAGTGCAGTAGTGTTTATCTCTGGAGCGCTGGCCTTCATTAGTAGCTCTGTGAACCCTGTGTTCTATACCTTCGCTGCGAGGAACTTCCAGGGCAGTCTCCAGGAGTCCCGCATGGTCAGGCTGTTCCAGGAAGTCGCCTCACACACCTCCTCCAAGCTAAGGGGATCTGGCAACACAATAGGATCGGACAACACAACAGGATCGGACAACACAATGCCCTCAGTAATGCCAGACTGCAACAATACCACAGATAGAACTACTGTGTAGGACTACAGAAATGGTCGCTCTGGATAAGAGCATTCTGGATCAATTTTTCTCTCAGACCCATGACAAAATGTGTAGAATTGCAGGAAACTAGTTTTAAAACATTCTCTCTGCCCCATGGCAAAATGTGTAGGATAAGAGCGCCTGCTAAATTACTAAAATGACAAATGAAAACTGTGACCTGATCAATGATTCAGATGTCAGCATTGATGATAATAAATATGGCTAGAATCTAGAAGTTTGATTACAAGTTTGATTTTTATGATCATGGTACGAAATCTAGAGATTGTTGTAGTGCTTGTGAAATACAGTGAGAAAAGCCCACAAAAGTAATTAAATGGTGACTATTTCAACACAATAAAGCTATTGCATTTGCTCATAAAGTGGTATAACTTAAATAACATTTATTCGTGGTCCTGTTACAATTCCTTGAATATTATTGTCTTGAAATTCCTGTTTCCCAAAATAACACACTGGCTTACTCTATTTGATCACAATAAAATAAAACAATCTGATCTCAAGTTCATATCACTTCAATAAAAGTAATTTGTGGTCAATACAATTCTTTGACCTCTTAAAATATCTTAGAAGATTCTTTTTCCAGACAGTGCCACAATAAGGACCCACTGGATGACTCACTGCTCTGTCTCTCACAGAATGATGGCTCTGTGAAAAACCAACCTCTTTCCTGCTCTCCTCCGCAAAGTTAAAGGGAAGTGAAAGCTTGCTGGTGCAGCACTTTTTTTCTGTCTGAGTATGTACACCAGATAGGAGGCATGTAAAGCGAGGTGAGGCAAGGCGATCGGCAGCATCAACCAGAACCGTTCGATCATCAGCTGTCTTCAGCTTCAGAGTCCACCATGGCTCCTGATGAGTTTGCTGGCAGAACTGCGGTGGCCTGTGTGATCCTGGGCCTGTCGTTCCTGGTGGGGGTCCCGGGGAACCTGATGGTGATCTGGACCATCCTGAGGCATGTCCAGCAGCGCTCCCACACCGTGGTGCTCATCCTCAACCTGGCTGCTGCAGACCTGCTGGTGCTCATCACTCTGCCGCTGTGGATCTACTCCCTGGCCCGCTCCTGGGTGTTCGGGGAGGCCTCCTGTAAGGCCATGGTGTATGTCATCAACGCCTGCATGTACAGCAGTGTCTTCCTCATCACCCTCATGAGCGTTGAGCGCTTCGCCTCTGTGCGACACCCCTTTGCCTCAGCCGGCTGGAGGAGGAAGAAGGCCTTGAATAAAGTTCTTCTTGTTCTGTGGGCTGCTGCGTTTCTATTCAGCATCCCGGTCTTTCCCACCCAGGTGGTGGAGGGGGACCCTGGGGAGGAGCATTGCCTGTACAGGGAGTACACCTCAGATGGCCAGGAGGCAGTGTGTGTTCTACTGGAGACCCTAGTGGGCTTTGCGGTCCCCTTATGTATTCTTGTGGTCTGCTACAGCTGTCTCTACAGCCGCATCGCACAGATGACCTTTAAGTCCAAGCGTAAGTCCACGGGCTTGATTGCAAGCGTGGTAGTGGTGTTCGCATTATGCTGGACCCCTCACCATGTGGGCAACGTGCTCTCCCTCGTCATCCTCACCATCAAGGGGTCCCACCGCGAGGTCGCAGCGCGTCTAGAGAGCGCCAGAACCACCATGACCTTCATCGCTGGAGCCCTCGTATTCATCAGTAGTTCGGTCAACCCTTTGCTTTATGTGTTTGTGGCGCGTACATTCCGGAGTTCCCTGAGGGAAACAGGGATCCAGAAATTGTTCTGGCACATCTCAAGCACGGCCCCCAGAGAGGGGACTAAAGAACTGTCCTTTGTGACCAAGAGACCGAGCTTCTCTCAGACACAGAGCCACAGCTCCCAGTGTGTCACAGAGCCTAAGGAACAAATGGATGTACTTATAAATATATGTGAAAATGGTTCATCCTGAGTTTGAATATGATGTGTATCATACATTTTTGATAAAGATTTTTGTGTGTAAATTACAAAGTTTGATTTGTCACATTGTTTCTATATGTTAATTAACTTAAAATGTAGAATAACAATTGTTAATCATGTTTATGTCAAACATAATGCATATAAAAAACATTTAAATAAGTACTGTATATCATTTTACCTGTAGTGAATTTGAATTAACATTTGAAATGATACTTCAAGGTTTAACAAATACGCGTTTTTCGATGTAGGCCCACTGTGTTTGACCAATTTTTTAGTTGTGATATAATGCTCATTTCATGCTCAAAATAATGTTATATTCCATGTGCCACAGAAGAAAGAGCTTTATAGAAAAAAAGAACATATGTCACTGCATATGTTTGTCTGAAGCTATGTGATATGAGTATAATGACTGAGTGTACTGTATGTATTCAGCTGCTTATCTTGAGGCCATGCCTCACTACATTTATTTTTGATCCTCCTGATCTGGATGGAATATATTTCATCCACAGCTTTAGCCTTCATGATAATGGCAACCACAGATATCAGCCTCTTGCTGTCATACTGAACTTTACTACTGTCTTTATACTGATCATTTAATTGTTATAGTTGAAGTCAATGAACATGTGTATATACCCTAGGTCATATTTGTGCGTTTATTAAATAAAATAATACTTATTTTTAAAAAGATCCCTTAAAAAAACGTGTTGAAAGTGTTACAAAGACCATTACAAGTGTTACGAAATTTATCTTTCAGTCAGAAAGTATGAATCTGCTAGTTCTGTGGTTCTGGTCTACACCTAACATCTGTTCTGCGACAGCACGAGTCATGCTTTCAACTTCCCTCTCATCTACGGAGATTGCAACATGAAAATCTGCCTTGTGTCCCCTTTGACCACTGACGAAAAGAGGAATCTTGTACGACTCTTTGGCACAATCATATTAGAGAGAAAACCACATTGTTTTTCTAGGGAGTTTCCTATGTCAGCTAAATCTAGTTAAATATTTTATTCAAATAGGGATTTATTTTATTTACATCAATATCATACTATTGATTGTAAATGATGATTCATTAGTCCTTATAGTCCAATAGGTGGCAGTGTACCTATTTTCCAATGACTGTGGAATTCTGACACATTCACAAGACATTGCCCTCTCTCTCCATTTAATAGCACAGTTTCTATCTCACTTTTAATTCAACTATAAATGAACCCGCCTAAAATATGTATGTTAAGGTGTAATTTCACTATATATTAGGTAAGATGTAAGAAGTTTTATATCGCGTTGACAGTCAAGAGGCTCCACAGTGTCTCTGCATGTATTCTTCTGAAGGAGTGAGTCACACAGCGTTTGGCTGGGCCTCAGACGGGTGCTCTGTCTCATCCTGATCCAGTAAGCCTGGCTCTATTCAATGTGTCACGCTGTCAATCAGACACACGTACACACACACAAGCGCCCACACACATGCAGGCGCACACACACACACACATGTAATGGCTGCTCTAGCTTGCTGAGTGTAAGAATTACTGGGCTGGGCAGGGCAGCTTGTGTCAACACAACCCAATTACAGGACAACACTGCCTAAATTGTTTTCACCTGCTCCTGTAGTGTGTACAATTTGAATGTAAGTGTCTCGCCCTGACTCAGAGGACGCTTATATGTTGAGTCAGGGTGTGTATATTCCTTGTTGTGATTTTCTATGTTTAGATCTAGTATGTCTAGATCTATGTTGGCCGGTGTGGTTCCCAATCAGAGGCAGCTGTCGCTCGTTGTCTCTGATTGGGGACAATACTTAGGCAGCCTATTGGTACTAGTGGGTTGTGGGATCTTGTTCCGTGTGAGGTATGTTGTTTGTGTACCGTGGACTTCATGTGTCGTTAGTTTATTCGTTTCAAATAAACATGTATGCATATCACGCTGCGCCTTGGTCTGACCCGTTCATCAACGAACTTGACAGTAAGGGGGTGGGGTGGTCTCCTTTACCCTCTGTATATTTGTGAAAAATGATATTGCGGCACTGCCTCCAGTAATCACAGCTGTGTGTAGTGGTGCTGGCTGCTGCCCCAGCAGGTGCTCCTGTCTTGTCTGAACCTAAGCCTAACCAATCACAGTGGTTGTTGCAGCCAGCCTGGTCAGTCTATGTGAGGATGAGCCTGTGGCTCCTGTGGAGTTCACAGTTTCACTTCTGGTCTTCATCACTGCTCTGGGGCCTGGGCTGCTGACTAAAATCACACTGGTGTCACACTGACAGAGGCCGAAACAGCCTGAGGCTTGCCTACATCATTTGACTGTCAACTAACCAATGGCCATGGCACACGTCTTGCTTCACTGATGTTGCTTGTAATAAGCTACACTCAACTGCACACTGCCAAGCTCTGAACGTGTGGTGCAAAATGAGGAAGCAACCGTCAGTGTGTGAGAAAATGTTAACATGGTGTCAAACACCTGTAAACCTTTGGTCACAGCTTGCCAGAGTATGATTGTCTCACTAGTCTTGAAAGAAAGGACAAGTTCATTCAGAATTTAAGTTTCTCACCATTAACACTCACAGAAGGAAACACAAAACATAGGGGCCGACTACCTTATGGCAATTTCCTTTATGTGTAGATAAAAACATGGTGGGAAATACATCACAATCTCCTCATACATCACAGACCCATCATACATCACAGTCCCATCATACATCACAGACCCATCATACATCACAGTCCCATCATACATCAGAGTCCCATCCTACATCAGAGTCCCATCCTACATCAGAGTCCCATCATACATCACAGTCCCATCCTACATCAGAGTCCCATCATACATCACAGTCCCATCCTACATCACAGTCCCATCATACATCACAGTCCCATCATACATCACAGTCCCATCCTACATCAGAGTCCCATCCTACATCAGAGTCCCATCATACATCACAGTCCCATCCTACATCAGAGTCCCATCATACATCACAGTCCCATCCTACATCACAGTCCCTGTAATATAGAATACCACCAACCATATAATGTCTTAAACACACTTTCTCTGACACAGCAGGGCCTAAAAGCTTTCATCTGAGTTTCATACACTCAGTGGGAGGGAGGGGAGAGAGAGAGACAGAGAGAGAGAGAGAGAGAGAGAGAGAGAGAGAGAGAGACTGCGAGAGAGAGAGAGAGAGAGAGAGAGAGAGACTGAGAGAGAGAGAGAGACTGCGAGAGAGAGAGAGAGAGAGAGAGACAGAGAGAGAGAGCGAGAGAGAGAGAGAGAGAGAGAGAGAGACTGCGAGAGAGAGAGAGAGAGAGAGAGAGAGAGAGAGAGAGAGAGACTGCGAGAGAGAGAGAGAGAGAGAGAGAGAGAGAGACCTTCACAATAGGAATTTCAATGTGAAGGCAACCAGCCCTCCTGAGGCTTGGGGAAACAATAGGGTGAAACGAGGTGATGAGACAAAAGTCCTTTCCTTTGTATTGTCTCCAGCCCATAGTTACCTATAGTACAGAAGGAAGGGGCGTAGAGAGCAACAAAACACACCATCCTGGGAACCAGGCCATGGAGTAACAATTCACAGGGCTCCCGAGAGGCAGCAGACATGTGCCATGTGCCTGGACAAGTACCTGTGGGAATGCACAGAAGTTTTTTTTCTTGTAGCCTAGCTATGAGGTATGTATAGGCATTAGGAAATATAATGCATTTTATGAGACATTTGCCCAAGACTTACCGTTTAGTTATTTTATGACCTTTCCACAAAGGTGTGCTGTCACTCACACAACCAGTTTCTCTGAACAGCTTCGACCCCCAAGCCATAAGACTGCTGAACAGTTAATCAAATGGTTACCCTGAATATTTGCATTGACACCCTTTTTATTTGCACTGACTCTCTTGCACTGGACTCTACCCAAACACTCACACATACTACACTGACACTCCAACGCACACATAGACTACATACGACTACATATGCTCTCACACACACACGCTGCTGCTACTCCGTTTATTATCTATCCTGATTGCCTATTCACTTTTACCCCTACCAACATGTACATATTACCTCAACTACCTTGTACCCCTGCACATTGACTCAGTACCAGTACTCCTTGTATATCGGTTTGTTATTGTAATTTTATTGTGTTACTATTTCCATTTTAGCGAGGGCCATAAATGTATTTTCTTTTATAGATGGTGCAACAGAGTTTTACTTTCAAACACGTCAGAAGAGAAGCTAAAATTCATATATATATATATATATATATATACAAAAAGGGAAAAACGTATTTGATCCCCTGCTGATTTTGTACGTTTGCCCACTGACAAAGAAATTATCAGTCTATAATTTTTATGGTAGGTTTATTTGAACAGTGAGAGACAGAATAACAACAACAAAATCCAGAAAAACGCATGTCAAAAATTTTATAAATTGATTTGCATTTTAATGAGGGAAATAAGTATTTGTCCACCTCTCAATCAGAAAGATTTCTGTCTCTCAGGTGTCTTTTATACAGGTAACGAGCTGAGATTAGGAGCACACTCTTAAAGGGAGTGCTCCTAATCTCAGCTTGTTACCTGTATAAAAGACACCTGTCCACAGAAGCAATCAATCAATCAGATTCCAAACTCTCCACCATGGCCAAGACCAAAGAGCTCTCCAAGGATGTCAGGGACAAGATTGTAGACCTACACAAGGCTGGAATGGGCTACAAGACCATCGCCAAGCAGCTTGGTGAGAAGGTGACAACAGTTGGTGCGATTATTCGCAAATGGAAGAAACACAAAATAACTGTCAATCTCCCTCGGCCTGGGGCTCCATGCAAGATCTCACCTCGTGGAGTTGCAATGATCATGAGAACGGTGAGGAATCAGCCCAGAACTACACGGGAGGATCTTGTCAAGGATCTCAAGGCAGCTGGGACCATAGTCACCAAGAAAACAATTGGTAACACACTACGCCGTGAAGGACTGAAATCCTGCAGCGCCCGCAAGGTCCCCCTGTTCAAGAAAGCACATATACATGCCCGTCTGAAGTTTGCCAATGAACACCTGAATGATTCAGAGGAGAACTGGGTGAAAGTGTTGTGGTCAGATGAGACCAAAATTGAGCTCTTTGGCATCAACTCAACTCGCCGTGTTTGGAGGAGGAGGAATGCTGCCTATGACCCCAAGAACACCATCCCCGCCGTCAAACAAGGAGGTGGAAATATTATGCTTTGGGGGTGTTTTTCTGCTAAGGGGACAGGACAACTTCAACGCATCAAAGGGACAATGGACGGGGCCATGTACCGTCAAATGGGTGAGAACCTCCTTCCCTCAGACAGGGCATTGAAAATGGGTTGTGGATGGGTATTCCAGCATGACAATGACCCAAAACACACAGCCAAGGCAACAAAGGAGTGTCTCAAGAAGAAGCACATTGAGGTCCTGGAGTGGCCTAGCCAGTCTCCAGACCTTAATCCCATAGAAAATCTGTGGAGGGAGCTGAAGGTTCGAGTTGCCAAACGTCAGCCTCGAAACCTTAATGACTTGGAGAAGATCTGCAAAGAAGAGTGGGACAAAATCCCTCCTGAGATGTGTGCAAACCTGGTTACCAACTACAAGAATCGTCTGACCTCTGTGACTGCCAACAAGAGTTTACCACCAAGTACTAAGTCATGTTTTGCAGAGGGGTCAAATACTTATTTCCCTCATTAAAATGCAAATCAATTTATAACTTTTTTGACATGCGTTTTTCTGGATTTTTTTGTTGTTATTCTGTCTCTCACTGTTCAAATAAACCTACCATTATAATTATAGACTGATCATGTCTTTGTCAGTGGGCAAACGTACAAAATCAGCAGGGGATCAAATACTTTTTTCCCTCACTGTACTAACCTGGGGTAGTATGCAGTGTAGTTCATACTAACCTGGGGTAGTATGCAGTGTAGTTTATACTAACCTGGGGTAGTATGCAGTGTAGTTTATACTAACCTGGGGTAGTATTCAGTGTAGTTTATACTAACCTGGGGTAGTATTATGTGTAGTTTATACTAACCTGGGTAAGTATTCAGTGTAGTTTATACTAACCTGGGGTAGTATGCAGTGTAGTTCATGTTCATGTTCATGTAGAGCTGTGCAGGGTGGTGCTGTGGGGGGTAGTAGGCCAGGGTGGGGTGGGGGCTGTGTGGGGGCTGGGGGGTTCTGGGGGTGGCCAGTAGGGGGGGCTGGTACAGAGCAGCCTCAGAGAGCATGGCAGGAGAAGGGAACGCAGCATAGGCCGGAGGAGCCAGACCTGGGGAAAGGACAGAGAGGGAAGTTCAGAATTTCAGATACAGTAACATTCAACTACACAGGAATATTGGATCCTTATCATAATCTCAATATTATTACACCATCATAACATTATCATGCCTAAGCCTGCACATCAAACACAGATCTGCAAAGAGGAGTGGGACAAAATCCCTCCTGAGATGTGTGCAAACCTGGTTACCAACTACAAGAAACGTCTGACCTCTGTGACTGCCAACAAGGGTTTTGCCACCAAGTACTAAGTCATGTTTTGCAGAGGGGTCAAATACTTATTTCCCTCATTGAAATGCAAATCAATTTATAACATTTTTGAAATGCGTTTTTCTGGATTTTGTTGTTGTTATTCTGTCTCTCACTGTTCAAATAAACCTACCATTAAAATTATAGACTGATCATGTCTTTGTCAGTGGGCAAACGTACAAAATCAGCAGGGGATCAAATACTTTTTTCCCCTCACTGTATATATATAAATTGTCATACACAGTACACACACACTGACAAAAACTGGCAGTGAAACTCTTACGCCTCGATCAGACCGACACCGTCCTTGCATCAATGCTGCATAATAAATTCTGCAGTCAAACCTTTTAAATATGTATTCCAAAATTTTTACTGGATATGTGTTCAACAAAAGTTCAACATTCACCTTTTGTTACAATTTCTGTCAAGTCTACGCACAATTTGATGCATACGTTGGATATATCGAACCAATGCACCACACAGAACAACTGCAACTGCCTCTGCAAAGCAACGCTGCAAGGCAAACGCAGTGTTCTCTCTGCTACCCTACTGCAAGCCATACCGATGCACCAAGTCTGGAACCAACAGGACCTTGAACAGGTTCTACCACATATAATAAGACTGCTAAATAGTTCACCAAATAGCTACCGGACTATCTGCATTGACCCCCATTTGACTCATCGCATATGCTGCTGCTATTGTTTATTATCTATCCTGATTCATAGTCACTTCATCACTACCTATATGTACATATCTAGCTCGATTACCCCGTACCCTTGCACATCGACTCGGTAATGGTACCCCGTGTATATAGTGAAGTTATCGTTAGTCTATGTGTATGTATTCCTCCTGTTATAAATTTTTGTTTTTCTCTGCATTGTTGGGAAGGGCCGTAAGTAAGCATTTCACTGTTAGCATACACCTGTTGTTTACCAACCATGTGACAAATAACATTTTATTTTGATTTGAATGTAGCTTAATTTCTGGTGTCCCAAAACGTAAAATCACTGTTGGTGTGCTCGAGGCGTTAGGTGCTTTGCTACTTCAAAGGTGTGGTGAACAGCGGGATACTTATATGCTACTACTTCCTTCAAACGTGCT
This sequence comes from Coregonus lavaretus, assembly GCF_964263955.1. Taxonomy (NCBI): domain Eukaryota; kingdom Metazoa; phylum Chordata; class Actinopteri; order Salmoniformes; family Salmonidae; genus Coregonus; species Coregonus lavaretus. The sequence continues at coordinate 23,977,650 of NC_140024.1, read as the reverse complement.
ACACCAATCAGGTTAGGTTACATAGGTATTGGTGCGCTATGTTCCGCCCTCACCTTTGCCAAGCGGCCAATAGGCCAACTCCCCTGGGAGCTTTGACTGAAAGTAAGAGGCTGAACTATACACAGGTAACTCCGTAAAAATTGCGAGGAAGAGGAAAAAAAAACTTCAGGGCTTGTCATGGAGTTCGCGTGAAGGAAAACACGGATTTTTACCAACTTTCTTTACCAGTTAAACCAGTATCTCTGGATAGAACACACTCAAGTACTTGATCAGGTAGAGTCTTTGAACGCAATCTCTTTCGTGTCCTCTTGAAAATAATCTTTCTTTCCCCCTATTCGTTTACTTGACTTCAATTGAATTTCCAGACCTTTTGTTTGCTCCTTATCACTGGAAAAAGGTGAACCCTCGTGTTATTTTTATTTCATCTTTGCTTTTAATTGTAGTTTTTACCCTTGTGGTCCCTGATGGCTTCGCACAGTGATACTCTGGTGGTGTTCTTTGGGGCAACAGCTGGTGCAAATGGGGGTAAACTGGGTTCGGATGAGAGGGAAATAATTCTCTTGGTGTGGCAAATTGTGGATCTACATGAGAAAAAGGTACGGACTTTCTCAACCGTTGTAAAGGTTTCTTCTTTTTAGTGTTTTGTGTCTAAGTAGTGGACTCATGTTTTAACTTGACAGCTGACATATATTAATCAACAAACGTACGCGTTCTGTAAATATTTGTGGGTCACAGTTTTAAAAGATAAGTGTGCACATGGGCCTCAACTAAACCAACCGATAGGCTGAGGGTGTGTAGCCTACACCTGTGTCAGATTTAATTTCAGTGAAATGCTTTAAATATAGGATGAAAGAAAGCGTACCTTTTTGGTTATATGTCAACGCCTTGACATTGGCAACTTTGCGTTGACAATTAACTGCTTGTTTGACAATTAACTGCTTGTTTGATAGTCGGTGAGTTCATAAAATGGGCCTGTCATGTTTAGTACTGACTTGGGAAATTAGTTGTTGCGTTTTTACCAAGCTGTACTCTGTAGTTTAGAACTAAAATGGGTGGCACATGCCGTGGTGAAACACCGATTCCGTTCACAGGTTGGGAAACTTCAGAGACGTCTTGTGAAGCCCGATACTTTAGAGTTGACAGACCAGAGTGAAGAGGAGACTGGGCTGTCTGTGGACGAACTCTACAAGGCCGAACCTCTGGACAAAGTTCTGCAACAGGTGAGACTCATTTTGTCTGATTAGGCCTAATAGTGAAGATTCCTGTTCAGGCCCAATAGTGAAGATTCCTGTTTAGGACCAAAATCTCGAGTCTTGTCCTTTGCTTTCCTGCATTCTAAGACTTAAATATTTTAAAACTGACTCCAAAGAAAAGTTTAAGATGCTGAACAAAGCATTTCATCTCTAATATGATAATGGCTGAACTTTAACTGGCAAAAACAACCATGCATGATAAGACTGACAGCATTCAAATGGTCTTTAACATCGCCAACCGCCTGGAGGGAGATAACAGGACATAACAAGCTTGATGGTGACGCTTTAGGGAAATGTTAAGGTGTGTCGATTTTCTCAGCGAATGGAAACCCCTGAAAGGTTTCTGACCATTAACAATTATTCCAATTGGTTGGCTGCTGTTTGGCCTATTAAGCTCTTTGACAGGCAGTGAGTAGTTGCATCCAAAATGACACCCTATTCCCTATAGTGCACTACTTTTGACCAGAGCCCTATGGGAATAGGGTGCCATTTGGGACCGGCCCAGTGTAGAAGCTGGTTTGAGTAGGCTTGCTTGGCTAAGCAGTGACTGCCGTGGGGTTGAGGTAGGGACGGGGAGACAAGCAGGTCTAGTCTTGTCCCAGACTGATGCGAGCTGCTGACATCTGGAAGACTGAATGTTTACCTGGGAACGCAAAGAAACACGCCTCCTGGGCAGAGAGGACGGAGAGAGAGAAAGAGGGGGAGTGAGGGAGACCCCTGGCCATAGCCTAGCACCTGTTTTCTCAGGCTAGGTAGTTGTGAGATGAGGCAGTCTGTTCCTGTTTATGATGACCAGGATGTGAATGTGTTTTCAGGTTCCACCTCCCCAGGTATGTTTTGACAAAAGAAGGGCTTATGTTGCCAAACGTGTTTTTCAACCGCTCTTTCTGCCTGCAGTGCTGAGAGTATTTGTATGCACTCTGTAGGTAGGGAGTTACACCGAACCCCATCCCCGCCCCAGCATTATTTCATAATTGAAAACCCCATATTACCAGGCTCTCCTAGTGATTTAGGGTTATGGTTTAGAGATGCTGTCTGACTCAGTGCTGTGGTCCTCTCCCATGCAACAAGCACAAGCAGGTTCGCTGAAGTGATCAATCCTTCCTAAACAACAACAATGTTTTTGCAATAAGGTCCCTGAGTTTGACAGTGCTCTTGTGGTTGTGGCTTGTGACACAATATAGATTTAGAGTAGATCCGTACTGCAAGATGCTCTCTCACTGCTGATTTCTGATTGCTGAAGTAATCTGTAGTTTGAGTTTCTCTACCCGCAAGCCGTCCCAATTCCAGTTTGTTTTGTGAGTCTGTGGACCCTTTAAAGATTAACCAGAACAATCCATTTTTTACTGGCTTACCTCTGTCTGCTGGGCCACTTTCTCTTGCCATTGGTCAGGTTTAGTTTATTCATTTGTGTCTATTGATTTAAGCCAGGTAGTCAGTGGAGGAATGGAGATAAAGCTACATTCAACTAATGTGAGTCATAGGAGAGACTGCCTTTGGGGTTGTAGGTAGGAATAGCTAACTAACCTGGCAGAGACCATATCTCAGTGGACCTGACAATGTCATAAGGCCAGAGCAGCCTAGCCAAGGACGCAGATTTGTTTTCTTTGGTGAAAGATTTATTCAGTCGGAGAAAAATGGCAATCGAGATTAGAACTGGGCTGCACCCTTTCCATTGGGGGGGGGGGACTTTAAACACTACTGTTCCTTGTGGATTTGTAGCCTGCCTTCCATTCAACATATTAACAACTTTCTCTCCCTAAGATTGAGTTTTTTTATTTTATTTTTATGTCAGAATCCTGTTCTAGTTTCTTAGCTGTTCTCAGATCAATGGGTTTGTCTGGAAGACACTTGTGGTTTGGACTCATTGAACCCCAGTCAGTCTTAGGGCCTCCCTTTATTAGGGCCAGTATTGAGTGTGAAGAGCCTCAGATCAGTGCAGTGATAGTATACAGGCTCTGACTTGCTCTGTGCCAGGCAGCCTGGAGCAAAGCGTGTTCAGCTCTCTGTGCTGCTAGGTCTCTCTCACAGGTGGGGCAGCGTCACCCTGTTCCCAGGTTCTGAAGGCACTGGGGCAGGGCAGGTGCACAGCAGAGGCAGATAATGAAAGATAAAGGGCCAGCAGCAATAAAACTCTCCCTTGGTCTTCTCCCTTCCCATTCTCCAACAGCATTGTGCCTTGTAGAGAACAAACCAGAGGGTCCTATACAGACCCAGGATTGTAAACCTCTAATCTCCACAGTCCAGTCATAAAATGACAAGTTTGGGACAGTGGTGTGACTGTAACAGGCCTAGCCATGAGTACTGCCTGGTACTCCCTAACACCTTATCGTGAGCCTCACCACCACCCCTGCTCGACTCCTCTCCATGGGCCCGGCCTCAACACCATGCAAACACACCAGCTATAGTTTATACCAAAGAGAAAACACAGATGGTTCAAGGGTCAACTCCTACCTCACTCTCACCCATGGCACAGTGCAGCAGAGAACCACCCGCCCTCCCAATGGGGAAAATGAAACCAATGGTAATCAATGAATGGTTTGGCTGGCCTGGTCAGGTCAGGTAGATTAGTGACCGTCTATGCACATGTTCTCATTTGTAGCATGTTGACATTTCCTATTCTGACTGCCTTATTGAGTTAATGTCTGGTACTTTCTCTGATTTAACCTTTGCTGCTTGTGTTGTCATATTTATCAGTACCTGTTCCCTTTGTTAGGCCTGTCCTGTTGGACATGTTTGCTCTAATAGCATGCTAGTTTGGCAGAGCGGATAGAGTACAGGGTGTGTCGCTTAGTTCCTTTAAACCATTTGTTTCTATTCCTAATCCGGCTGCTGATTGTGCAAGGCGGGGCTGCATATCTGTGAAAACAGCCGCAAGCAAACGAACACCACACCTCACTCACCATGCATTAGGTTGAACACAACTACCTTTGCATCCTGGTCTGTTCCTGCTTGTCCTATTATCTATGGGACTACTTAAATGACTGGGTTCTATACCATAGATGTTACCAGATACATTACAGTATCTGTTGATACCCTATGACATACACTGTGTATCATCTGTCATGGCTCCCAGATGATGACACATTGACCTCTGGATCCTTGGCAGACAGTCTTTTCAGAGAAAGCCAGTCAGTAGTCTTAGGGGCCTATCTGACCGGCCCACATCAGCCAATGAGCTTCCTGTGTGTATCAGTCCTTCCCTAACCCAGATGTTATCATAGCATGGTGAACTGTAACACACCAGGCCCTGAAGTGGCATGGCATCCCACAGCTCCACGTGGCAAGACAGACCTGTCAATCAATAACCCAGTATCCTGGTCCCGGTCACCACGAGGACTCAACCATCTCATCCCTTTTTAGGGTTTGATAGGTTCAGGATAGCTGTAGACGATAGATGGAGTGATGAAGGGTTCAACAAAACTCTCCTTTGTTGTCTCAATACAATGCATATGATCATGGTATAGGGGGCCTAGTGTTTTTTTGTCCTGTGTGATGGTGTTTGTGGGTAACGGTCAGTGTGTTGAAATAGAGACCCTCATGAACATAATTATTTCCCTCAAGTTGAACTCCATAACCTCATGTAGATTAGTGAGAGCCAGTCAGGGGTCATGTTCAGTAGGGCGAAAACATTTTTGAAATGGGGAGGTACCTCTTGACCAATAGGGTCACAGATTTAAGCTTTCCGTTGCAATCATTTTCCTACGGTGTGCCCTACTTTAACAGCACCCATGGCTCCTCTCTCAGGCAGTTGAGTCGCCAGCTGTTGAGGTTGAGAGGTCATGGCCCTGTGTATATATCTCCTGGCTGTCCGTGTGGAGCATGCTCTAACACACACCAGCAGCAACACACTCGTACTGTCTGAAGGCTGGATGTCATATATGGCTAGTGGCCATGTGAAATTAGCCTCACTGACTGACTGACAATTAGTCACTAACGACCATTTAGATCTTCTGGACAGATAACATGGTATCCCTCTCTGTGGGACTGTAGCTTGTAGGGGATAAGTAGTAGCTAAACAAACCATGAATTTGAGAGTAGTGTTGCCTATTTGATGTGGGGTAAATTTAGTCATTTTTTTTATATTCAGCATCACTCCGTCAAGGGAAATAGTTTTCTAACAAAGATATCTAGATATTTCAGGATGTTGTTGTATCTTTGGAAATAATCAGAATCCATGTAAATATTAGTTTTGGGAAAATAAGTGGTCTCTTGGCACAACTTACGGGTATGGGGTAAATTGAGCCGCGAAACAGGGTAAGTTAAGCCGCCTACAAATGTCTGTACTGAATGAAGTATTACCACTACCTTTTTAAAACCATGCCCATCTTTATTTCCCAAACACAATTCAACACAATCAAAATGGCTTTTTTGGCTTAACACCTAACAAACACTTGAGCTCACCTAACAAACACTTGAGCTCATAGACTGGAGCTCTATGTTAAGGGTGTCAGTTATTTATTTTACTGTCGTAGCCGACGTGTATACTGTTGAGTTGTCAGCGTACATAGAAACACAGGCTTTATTAAAGGTCAGTGGAATATCATTAGTGAAAACAATAATGGCCCAGCCAGCTGCCCTGCGGAACACCACACAACAGAATTTGCATTATAGAGGCTTCCGTGCTAGGTTTAGGACCTCCTATTGAAGCTTATAGAGACCCCAACTGATGTATAGAACAATCTTAAAATGATCTACTGTGGTTTATATACAAGCCCCGTGTAGCTCAGTTGGTAGAGCATGGCGCTTGCAACGCCAGGGTTGTGAGTATGATTCCCACGGGGGGCCAGTATGAATCTAAAAAATAAATAATAAACTGTAAGTCGCTCTGGATAAGAGTGTCTGCTAAATGACTAAAATGTAAATGAAACCTCTTAACACAATACATTAATTTGACTTGGTGAATCTTTAAAAAAAAAAATTTACCTAACTTGCTTACCACATTTTCCATGTGGTTTCTCCCTTCAGACTCCATAAAATTATGACCGGTTCCTCAATATTTGGTCAAATGATACATTTTGTGTATGGTTTCCTACAAACAAGGGCGTTTCAACTTACCCTTTTGGCTCAACTTACCCCACTCTCCCCTAATAGACAAGATACCAAAATGATATCCTCAAAGAAGGAAGCCAGCCTAGCTAGAAATGGAATTGGAGCACCAACTGGCAAATTGGAGAGGTCAGTTTGTTGGTTGAGGTGATGGTGAGACGTTATGTCTGTTGACTGTTCAAAGACACCAGTAAAGTTTACACAACACTAGTAATGGGCCCCATTTAAATGTGATGATTACTAAACACATACCTATTTGGGAGTCACTGCTGCGGGGCTTGGTCATTGGCTGAGTGTTTTTATAGGGGCTAGTGATTGGCGAACATTGTCTCATCTTGGTCTGGTCGTGACAGTTGGTCTAACTGCTAAGTGAAGTCCCTGATCCAGGTGCTGATTAGCACCCCGATCCCTCGTCTGCTTCCTCGCTATGCAAACACCTGAAAAAACCTATTGGATCCCCCCCCCCCCCTCCCCATTTATAAGATGCGCGCACACACACGCACGGTACAGAACGTAGCGTTCACATCCGTCAATCTCAGGACGCCTCCCTACCTGTTGATCCCCCAGAACTCAAACCTACCTGTTCAGGGAACTTGTTCGTACCAGTGGGCTTATTTAAAGACTTGGCCTATTTAAAGTGTTAAAGGTTAGAAACACTGCTAATTCTTATGGGAGAGAACTCCCTGAGCACTGTTATTTGAAAACAAATCAAGCATAACCTGGCTATAAGGTATAACCTGGCTATAAGGTGAATGCACCAATTTGTAAGTCGCTCTGGATAAGAGCGTCTGCTAAATGACGTAAATGTAAATGTAGTTAGTAGCGTGCTGCAGCAGAGCAGAATTAATCAGTACTGTGTTACTCTGTGGTTTTTCAGAGGTGACATTGGCACTCCCATGTTTGTCTGCTGGCCACAAGTGGTTTACACTGAATCTCTAAAAGACCACAGGCAACTACTTGGCTGATAACCAACAAAGTAAAGTCATACTTTAGTTTGGTTGTGTGTGTTTGACTCATTGTATGTTCTCACAATAACTCTCCTCTTGTATCTTTCTTCATTCTCTCCCTACAGTTCCAGCAGTCCGTCTCAGCGGAGGTGAAGGCTCTGGGCAGAAGTTCCTACACACTGTGTGTCGACGGGCCCCTCATCATACGACAGGCCCTTCACCCTGAGGCCTCCAAGAAGGTATTGAGTGGCCCTTGATCTTCTAACCTACCATTTAGGGGAAATGTAGCCATTTTGTTAGAAAATATAATTGCTGTTATTTACTGACCTAGTTTTTAGGGGAATTTCCAACATGTATATGGAAAAGGTATTATGTGTATCAGTCTCTAGGACTTTGTTTAGGTGAAGGAGGCACAATGCTATAATTCAGTCCAGATATTGAGTCTTTGGTATTTGTTTGTGTATATTCTTTACATTTGACCTTGTTAGCCACACGTGTAAGTTGTACTTCCTGGGTCACAGTTAGCAGTATTTCGCCTGTGCTTGTCTTGTGTTGAGCAGTAACATGTCATAATCTGCACAGGAATGCTAGCTATCCACACAATCATCCGGAGATGGCGTCCTGTCCTCTCTTTTTTCTTTCACTTTCCTTTTCATCTCATCCCCTCTTTCTTCATCTCTTTATGCCGCCTATACCTGGCTCCCTCCTTCATTGCGTCACTCCTATTATCCCTTATTTTCATGAGGTCTGTCTACAGAGTATTCTACTATTCAGTGAATGTTGAATAGACTAATGACTGAACGACCTGTTGTGTGTTTCAGAACCTGGTCCTGCCAGAGTGTTTCTACTCCTTTGTGGATGTGAGGAAAGAGTTTCACAAATGTTGTCCCAACGTTGGACAGGTCCAGGACCTCACACTGCCCTCTATGCTAGAATGTAAGTCAGGGTTAGATTAAAAATAATGTCAGTCAACACTTTTGATGTTCCTAGTACTTATACAAATGACAGATAAACCATCCTTACCTGTGTGTAGATGTGTGCATCCCAGAACTTCCCCTGTCAGAGCAGGTGATGGGGCTGAAGGAGGTGAGGAGTATGGTCCAGCTCTCCCTGCACATCCTGGCTGAGCCATACAGTACGTCTATAAATCTCTCTTTTGCTATCCCTCTCTTTAGCCCACATTTCCCCCCGCTCTCTGTCTGTGCCAGTCCCACCTGGCCACCCCACAGCCCTGTCAATCTCTCTAGGCTAGGTGGCTAACAGGAATGCTGCTGAAGTTGCAGGCTGGCAGGCCAGACCTGTTGAGCATGAAACAACCTGGCAACGCGGAGCAACACTAAAAACAACATTTGTTGTATTGTTTAGTCTGAATAGAAGTGAAGTCAATTGGCTTCTGTTGGCAGATCCAATGTCAAGCCTAATGTGAAGTAATTTTTTTATCAGTATGGTACTTTTGATTGTAAATGTGGATAGAAGTTTGATGCGTATTGTTAATTAGTGTTTGAATCTCTTCCAGACCACAAATTCTCATGCTTTGAAGCTGTGAAGTACAAGCTTGAATCGGGAGCATGGTATGTATATTCTCAGTGCATCGACTTAATGTTACCTCATTCAACCATGAGGTTGTGTGGCCACGTCTCTATACTAAACCTGTTGTTTAGTGTTTACTGTAGTTGAAGCCTAACCGTCCCTCCCATGTTCAGAGCCAGGCTCTTAGCATTGATTACAGCAACAAGAGAAACCACAAGCGTGTCATTAAACCACTCCAACTTTGCCATTAAGTACTCAACTGGCTATACAGTAGCACCACACAAATCCCACTACGGTGTCCAATACCCATTGCCTTGACAACCCCTGGAATTTGTGTTGCTGTGTTAGAGTAGTGTGAAGTAGACTGTTAAACTGCATAAGTCCCAATTTTTACCATGTCTCTCTTTGATGAAGACGACTTACTGAAACACTTTGGTTTTTTAACAATATAGAAGTACTATTCAAGCCATTTACATTGTCTTCAAAGAGTTTCTGAACATTACTCTCTCTCTGGTGTCTCATGCAGCATTGTGTGAGTTCAGTGTGTAACAGTTAAACACCATTCCCCATGTTGACCGTGCCTCTGGTTTGTCCCCTGCAGCAGTAAGACCGAACCAGTGGACAGTGAGACAGTGATCAGAGCCAGAGGGTTGCCATGGCAATCCTCTGACCAGGACATCGCCCGCTTCTTCAAGGGCCTCAACATCGCCAAGTACGTTACCAAAACATGACTGTGTGTGTGTCATGTGATTAAGCCACGTTTCCACTGAGAATGGGCGACTAACACCCACAATAAGTTGTACATGCAGCTTTGTCTCCATAGAGGGTCAAATTGTGCTTACCCTTCCTCCAACCTCTCCCTGTGTGTATCTCTAGGGGTGGTGTGGCCCTCTGTCTGAACGCCCAGGGCAGGAGGAACGGTGAAGCCCTGGTTCGTTTCATCAACCAGGAGCACAGAGACCTGGCCCTGGAGAGACACAAACACCACATGGGCAGCAGATACATTGAGGTCAGCATCCGTCTAAGACAGCAGCCCCTACGTCTAACACAGCCATACCATTACTGTTGCATCACTTATGGATCCAATACCGTTACAGCATCACCTATCCAGCCAATACTGTTACAGAGAAAAAAAGTAATGCTTTCCAACTGTAGCACACAGTGCATGTTGCATTGGTCAGATGAAAGGCCATTTAGAGTTGCTAAAAGTCTCCTCTCATCCTCACAGGTCTACAAAGCCACAGGAGAGGAATTCCTCAAGATTGCTGGAGGTCAGATTTCAGACTTTTCCCCCTTCCCTGTCTCTTCCCTTGCTTCCTATGAAGCCATGTTGAACGTTTCTCTGTTAGTGTGTGGTAGTGTAGCTTTCTATTACATTCCCCCCCATATCCCAGACAGACCCAAGACAGACCCCCCTGCCTCTCAAACAGCAGCTCTTTCCTGAGCAGAGCGGAGAGTATAGAGTAGAGACTAGAGGAACTGGCCCTGTTCCCCTGCCCTGTACCGCTCCGGTTCTCTGGCTTATCCTGGGGGAATGAAAGGCGCTTTGTGAGCCTCACCCCCTCCCCTCTCTCACCCCTCAGAGGCTAGTTGGTGGAAGGTAACTTTACCCCTGGCCGACAGTGTCTCACCTCATCCTCCCGGCGGCCAGTGAAAGGCCCAGCTCAGGGCCACACAAAGGGGGTGTGAATAGACAAAGAGCAGAGCTGATACAGGAGAGAGGGCAGGGGAGAGACTAGTGTCTGTCTGTGGACTCTAGCCAGACGACTGGAGATCTATAATGTCTGACAAAACATTGTACTTCCAGCAGATACTGTCGGCCCTAGACTCTGACTCACTGCTCTTGTTTTAATGTCTACTCTTGTATTTTAAGTAATGTAATGCATTTGATCATTTTATTTATTAGTGGCAACAATCAACTCCTCAGAATAATCTGCATGTAAAAGGGACTAAGTAATTAGCTAAAGTGTGAACTTTTAACTCCTAGTTAATTCAGTTTCCTCTCCCTCTGTGTGACTGTAGGCACATCCAACGAGGTGGCCCAGTTCCTGTCCAAGGAGAACCAGGTGATCATCAGGATGAGGGGTCTTCCCTTCACCGCCTCTCCCCAGGAGGTGTTGACCTTCCTGGGGGCCGACAGCCCCGTGACGGACGCCAGCGAGGGCCTACTCTTCGTAAAGTACCCCGATGGGCGGCCCACGGGCGACGCCTTCGTCCTGTTCTCCTGTGAGGAGTACGCCCTGAACGCCCTGAAGAAACACAAGCAGATCCTGGGCAAGAGATACATCGAGCTGTTCAGAAGCACTGCAGCTGAGGTCCAACAGGTAAAACACAGCACAGTCACTGTTTATCGATGTAGTAGACAGTCACTATGAGGTAGAGCTGTTCAGAAACACTGCAGCTGAGGTCTGACAGGTACGGTGTAGTAGAATGTAGAGCTGTTCATAAGTACTGCAGCTGAGGTGCAGCAGGTATGGTGTAGTATACTGCAGGTATGGTGTAGTATACTGCAGGTGAGGTGCAGCAGGTATGGTGTAGTATACTGCAGGTGAGGTGCAGCAGGTATGGTGTAGTATACTACAGGTGAGGTGCAGCAGGTATGGTGTAGTATACTACAGGTGAGGTGCAGCAGGTATGGTGTAGTATTCTGCAGGTGAGGTGCAGCAGGTATGGTGTAGTATACTGCAGGTGAGGTGCAGCAGGTATGGTGTAGTATACTGCAGGTGAGGTGCAGCAGGTATGGTGTAGTATTCTGCAGGTGAGGTGCAGCAGGTATGGTGTAGTATACTGCAGGTATGGTGTAGTATTCTGCAGGTATGGTGCAGCAGGTATGGTGTAGTATACTACAGGTGAGGTGCAGCAGGTATGGTGTAGTATTCTGCAGGTGAGGTGCAGCAGGTATGGTGTAGTATACTGCAGGTGAGGTGCAGCAGGTATGGTGTAGTATACTGCAGGTGAGGTGCAGCAGGTATGGTGTAGTATTCTGCAGGTGAGGTGCAGCAGGTATGGTGTAGTATACTACAGGTGAGGTGCAGCAGGTATGGTATTTTGCAGGTGAGGTGCAGCAGGTATGGTGTAGTATACTGCAGGTATGGTGTAGTATACTGCAGGTAGGGTGTAGTATACTGCAGGTAGGGTGTAGTATACTGCAGGTATGGTGTAGTATACTGCAGGTATGGTGTAGTATACTGCAGGTATGGTGTAGTATACTGCAGGTATGGTGTAGTATACTGCAGGTATGGTGCAGCAGGTATGGTGTAGTATACTGCAGGTATGGTGTAGTATACTGCAGGTGAGGTGCAGCAGGTATGGTGTAGTATACTGCAGGTATGGTGTAGTATACAGCAGGTATGGTGCAGCAGGTATGGTGTAGTATACTGCAGGTGAGGTGCAGCAGGTATGGTGTAGTATACTGCAGGTGAGGTGCAGCAGGTATGGTGTAGTATACTGCAGGTGATGTGCAGCAGGTATGGTGTAGTATACTGCAGGTATGGTGTAGTATACAGCAGGTATGGTGCAGCAGGTATGGTGTAGTATACTGCAGGTGAGGTGCAGCAGGTATGGTGTAGTATACTGCAGGTGAGGTGCAGCAGGTATGGTGTAGTATACTGCAGGTATGGTGTAGTATACTGCAGGTGAGGTGCAGCAGGTATGGTGTAGTATACTGCAGGTATGGTGTAGTATACTGCAGGTATGGTGTAGTATACTGCAGGTGAGGTGCAGCAGGTATGGTGTAGTATACTGCAGGTATGGTGTAGTATACAGCAGGTATGGTGCAGCAGGTCTGGTGTAGTATACTGCAGGTGAGGTGCAGCAGGTATGGTGTAGTATACAGCAGGTATGGTGTAGTATACTGCAGGTGAGGTGCAGCAGGTATGGTGTAGTATACAGCAGGTATGGTGTAGTATACTGCAGGTATGGTGCAGTATACAGCAGGTGAGGTGCAGCAGGTATGGTGTAGTATACAGCAGGTATGGTGCAGCAGGTATGGTGTAGTATACAGCAGGTATGGTGTAGTATACTGCAGGTATGGTGCAGTATACAGCAGGTGAGGTGCAGCAGGTATGGTGTAGTATACAGCAGGTATGGTGCAGCAGGTATGGTGTAGTATACAGCAGGTATGTTGTAGTATACAGCAGGTATGGTGTAGTATACTGCAGGTGAGGTGCAGCAGGTATGGTGTAGTATACAGCAGGTATGGTGCAGCAGGTATGGTGTAGTATACAGCAGGTATGGTGTAGTATACTGCAGGTGAGGTGCAGCAGGTATGGTGTAGTATACTGCAGGTGAGGTGCAGCAGGTATGGTGTAGTATACTGCAGGTATGGTGTAGTATACTGCAGGTATGGTGTAGTATACTGCAGGTGAGGTGCAGCAGGTATGGTGTAGTATACTGCAGGTATGGTGCAGCAGGTATGGTGTAGTATACTGCAGGTATGGTGCAGCAGGTATGGTGTAGTATACTGCAGGTGAGGTGCAGCAGGTATGGTGTAGTATACTGCAGGTATGGTGTAGTATACTGCAGGTATGGTGTAGTAAACTGCAGGTGAGGTGCAGCAGGTATGGTGTAGTATACTGCAGGTATGGTGTAGTATACTGCAGGTATGGTGCAGCAGGTATGGTGTAGTATACTGCAGGTGAGGTGCAGCAGGTATGGTGTAGTATACTGCAGGTGAGGTGCAGCAGGTATGGTGTAGTAGAATGTAGAGATGTTCATAAGTACTGCAGGTGAGGTGCAGCAGGCGATGTTTAGGGACTTAATGGGGTTGTTTCTTTACTACTTATCCTGCTATCAGAGATGCATCAAGCTGTTCCCTTGTACTGCAGCCACGGTGCAACAATTACATTATAGTAGACAGTCACTGTAAGGTAGAGATGCATAGAGCGTTTTAGAAGTACAGTTGAGGTCCAACGGGTACAGTGTTCTAGGCACTGCCTGTCACTTGAGGTCATTTCTTTAGAAAGGAGGACTACTGGAGATAAACCTCTTTCTCCATATTTAACCAGTTCTCTTATTTTCGTCTGAAATGAGTGTTACTGTACATGTTGTGCAATGAGTATTGTATTTACAGCGTAAGACATGACTAAAGTTGGAGAAGGACTATACGTGACACAGCATAGAATGTGGTCCCCATGAGTCAGTTGGCTGGAGGATGGTGCTTGTGTCATGACACCAGAGATGTTAGTTTGACTGTATTAGATAAAAGCTTATTGTAAATGACGATCAACATGACTCAACACAACAGAGAAACACGACTTTGTCGTCTGACCTTTTGACCTCTGCCCTCTCTGTTAGGTCCTGAACCGGTACATGTCCACCCCTCTGATCTCCACGCTGCCCTCCTCTTCCATGGTCCCCATGCCGGTCCTGGCCACACCCCCCTACCTGGCGACTGGCAGCACGCGGGACTGTGTCCGTCTGCGAGGTCTACCATACACCGCTGCTATAGAGGATATACTGGAGTTCATGGGAGAACACACTATTGATATTAAACCACATGGGGTTCATATGGTGCTCAACCAACAGGTACTGGTACACACACACGTGCGCTTGTGCCATGATACTTTCACCCATCTTATATTAAACACTTAGCGCAGATGAAGTGATGGGTACAAGCCGAGGAATCGGAAGCAGCTTTACACTATTGAGATGCAACCAAAGTTCCTACCCTAACCCTTCCAACAGCCCATCTTTCTCATCTCTAACCTCCCTCTCCTCTCCAGGGTCGTCCCTCAGGTGACGCCTTCATCCAGATGAAGTCAGCTGACAGGGCGTTCATGGTGGCCCAGAAGTGCCATAAGAAGATGATGAAGGATCGCTATGTGGAGGTGTTCCAGTGTTCTACTGAGGAGATGAGCTTCGTCCTGATGGGAGGAACACTCAACCGCAGCGGCCTGTCCCCTCCACCCTGCAAACTACCCTGTAAGTCTATAATAGATCTAGCTGAATCACTGCATGTCCCATTGATGTTTTACAACATATCACGTAGAACAGAGAATATGTAGCGAGGACAGTGGAAGTAGCTTTCAGAAATGCTTCTTTATTATTCAAACGGACATGTTTCAGTCAGGGTTATGCCTTTTTAATGGTTTGTTCAGGGAACATATTACACAGGCAGGGTCAGCTGTAGTAATTATGCCCTCCATATTAGTTGTATAATGTAGGGTGGTGTAACACACCAATTAAAACTATGAAGGGTTTGTTTGCATACACACGGTTAAAGTGGGTGTCTATCCCAGTGTACTTTGTTCTATTAGTGCCCTGTTGCTATAGAGATTAGATTCCTGCTTATCATATCACTAGAAGGCAGTGCATGCTCTTGGTGTGGCTATTGGCTGTTGTGAATTCCGTCTAGTGTCACCATTGGCTGTTGTGAATTCTGATGGCCACACTTTGAGAGCAGTTACTCAAATGGCGGTTTCTGTTTGCTGTTGACTTTTTTCCCTTTATTCAACCTCATGTTTGACATCAACTGTAATCTCACTGGTTTGACCTGGAGTTATGGCAGTCCCTCGCTCAGGTTGCCAGGTTGGTAGCCGAGTGTACCTAGAACGCTCATCCCCACAAGGTCACTTGGGTTGCCAGATTGGGTAGGGATGAGTGTACGTTACCTGGCTGGCAACCCTTAACCCTACAAGGTCAGTCACTCTCACTCAGGTTCCCAGGTTAGTGAGCGGAGTGTAGTCCACCTGTTAACCCCTCAGGCCCACAAGGTCACTTGAGTTGCCAGTTTGGTGACCAGTCACTCAGGTTACCAGATTGTAGTGGAGTGTACAACATGTGGCAACCTTCAGCCTAACAAGGTCACTTAAGTTGCCAGATTGGTTAGGGGAGTGTACCTGCAAACCCACCCTCAGCCCACAAGGTCATCTGACTGTGTTTTGTGTCAATGTGGCCCACAGACCCATACAGCCTGTTTGTGTATAAATGCGCTGTCCCTCCCTCCCTCAGTCCCTCAGTGTGTTTATGTTGTAGGGTTAGGGCAGCACCAAGGACAGACCTGGAGCAACTTTCTGAGTAGGATACTATCTTGAGGCTTTTATGTGACTAATATATACAGTCTTATCAATCATATGAAAAACTAGAGTTTTTCCTAGCCACCATGCTTCTACATCTGCATTGCTTGCTCTTTGGGGTTTTGGGCTGGGTTTCTGTATAAGCACTTAGTGACAACTGCTGATGTAAAAAGGGCTTTATAAATCAATTGGATTGATGTTGTATGGCACATGGAGCTGTAGTCCCCTGTAGCTCAGTTGGTAGAGCATGGCGCTTGCAACGCCAGGGTTGTGGGTTAGTTTCCCACGGGGGGCCAGTATGAAAAATGTATGCACTCACTAACTGTAAGTCGCTCTGGATAAGAGCGTCTGCTAAATGACTAAAATGTAAATGTATGATGGTTCAGTGTGATATGTGTTTGATGTGCAGGCTTAGGCATGATAATGTCATGATGGTGTAATAATATTAAGATTATGATAAGGATCCAATATTCCTGTGTAGTTGAATGTTACTGTATCTGAAATTCTGAACTTCCCTCTCTGTCCTTTCCCCAGGTCTGGCTCCTCCGGCCTATGCTGCGTTCCCTTCTCCTGCCATGCTCTCTGAGGCTGCTCTGTACCAGCCCCCCCTACTGGCCACCCCCAGAACCCCCCAGCCCCCACACAGCCCCCACCCCACCCTGGCCTACTACCCCCCACAGCACCACCCTGCACAGCTCTACATGAACATGAACATGAACTACACTGCATACTACCCCAGGTTAGTATAAACTACACTGAATACTACCCCAGGTTAGTATAAACTACACTGAATACTACCCCAGGTTAGTATGAACTACACTGCATACTACCCCATGTTAGTATGAACTACACTGCATACTACCCCAGGTTAGTATAAACTACACTGCATACTACCCCAGGTTAGTATGAACTACACTGCATACTACCCCATGTTAGTATGAACTACACTGCATACTACCCCAGGTTAGTATAAACTACAAAGAATACTACCCCAGGTTAGTATAAACTACACAGAATACTACCCCAGGTTAGTGTAAACTACACTGAATACTACCCCAGCTTAGTGTACAAACCACACAACCATTTCCCTCTGGGGTTTTGTCAATATGAACTGTACATCCTCTTGTGTCATGTGTGTATGCAGTTCAAAGTGCCATGTTCCAGTGTCAAAATCAATACCCAACATATTCTGGATAATGTACACTTGCTTCCAAAGTAAAAAAAACTATCTGTTTCTCTCTCTTGCTCTAGCCCCCCAGTCTCTCCCTCCACGGTGAGCTACTTTGCATCTCCTCCAGGGTCAGTAGCGTTAGCGGCCCAGCAGCCCCATGCCCAAGGCCATGTTGCCTCTCCCATGATGCCCCAGCACGGCGCTCTAGTCAGGATGCAGGGTCTGCCCTACAATGCCGGGGTCAAAGACATCCTCAGCTTCTTCCAGGGATACCAGGTCAGAACCCCCAATATACCCCCCACTACTAACCCTCTCCTTTTCCCTCCACAGTCCCCTAAAACAGTCTCTGCTGCCCTCTACCCCCAGTCCCTCCCTCCCTCTACCCCCAGTCTCCTTAGTTCCAGTCTCCCCAGTCCCACTCCTCAATCTCCATTGCAGTTTAATGTGTGTCTTGGTGATTTCTTTGCCACTCTTTTTTGTGTGTTTTGTCCCTTTTCATATACAGACTAAGATCCCACTATTTTACCATACCAGCTTTTTGTAGGGGTAGGGGGTAAAAACATGGCAAATTAAAAGCCACCTAAAAACCTAGTCATGATTCCTGCATTTTCACAGACGCTGTAACCAAAATACAGGTATTGGGTCTGTGTGATTGGTTTTCTGCTTTTTGCAGGTAAATTCATTAACACTTCCATTGTTTTAACACCTCCCTAATTTGAAATGCAAACAGCCCCCATGGTTTAACAACACCCCCATCCCTCCCAATTTGCCATTTACCCACTGACATGTATAAAAGGAGTATACCTGCAATTGAGTGGTAAATAACGGGCTGTTTGAAAGGGGCTTATATAAACATTGCGTTGTAACATACCACATCTTCTGTCTGATGCGGGTATATGTTTGTGCCTGTGTGTGACAGCCAAAAGCAAAGCAGGATGTTCTGCTAGTTTTTGCAGGGTTTAGGGGCTGTCGGTTAGAGTCCTGCATCGGGTCGGTTCCCCGCGGTTGACCTGCAAAAAAATCAGCTAGCGGGAGCAATGAAAACGTTATTTCAACCCATGGGTCGGTTTGCGGTTCAGAACAATTATATTGCGGGTCGGAAGCATTTTAAATCAAGATAAAATATTTTTTTATTGTGTTGAGAATTCCGTTCTGTGAGCGGTGAGACAGACATGTAGGCTACCAGCCATGCACGCAGTGGATCAGGGAACTGTCCATTGTGTGGTGCTGGAATATGTTGCCAAGTGTAATTTCCCTGGATAGCGTAGGTCAGGCGAAAATGTCTAACATAGACCTAACTGGAAAAATAAAAATAAAGGTTATGAAATACACCATTGTGGAAACAGGTGCTGCACGAGTTTTGTCAGCTAAAGGCTTTCATTAGGTAAGAAGGCTAATTAGAAGGCCCTTGTTTCAGAGTGATTTGAGTTGTCAATTGTAAAAATAAAAAGATATCGGCTTGGTTTCCTTTTATCCAAATGTTCAATAGACATGCAAACAAATGAATTCATGCAGGGAGGGAATAATGGCCTACTACTCTGGAGTAATGGAAACAATAAAATTGATGTTATTTGGTGGGTCACAGATCAGCTCTCGGAACAATTCTATGCGGGAGAGTCGGGTTGAGGAGAAAAATCTGTCCTGGTGTCAGATGGGGCTCTAAATTGGTTTGGGGCGAGTGCGGCTCTGACTTGTGTTACATAAACTGTAAAAATAAAATGTTATTGGTCGCGTACACATTTTGCAGATGTTATCACGGGTGCAGCGAAATGCTTATGTCTCTAGCTCCTACAGTGCAGTAATACCTAACAATACACACAAATCCCCCAAAATTTTAAATTTAAGAAATACCTGGACAAACTGTCCAAACCCTTCTTATTCCATAATAGCATATTTGTATAATTCCCCAAACTATAACCCCACCTCATGACAAAACCAGCTTTATGTTTAACTACAAGCCTGTAGGCAAACCATCATTCACCATTGACCAGTCACTATGCTCATATATTAGCTACCAGAATGCTTTATTGCAACACCAAGCATGGTTCAGCCGTGCTGCATATTCAATAAGGAACACGTGTGCACTTGTGCTCTCCCCTTCTCTTACTTCTCCCTCATTGGCTGACTGGCTGAGTAGGTGGAGTGAGTCTACAGAGGAGGTATGAACTGAACTCTCACAGTACTGTGACTGACTGGGCTGGTTGGGCAAGGTGTATTAGGTGTTCTAGGATACAGGGCTGGGGCTGGGATGTTTTTGTAAAAGGGTTTGGGTCTCTTTGTGCTCTTAAAGGTTTGTTTAGAAAAGTTGCTGCTGGTTTTTAATGTCATAGGTATGTGTTTTCCTTGGGGCTAACTCTTAAGTTCCCAGCATGTGAGATCACCTGACCAGTTACTGTAAGGCTTTTCAGTCATACGCTGTGTGTGTGTGCTAAAGAGTGTGTGTTGCTGTGTTCAGTCCTGACTCTTGGCTAAACCACTGTAATCTCATCCTGACTGATTATCCCCTGGTTTTTGCTATCTGGCTCAATTATAAACTTGTTGTGCTATCTCTGACTGAGCACTCAGTTTGGGTGAGAAACTGTTCTGATTGGTGTCTTACATACATTACACTTATAGTGTATGCATGTATGTTCCAATGACAGTTGTTGGGGACTTGTAGTGTGGTGTATCTACATTTAAAACGTGTGTATCTAGGTTTTAAACTGTGAGTTTATTTATGTGGTGTGTGTGTATATAATGCTCTACTGAGTCCACCTGTCTGACTGTGAAACTCATTACACTGTAGTACTCTCCTGAAGACTACAGCAGCATGGTTCAGATGAGTCAGGGACAGACCAGGAGTCTGATCCAGCCCAAAGAGTGGCTCTGTCTGTAGGGAGACTAAGGTAAGTTAACACCCTCAACCCCCTGTACCTCGCATGGCCCCCCCGTCTGCCTGCCTGCCAGTCCACCTGCCGAACACCAAATCAACAGTGTGCTCCAGAGTGAATCTCTCTCTCTTTCTATCTCCCTTCCTCTCCTCTCTAACTATTTATCTAGCCCTTGACCTGAGTGTGCTACCCTAGTGGTGTTCTTTCTGAGTTTATTAACACAATTGCTAACCTGCTCCCACAGACTGATCAGGGGATTGCTTTTGGACTGAAGCTCTTCTAAAGGGAAGCATGCATTAGAAGGAATTGCATTGGCCTGTGGTTTCTCGTCTTTGACTCATCCAACTCTACTGGTTTGATCAATGCAGGATCTCTTCTCTAACTACTGGTTTGATCAGTGCAGGATCTCCTCTCTAACTCTTCTTGTTTGATCAGTGCAGGATCTCCTCTCTCCTTTGCCTGATTGTGGCCCCCTGGTGTTGGGATGGTGCTAATGACTGAGCGGTGTGGCTTCTATCCCCTCTCTCTCTCGCTCCACACCTCTTTACATCCCTCCTCCATCTCCTGTGGTTTGTTGCCTCCAGCTCCAGCCGGACTCCATCCTCCTGTTGTACAACTTCAGCGGCCAGCGTAGTGGCGAGGCCCTGGTCACCTTCCCCAGCGAGGAGTCAGCCAGGCGGGCCGTGGCCGAGCGCTCCAACCACCCCCTGTCTGGTCTCCCCGTCCACCTGCTGGTGTGCTGCAACTGACCGTGACCAGCTGACCGCGACCATGGAGGGATGAGCCGAGGACCGCAACTGCTGACACCGTTTCTCTCTCCCTCGTCACTCCCTCGCCCTCTCCCTCCACTACTGATGGACACACCTCTTTTTCCCCACAAACAATCCGCCGACCCCCCCCCCCCCTCTTTCACGCTCCCTCTCAACATTCATACACAGACCGACAGACACCTCTCCCCACAGCACTAGGTTGTACACATATTTATATATGATGCACGTCATCCTTCCTGTGTGTCTGGCTCGAAGTGCCTTGTGTTAATACTTCCATAACATCCACCGACGATGAAAATGATATTTACCACTCACCTAAAGCATGAAACCACGTCTCCCTTTGTTTTAGCAAAATGACCACTACAACCCCACTATATAAGATGTTCATACCTCCAAACAAAATCCCTATTCCCCTGTGTCTGGTTTGTCAGTCTGAAACACTACTGTATGTAGCCTACCGTATGCATGTGTGTATGTCTTCAAACACTACGCATGTACTGTATGCACGTTAGTGTCGTAAATGATGTGCCTTCCAATGCTGACCTGTACAGTGTGATAATAGATGACAGCCATATAGACTGACTGGAACTGAAACTACTATTGTACTGGATAGCAGAAGGGAAATCAGATGCTCATTCCACTACTCCCTGGCATGGCTTTTGGAGAACTAGAAAAGACAAGGCCACTATGTACAGTAGTGAGAGCCACAGTAACATGCTGGGTGATGCACTTATTGACAACTACTTGTGTAACAGTGTTTTGTTTTTGCTGTAAAAAGCATTTATGTATGGCATGCCATTCTATTTAGAATATCTTTAGAAGTCTATGCTACAATCAGAGTAGGCTAAGGCTCAAGTAGCCAGAGTCTCATATAGTTCTGTAGTATACTAGCATGACAAATATTGATTCTTTGTTTAATCCAAAATAAACTCTCAAATGTAAATGTGAAAAGAGTTGGCTGTTGGTCTGCATAATCTTTAAGCAATATCATTTATCCTTTAAAGAGAGTAGATCTCTGTGCCATCTCTTTAGTTTTCTTCCAGACTGTTCTTGAAAACCGCGGTCTTCTGCAGCATGCTTTCGATTCTCCCTTGTTTTGGACCGACAAACTGTTTAAAAAAAAAATAAAGTGAATGAGTTGTTCCTTTTCCTGTGACTGGGCTGCTGAGAACACTAGTGTCTTTGGTTTCTCATCTTCACTGTGCCTACATTACCCAGAGTGCAATACCAGCCCCCTCTGAGGCCTGGCTGACCTCTGGTGGCAGAGGGGACTTTTTTGTTTGTTTCTTTTAAGCAAGTTTGAGACTTGACTTGTATGAATTTATAACTGTATGTGTATATAACTGTTTGAATAAATAAATGAAACTTTATTGCCCCAGTGTTTAAACAGCCTTAATTTGTTCTGAACTAAATCAATGAAATTCTATTGAACAAGTCAGTACTTATAACTAGTATAACTTTGTTTTTGCTGTGAAAAGCGTTTATGTATGTATGGCGGCATGCACCAATGAAATGTGTATTTTTACACTGGATTGAATTGGGAAACTAGTGGCGCAAAAGATGTCTCGGCTCTCTAATGGCACATACGCGTTCATAAATTAGGTCTTCTAGTAATCCTTATTAGTAGGCTATTTGAAAGGCTGATCCAGTAAATTATACATACTTTATATTCCAGTGTAGGTATAGATGACTCCTATGAAATGAGGCCCTGCGTAATAAAGTGATTTATTGTCAACCAGTGATAAGGCAATCTCTTCCAGGATCAACACCACCATTCCAAGGTAGTGGGTTCGATCCCCGGGACCACCCATACACTCATGACTGTAAGTCGCTTTGGATAAAAGCGTCTGCTAAATGGCATATTATTATTATTCCTCCCAAACTGAACAAAAATATAAACATGTGAAGTGTTGGTCCCATGTTTCATGAGCCGAAATAAAAGATCACAGAAATGTTCCATATGCACAAAAAGCTTATTTCTCTCAAATTGTATGCACAAATTTGTTTACATCCCTGTTAGTGAACATTTCTCCTTTGCCAAGATGATCCATCCACCTGACAGATGTGGCATATCAAGAAGCTAATTAAAGAGCATAATCATTACATAGGTGCACCTTGTACTGGGGACGAAAGGCAACTAAAATGTGCAGTTTTGTCACACTAAACAATAGCATAGATGTCTGAAGTTTTGAGGGAGCGTGCAGTTGGAATGCTGACTGCAGGAATGTCCACCAGAGCAGTTGCCAGATAATTTTATGTTAATTTCTCTACCATAAGCCGCCTACAACGTTATTTTAGAGAGTTTGGTAGTACGTCCAACCGGCCTCACAACTGCAGACCATGCCAGCCCAGGACCTCCACATCCGGCTTCACCTGCGGGATCATCTTAGCCTGGACAGCTGATGAAACTTTGGGTTTGCACAACTGAAGAATTTCTGCAAAAACTGTCAGAAACTGTCTCAGTGAAGCTCATCTGCGTGCGTGTCATCCTCACCAGGGTCTTGACCTGACTTCAGTGGGCAAATGCTCACCATCGATGGTCACTGGCATGCTGGAGAAGTGTGCTCTTCAAAGATGAATCCGTTTCAACTGTAGAATGCAGATAGCGTGTATGACGTCATGTGGGTGAGCAGTTACCTGATATCAACATTGTGAACCGAGTGCCCCATGGTGGCGGTGGGGTTATGGTATGGGCAGGCATAAGCTACGGACAACAAACACAATTGCATTGTATTGATGGTAATTTGAATGCACAGAGATACCGTGGCTCATTTTCGTGCCATTCATCCGCCGCCATCACCTCATGTTTCAGCATGGTAACGCACCATGTCGCAAGGATCTGCACACAATTCCTGGAAGCTGAAAATGTCCCAGTTCTTCCATACACACCAGACATGTCATCCATTGAACATGTTTGGGATGCTCTGGATCGACAGCATGTTCCATTTCCCGCCAATATCCAGCAACTTCGCACAGCCATTGAAGAGGAGTGGGACAACATTCCACAGACCACAATCAACAGCCTGATCAACTCTATGCGAAGGAGATGTGTCGCGCTGCCTGAGGCAAATGGTGGTAATAGCAAACTGGTTTTCTGATCCACTCCCCTACCTTTTTTTATGGTATCTGTGACCAATAGATGTGTATCTGTATTCCCAGTCATGTGAAAATAATAGATTAAGGCTTAATTTATTTATTTCAATTGACTGATTTCCTTATATGAACTGTAACTCAGTAAAATCTTTATTGTTCCATGTTGCATTTATATTTTTGTTCAGTATAGAAAGAGAAAAACACAAAGCCATAGTTGGACATTTTTTATTTTTATTGATACACTACTGTAAGAGCCTAAATGCAAGGTATTCCCTTTGAATAAGTTCAAAAAGCACTGCAGTCTTAAATTACAAAATGGTTTTAAAATACAAAATGTACATGACATGACAATACAAGGTTCCGTAAACATCAGCTAAAACCTGTATTTCCCTTTTCTTTTACAAAACATATATTTATAGATATATGTCCCCAACCGTTAGGAATGACATCCATTTCAAAGTATCAAAAATAGAGTTCTAAAGTCAGTCTGTGTTGCTTTTTATCAGTATGTAAAATGGGAACATATTGTTCGGTCTTTGGTTTTACAGAAGAGGACGGCAGAGAGTGAACGCTTACTGAATTTAATGCTGCTCGTGTCTTGACTCATATGCCTCATTCACACTTATAGGGCCAAACTGAGCCAAGCCGATCTATACTGGGCTGCCCTGGTTACGCATCTACATAGTGCTGGAAAGGACAATGTGAAAATGAAACATCCAAGCCAGCACAGTACGGTTCTGATCGGCTCTATACTGTGAATCAGGTAACGGAGTCTCACAACCAGCCCCAGAGCCAGCCTCTCCTCTTCTAACTAACGTCCTGCTGTCCAAAATTAATATTCTCACAAGTAAATGATGAACCCAGAAGAGCATATAGAAAACCAACCAGTAATTCATATTAAAAACATGAGTTAAGGCATTCCTATAGTTTAAATAAACAAAATAGTGACATTCTCTCCTCACTGTTTGAAAAGGTTTTACACATAAAACACAAGCCACAAGATTATTACAACCAAATCAGTTATTTTCTACTTGATGCCAAATATCACATTGTCATGTTACTTTTGTCATGCTTTGCATAGTAGCCTAATGCATTGGTGTGCTTGTATTGTACAGAACTGAAATTCATTATTCAAAAAACACTTATCTACAGTTTATTGGGTACAAACGCACAGATCCACACACACACTTAATATAATCTACTAAGACGCTTGCACTGTGTCCTTTACAAGGCAGATTCACTGACTGGCCCTCTGGTATGCAGGAGTAATAAGAAGTATTGTGCTGATACTCTAGAAGGCTGCGTTTATACAGGCAGCCCAATGCTGATCTTTTTTCCATTAATTGGTTCTTTGACCAATCACAGATATTTTTCAGAGCTGATCTGATTGGTCAAAAGCCAAACTAGTTAGAAAAAGATCAGAATTGGGCTGCCTGTGTAAATGCAGCCTTGAAGTGACGGAACCAAGCATCTCTACTGCATCTACAACTATAGGCATCAAGGTTCTTTTTTGTTTCTTTTTATGTTTTTAAAGGCATCAGGCAGATTTTTGTGTATAGCAGAATTATTTTCTACTTCCAATTGGACTTGAACATGATTGACAGTTGTTATTAGCAACATCCTCTCAGAGAAAAAAATATACATGCAAGAATATACATATCACTGTTCAATCACAGAGAACATGTTAAGGCAATAGGAGTTGTTCCTACCCAGACCAATAAACATGTTGTATTACAGCATGACTACGTAATGTATGGCATGCATCTATCCAGCATTCAGAATCACATTCTGTAAACATCCTTATGATGTTGTTGTACTGGAATATGTCGCTTTTTAACATTTTCTTTGGACTTCTTGTTGTTGTAATTCTCAGGCAAACTGAGAATATTTTTATTATTGCTATCAATATTCCATACATTCGCAGTCTGTATGTCGCCCCAAGGAGGAAGATTGACTAATACATATTTTTGTTAAGGTAACATCCTGAAGACAAAATTATCGTTTGTCGTGATGTGCAACACACAGGGGACGTGGAAGAACCAACAACAGTCAAAAGTGGGCGTAATTTTACAAAACTAACTTAACCTTGTTCGTCGGGGAGGGAGCAATACATTAATACAGTATATATAAAGGACTACATATAAAATACTTTTATCAACAGTTGAAATCTGCACAGTTTTCAATGTGTTATCATATTATTTCCAATAGTATGTGGATTGAAGCTGCTTTACCCTCAGAAAGGTGTGGTTGTTACAAAGTGGAAGGCACACAAGGGTCTCTGGGCCCAGTTTTTCAAAAGTTATCTGATCGGATTTCTGCAATCACATACAATTAAATGTTAGAATTGGGTTTAAAAAATAAAAATAAAGATTCTGATCCTCCAGATAGGGATTCGGATTTAGTAATCCAATTTGACCATTAATCAGGATTAAATGTCGTTTTTCTTTTTTTTCACTCAAAAGGTAGTGATTTGGATCATTTTGATGCCGAAAATCTGGATTATCTTGATCCCACTGGAAGGGTGTATTCAGGGTGGATTTAGAAAGGTGAAAGGCACAACAACCAATAATCTTCTAAGTAACTAAGGTGAGGAGGTTTAAAAAACATTCTTACATCTGAAAACCAAAGGTTGATTAAGTTAAATTGACCGCAGTATTAAGTATGTGGTCAGTTATATTGAGAAGTGTCAAATAAATGCATGTACTTACTTATAAGTGATATGCAGGCTCTATTATTTGTAATATAGTTACCTTTATTCATGTAGTTTACTCATCTCTGTTTCCCTGACAGTGTAGAAGTAGTACCATAACCTGTCCAATAAATGGAAAGGTGTAGGCCTGTTGAAAGCACTGAAAATCTGGCTTCTGTGACCTTCATATTGTGCATCAGAATGATCCTATCCAATTATTTTCTGAAAAACTGGCCCAAAAACAGCCAGAGCAATCTGATCCTGGAAAAAAAGGATTACAGAATCCGGATCATTCTTATCCAGATTAAAGGTTTTGAGAAACTGGGCCCAGGGCATCAGGACAGTTAGTGTGCATCCACAATGACACCCTATTCCCTGTTTGGTGAATTGGGTGTCACTATACAGGGAATAGGGTGCCATTTCAGACGCACGTCAGTTATTGCATTACAGAGCTCAGAGGAACACAGGTCCGTCTCGCTTTGTGGATAATTCAAACACCACCTTTAATTAAACTCCAACGAGTCTACTTACAGTTACAAATATATATATTTACTCGTCTTAACGGGCTACCTCAGTCTGGACCAAACCAAAGTGTTCATCTATCCATCGCACAAAACATTATATTCATCGAAAGTCAAGCGTCTCCATATCACCAACTCATAAATCCACCTAATTTCTATCAAAATCAACCTCATACTCTGCATGAAGAGTCAACTGTGCAAACAAACAACAAAAGCTTTTACCATCCTATCATTCAAAGCTGCTAGTTAACAATGTTTATAAGGCATTTGTTCAACCTGAAGAGGAGGA
Source organism: Coregonus lavaretus (assembly GCF_964263955.1). Taxonomy (NCBI): domain Eukaryota; kingdom Metazoa; phylum Chordata; class Actinopteri; order Salmoniformes; family Salmonidae; genus Coregonus; species Coregonus lavaretus. The sequence goes on along the minus strand of NC_140024.1, from coordinate 23,950,452 downwards.
TTGGAGACTCAGGAGGAGAGGGTAGTAATAATATACAGATACAGTGGCTTCAGAAAGTATTCATACCCCTTGACTTATTCCATGTTTTGTTGTGTTACAGCCTGAATTTTAAATTGATTAAATATTTTAAAAAATCTCACCCATCTACACACAATACCCCATAATGACAGTGAAAACATGTTTTTATAAATGTTTGCTAATTTATTTCAAATGAAATACAGAAATATCTCACCTTAAGCAGCGATTACAGCTGCAAGTCTTTCTGGTTAAGTCTCTAAGAGCTTTCCACACCTGGATTGTGCAACATTTGCCCATGATTATTTTCTAAATTCTTCAAGCTCTGTCAAATTGGTTGTTGATCATAGCTAGACAACCATTTTCAGGTCTTGCCATAGATTTTCAAGCAGATTTAAGTCAAAACTGTAATTTAGCCACTCAGGAACATTCACTGTCTTCTTGGTAAGCAACAGTGTAGATTTGGCCTTGTGTTTTAGGTTATTGTCCTGCTGAAAGGTGAATTAATCTCCCAGTGTCTGGTGGAAAGCAGAATGAACCAGATTTTCCTCTAGAATTTTGCCTGTGCTTAGCTACATTCCGTTTCTTTTTATCCTAAAGAAATCTCCAGTCCTTAATGATTACAAGCATACCCATAACATGATGCAGTTGTTTTGGATTTGCCCCAAACATCACACTTTGTATTCATGACAAAAAGTGAATTGCTTTGCCAATTTTTTTGCAGTATTACTTTAGTGCCTTGTTGCAAACAGGATGCATGTTTTGGAACATTTGTATTATGTACAGGCTTCCTTCTTTTCACTCTGTCAATTAGGTTAGTATTGTGGAGTAACTACAATGTTGTTGATTTATCCTCAGTTATCTCCTATCACAGCCATTAAACTCTGTAACAGTTTTAAAGTCACCATTGGCCTCATGGTGAAATCCCTAAGCCGTTTCCTTCTTTTCAGGCAACTGAGTTAGGAACGACGCCTGTATCTTTGTAGTGACTGGGTGTATTGATACACCATCTAAAGTATAATTAATAACTTCTCCATGCTCAAAGGGATATTCAATGTCTGCTTTTTTTTTATACCCATCTACCAATACGTGCCCTTCTTTGCGAGGCATTGGGAAACCTTTATGGTTGAATCCGTGTTTCAAATTCACCACTCGACAGATCATTTTATGTGTGGGGTACAGAGATGAGGTAGTCATTCAAAAATCATGTTATTTATATGACTTGTTAAGCACATTCTTTACTCCTGAACTTATTTAGGCTTGCAATAACAAAGGGGTTGAATACTTATTCACTCAAGACATTTCAGCTTTTCATTTTTAATTAATTTGTAAAAATGTCTAAAAACATATTTCCTCTTTGACATTATGGGGTATTGTGTGTAGGCCAGTGACAAAAAAATCTCAATTTAATCCATTTTAAATTCAGGCTGTACCACAACAAAATGTGGAAAAAGTCAAGGGATGTGAATACTTTCTGAAGGCACTGTATCTACATGGCTGGAAGGTCACTAGAAGTGTGGAATGTTGCATATTACAGATCCCAGTCCAGCACCAGAGAAGAAGAGGGGCTCCCAGGCACCCAGAGACCTGAGACAGAGAAGGAGTAGGGTGATAAGGGGGGGGGGGGGGGGGGGGGTCATCGCAGTGGGGCTGCAGTACTACCTATACACCCCCACGGGGCACTGTTGTGACATCACTCAACCAACCGGGGTGATTTGTACCGTGTCGAGGTCTATGCTGGTGAGAAAATCATGAGAACAGTATTCAACCCTTCTTTATTCCTACTGTGGGCATCCTATTTTTCCTCACTGAGCACTACACTGTTAGGGGCTACACTTTGACTTGAGAGGATAGATTACATACTCCAATCAGATGCCCCTGAGCAGAGAGTTCTGCTGCATAGAAACCGTTTAGGAGGTGATCACTCTCTAAACCAGTGATCACCTCTGGGGATCTGAGCCCAGGCCTGAGAACTGAGAACTAATCCTAAAAAAGAACCCGAAGTCAACTGAACAGAGAACATGTTCCTCGTCTTTCTGCCCCTCACTGACCCCAATAATCCCACAGCTTGTCACCACCCTGCGGTGTTTTCCTGTTTATAATCTGATGTATACATGTGTAGGTGGGTGAATCTGAGCTCTTTTGCTGCCATGTGAGTATATGAAAGGTGTGTTCATGTGTGTCTGGAGGGTCTTCTTGTGGACTGGTAGGTCCATGAAGTGTAAAGGGGAATCTCAGCCAAGTCTGTCCTGCCTAGAGGCAGATGGTAAAGTCCTGTGGTGGAGGTGGTTGTGTTGGGGCTGGTGAGGACACTGCTATGCCCAGCTGGGTGTGTGGAGGCCGCAGACAGTGCTACGACTGGGCACCGCCGCCAGGGGACTGGGACATGTCTCTGCCGATGATCTCATTCACTGGAAACACAAAGAGAGAGAGAGATACAGGTTCACTACAGCTGAACAACACAGTCCAGAGGGTTTATTATAGGCTACTAAACCTTAGCAAGGCTTTCTTCTACTTCAATTGACCCAACGTTTGAGGACACATTGATTCTCATAGATTATCAAGAAATCAAATCTAAATTGTGTTCCTGAATGCATTCGGACTGTGAGAAAATACACGTTTACCAGCAGAGGGCGATGTTGCCCAGCTCACTTACTGACTACTCTGAACACAGAAAAGTTCAGCTTCAGCATATCATATTGGAGAGACAGAGGGGGAAAAACTCAATCATACATACACTGGCAAGACCCAGAGGTTCAACTCACAGCTTTGGAATGAAAAAAACACCATCAACAACCAGAAAGCGAGGGGAAACTATTCCATTCACTGCCGTGTGTCATTACTGTCAGACTTGACCTTTGACAGCGTCCATGATATTTCGTCTTTACCACCACAACATGTCGACTCCTATAAATATCATCCTCCACTTATTTAATGGCTAGCGAGCACAAGCTCTCTATTATGTTTCTTCATTACCTCCATCTCTTAATGGAGCTTGAGTACATTTCCTCTGGCCTATTATTGCGGGTTTGCGAGCGTAGTAAACGGGCCTGTATAAAACTAATCCATTGTTAAAACACATGTTGTCGACCCCAGAAAGGCATTCAAGCACAGTGCTGTAGGTAATTACTCTACCAGGCAGAGCTAGCTAGGCCTGATATTAAATAAATAACACAAGTTATTCTCTCTCTCTCCCTCTCTCTCTCTCTCGCTCTGGCGTTGGGGCATGTTGGAGATGTTACAGTGGTGCCGAAGCTGTTTTCAGCTCACACCGGGCCCAGCGTGGCTCAGCGGGAGGACCAGCAGGGAGCCTGTAAAAACCACAGCCGTAAGGTAAATCAACTTCTAACCCCCATATCACGCTAAACTGAAGCTGTAAGCTGTATCTGGTTTACTACAGTACCTGTGGAACAAAAAGGAGGGTGAGAAAGAGAGAGAAGAAATAGAAAAGAGAGAGAAAAGAGAGAGAGAAGAAATGGAGAGAGAGGAGAGGATAAGTAGACTGGTTTGGTATTTGTGGAAAAAGTGAAGATATTTTCCACACAGCAGTGATTGCTAGATCTGCATTCGCGCAGCAGCGGCATTCATATACCGTTAATTTCCTGATGTGGCACATAGGTGTCAAAAGTCATGGCAGGTCAGAGAGACAGAGGGCAAAGAGAGGAGAGGGTTTGACTATCTGGTTTAGAGAGAGGAGATGGTGAGTGAGTCCTCTGAGCTCTGACAGTTTGACTTTGGCACATTGAGACAGATAAGATACGCAGGCATTCAGGCAGATCTGTCCATATACCACAGTAACAGTACCAGCCCTGCTGCTTGGGGATTTCTCTTCTCCTACCTACAACTGGCCACTTCTTGTGCAACTGTCTGTTGTGAAATCATACATTTACTGGCCCAGCATGTCTGAAGACTGGCCCCTGGCCCAGACATGTCTGATGGACAAGTTTGGTCCATGGTGTCATTCAGCATCTGCTTTATATGGGTAATATAATATATGGGTATTTATATCTGTGGTAGTTATTTGGTAGATGGAGTGATAAACAGAAAATAAACACATCCATGTCGAATCATGTCTAGATTACCAGTTTTTCACTGACAACAAATCCAGAGTATAATAGAGATATTAGGGAGTCTTAAAATTAATGAATCTTGTTCATCTTAAAATCTTCCCTTTAAATTTCTTAACCAAATTATGCTGTGTATGGGGTTAAATAATAATTTATTCATTAACATAAATCAAGAATTACACTTTTTCATCAATTTAATTAATTAATTACACCCCCCCCCCCCAAAAAAAAATAAATAAAAATAACCCCCTTTTTCTCCCCAATTTCGTGATATCCAATTGGTAGTTACAGTCTTGTCCCATCGCTGCAACTCCCGTACGGACACGGGAGAGACAAAGGTCGAGAGTCGTGCGTCCTCCGAAACACGACCCTGCCAAGCTGCACTGCTTCTTAACACAGTGCCCGCTTAACCCGGAAGCCAGCCGCACCAATGTGTCGGAGGAAACACCGTATACCTGCCGACCGAGTCAGCATGCACTGCGCCCGGCCCGCCACAGGTGTCGCTAGTGCGCGATGGGACAAGAACATCCCTGGCGGCCAAACCCTCCCCTAACCTGGACGAAGCTGGGCCAATTGTGCGCCACCCCATGGGTCTCCCGGTCGCAGCCGGCTGCGACAGAGCCTGGACTCGAACCAGGATCTCTAGTGGCACAGCTAGCACTACGACATCAATTTAATTGAATTAAAAGCTTTGATACTCTATTTTCCAGTTGTTAGACCTAATCCTCTCTTCAACTGTTACCCCCATTCCTAAGAATCAGCGGCTACTTATCTGAAAACAATTACAACATCTCAAAGACATTGCAATCCTGTAATACAGGTACAATCTCAAAAAAGCCCCCAAAAGAAATCTGTCTCAGAAAAAGAACAACAACTATTTCTAACATCCTTTTACAGTATTCACATTGAATACTGTAGCTTCAACTGTCCTTGCTAGGATTTTTCTCGACTACCATTAAAAAAAGCAGTGAAAACGTATTGGTGGTTCCATGATAGAAATAGAGCTGTTTATTTGTGTGATTTGCGAGCTGCTACTACTGCTGATGTGACAGAGAGAGGGGCAGGCCTTTGTGCCTGGCTGGCTAGCCACCGTCTCTATCCTGTTGGCGTGGGCGGATGGCTCTTCCTCTCCCATCACACACTGCTATCTATCTTCACACAGATACTATATTTCTATCTTCTCACAGAGAGAGGTTAACTGTGACATACAGCTTTACATAAAACATCAGCAATGTATCGATGTTCTAAATACAGCACACCAGCTGAAATGTTGAACTAAAAATGAAGCGTTATTATTGTTGTATGAGTTTAATGTAAGTCTCAAGCACAATGTCTATCTGCAGTTGTGTGTCTGTTTAGAAAACTTTCCACTGAACACACACATCACACTCCAAGTTTTCAAAACGATGCAAACGTTCACACGGCCGTTAGATATCCTATTCATCGACTACTGGTAAGGTTTCCAATTGGCTCCAACAATACTGACAGTTTCATAAAATATTATTAATTAGGCCTATATTCTGAAGTAATTTAGATCTGGGAAAAGTCTTTCAATTGTGCTTGGCTTCGGTAGTTTCATACCTGAACCAATGTCTCAGATTGACTTGTTTTTATGACTGCATCAGAAACCAGATGATTTAGCCCAGCTTACTGCAGAGAACCCTGGGTCTCTTTCACCCTCTAGAAGGGAGATCCTCTTTATATGACTAGGAGGGGGGGTCCCTGGTAAGCCAGGGAACTGCTCCTCCTACAGTGAGCCGTCATTTTGCTTCTAAGGTATACCTCTCTGGTCCTTTCCCAGTGTGTAGGGCTAGCCTACTTTACTGAATGTGTGACTAAACCAGCCCATGAACAAGACTTCCCTCCCCATCGGACTGGTGTCACCTCTCAGACAGTGCTTTAGGGGGGAACGAACCCTTCAATCACTGTGACTTAGGCCAATTACAGTAAGACAAGGTTTTCTGCTGGTCTGTCTCAGTGTGTGTCATGTCATTATCTTAAAAGGGGAAACTCACATTAATCACTTTACCTAACCCAGTCAGAGGGGAGAAACAGACTGCCCCTCATTAAATCTACATAGTGTGTCCTTTCTGACCCCAAATATTTTTCTTTTCTTTGTTTCGAATCACACAGTGATCTTTAACATCATGTCTAGATGTATACATTTCATGTCTAAAAGAGATCTGTTAAAATAATCTCTGCAGTGAGAAACAGAAGTGAAACAGTCAAACTGATGTGGATTTGCTATGATAAACAAGTCGTCAGTTAGTATGGAAAACGGGTAATCACCCTGGTTCCCTTCTGACAGATTGAAAAAACCTTCCCTGACAGACAAACACTGAAGTGTGCAGTAGAAAAGGGCATGTAGGGCGCTCCAACAGAGAACCAGCTTATGAAAATAACAAGAAGACTGAGTGATTGTTCCCTCCACTCTACCAAATGAAGAAAACATGTTACAATGGAAAACACTTGTGCAAGGCACGGGACAGGCAAGCCAAGATTCAGTTTCCCTGAAAACGAGAATGTCAAAAGGAAGTCTTGTAATGACATGCACACGTCTTCAGAGAGCCTCGGGTAGAAGAGAAAACATGAGACGTTCAAGTCAAATGGATAAGACTTAATGATCATATTTCATTGGAAATATATGGTCAGTTTCAGTAACAGAAACTAGATGACTAAAAATGTTCCAGGGTTGCTAGGCTAACATCTCTGAGTGATGTGGATATACTCGGACTATATATCCCAAATGAAATAAATGATCTCACTCCAATACATTTTAATAGAAAGTTAGCAAAAATAGATAAGATTTTGCTACCATGGAAAGGTAAATACCTGTCTATTTGTGGAAAAATCACCCTGATTAACTCTTTAGTATTATCCCAGTTTACGTACAGTGAGGGAAAAAAGTATTTGAGCCCCTGCTGATTTTGTACGTTTGCCCACTGACAACGAAATGATCAGTCTATAATTTTTTTTTGAACAGTGAGAGACAGAATAACAACAAAAGAATCCAGAAAAATCCATGTCAAAAATGTTATGAATTGATTTGCATTTTAATGAGGGAAATAAGTATTTTACCCCCTCTCAATCAGAAAGATTTCTGACTCCCAGGTGTCTTTTATATAGGTAATGAGCTGAGATTAGGAGCACACTCTTAAAGGGAGTGCTCCTAATCTCAGTTTGTTACCTGTATAAAAGACACCTGTCCACAGAAGCAATCAATCAATCAGATTCCAAACTCTCCACTATGGCCAAGACCAAAGAGCTCTCCAAGGATGTCAGGGACAAGATTGTAGACCTACACAAGGCTGGAATGGGCTACAAGACCATCGCCAAGCAGCTTGGTGAGAAGGTGACAACAGTTGGTGCGATTATTCGCAAATGGAAGAAACACAAAATAACTGTCAATCTCCCTCGGCCTGGGGCTCCATGCAAGATCTCACCTCGTGGAGTTGCAATGATCATGAGAACGGTGAGGAATCAGCCCAGAACTACACGGGCGGATCTTGTCAATGATCTCAAGGCAGCTGGGACCATAGTCACCAAGAAAACAATTGGTAACACACTACGCCGTGAAGGACTGAAATCCTGCAGCGCCCGCAAGGTCCCCCTGCTCAAGAAAGCACATATACAGGGCCGTCTGAAGTTTGCCAATGAACATCTGAATGATTCGGAGGAGAACTGGGTGAAAGTGTTGTGGTCAGATGAGACCAAAATTGAGCTCTTTGGCATCAACTCAACTCACCTTGTTTGGAGGAGGAGGAATGCTGCCTATGACCCCAAGAACACCATCCCCACCGTCAAACATGGAGGTGGAAACATTATGCTTTGGGGGTGTTTTTCTGCCGCATCAAAGGGACAATGGACGGGGCCATGTACCGTCAAATCTTGGGTGAGAACCTCCTTCCCTCAGCCAGGGCATTGAAAATGGGTCGTGGATGGGTATTCCAGCATGACAATGACCCAAAACACACGGCCAAGGCAACAAAGGAGTGGCTCAAGAAGACGCACATTAAGGTCCTGGAGTGGCCTATTGTCCAGACCTTAATCCCATAGAAAATCTGTGGAGGGAGCTGAAGGTTCGAGTTGCCAAACGTCAGCCTCGAAACCTTAATGACTTGGAGAAGATCTGCAAAGAGGAGTGGAACAAAATCCCTCCTGAGATGTGTGCAAACCTGGTGGCCAACTACAAGAAACGTCTGACCTCTGTGATTGCCAACAAGGGTTTTGCCACCAAGTACTAAGTCATGTTTTGCAGAGGGGTCAAATACTTATTTCCCTCATTAAAATGCAAATCAATTTATAACATTTTTGACATGCGTTGTTCTGGTCTCTCACTGTTCAAATAAACCTACCATTAAAATTATAGACTGATCATGTCTTTGTCAGTGGGCAAACGTACAAAATCAGCAGGGGATCAAATACTTTTTTCCCCTCACTGTTTTTGCTTATGGTCTTGCCTACTCCCTAGCTGTGTGTTGCCGCTTTCCATGTCTGTTGTCTGTAACTTGTGAGGTGTGGAAACACTTTGTTGCTTTTATGAATTTTGTCTTGCTGCTTTTTGTTCTATGTTGCTCTGTCTGTATGCTACGTCTTGCTTGTCCTATGTTGCTATGTCTGTATGCTATGTCTTGTTCTATGTTGTTATTGTCTATATTGTAATTGTTTTTAATAACCTGCCCAGGGACTGCGGTTGAAAATTAGCCGGCTGGCTAAAACCGGCACTTTTACTGAAACGTTGATTAATGTGCACTGTCCCTGTAAAAATAAACTTAAACTCAAACTCAAACGCCTAGCGAACAGTTTTTTAAATTATATGAGAAAAAAATATTCTACTTTATTTGGAACAACAAGCCAGACAAAATTAAACGTGCCTATTTATATAATGAATATGAATTCGGAGGACAGAAATGATTAAATATTAAAGCATTAGACCTATCACTAAAAGCTTCAGTCATACAAAAGTTATACTTAAATCCGAACAGGTTCTCTAGCAAATTAGTAAGACTGTCTCACCCAATGTTCAAGAATGGCCTTTTTCCCTTTATTCAGATTACAACCTCTCACTTTCAGTTATTTGAAAAGGAAATCATCTCCCAAATATCACTATTTCTAAAACAAGTCATAGAAAGTTGGTTGCAATTTCAATTTAATCTTCCAGAAACGACAGAATAAATATTGTGGTTAAACTCAAATATACTAATAAAAATGTTTTTCAAACATGTTTAAAAAGGTATAATCTTCGTAAATTATATCATAGGTAGGACTGGTGGAGTTATGTCGCACATGCAGCTAACAAAAACATATGGAAATGTCTGCTCTATCCAAAATTACAACCAAATAATTGCAGCATTACCGCAAAAATGGAAGACGAAAGTGGAAGGGGGAAAAAGTAAGGAACTTGTCTGTCGGCCCTGCATTAGAGAACATAATTGGTTAATGAAAATTGTGATAAATAAAAAAAGTATACCAGTTTCATTTAAGGACCAAAGGATTGACAGCCGTCCCATATAGATTGCAAAATAATTGGGAAGAGATTTTTGACGTACCGATTCCATGGCATAGTGTTTATGAACTGATACGCAAAACGACGCCGGATTCAATAACTTTAAATTATTATACAAAATTCTTGCTACCAACAGAATGTTATTTATATAGGGGATACACTCTTTCCAGCTCTGCAGATTTTGCTGCGAAGAGACAGAATCATTAGATCATTTGTTTTGGTACTGTCCATTTGTAGCTTGTTTTTTGTCACAGGTCCAGGATTGGCTGAAGGATTGCAATATTTACCTGGAGCTAACCCTGCAGATAGCACTACTGGGTGATCTGAAAAGTCATAGTCAATCGATCAATAATATAATAATACTTTTAGCAAAAATGTTTATTTTCAATTTACAATCTGTAGAAACAATGAGAATAGAAGGGTTCAGAACTTTTGTGAAACATCACAGTACAGTTGATAATATATATGGCAAATATAAATCCTATATGGATGGTGTTAAGAGATAGATGGGAGGTGTTGAATGGAGCTGATGGATGGGACTAATAACAACTAACAGCAAGATAACTAATGTAAGCATACTGTGTCCATAATAAGTATATAGGTTGTAGGTTGGGAGCTTTTGTGAAAGAGCACAGTTAGAACAATATGGCATATAGAAGCAAACCGGATGGACATCATGAAAATTATCGGAGAGGTTGAGAGTAGAAGAAGTTCAGGAGAAAAAACAAACAAAATAGACTTATTGTAAAATTGACTGTGTCCATAAAATGTATATAGTACATATAAGCTGGAAGTAGAGGCCTAAGCGTTGTTGTTCACTAGTTTACTCCAATTAGGGAAGGGGTGGTGGGGTTGGAAAGTAATAAAGGGAAATATATTTTTTTAAAGGATATGTATAGACTGTTACTCTAGTCTGGACAGATCACAGTTACAGTAGAGGTCCAGTGAGAACACTATAGCCTCATTAGATCACCGTTGCAGTTTTAACCGTTTTAACAAAGTCACTCATCTCTGTGAATCATCTGTGGATTTCCCATTTGATGTGCCTGTAAGTGATTCACAAGACCCATGTCTTTTGATCCGGCCCCTATAATGTATGCTCACAGGAAGCCATCAGATGACCACAAGAGTGAGTTACAAGGTGGAAGCCAACAGGATTGGAGCCGGAATAGCCGTCCAAAAACGTTGGAATGGAAGCCAATAGGATCCGGAATGGCGAACCACAGGATTCATCTAAACCTCCACCACAATAGACCATCACCTTAGGATGTGCAGTAGGGATCAGATAATGACACATTCCATGTGTGTCTGCTGCATTTCACAGTGACTAAACATCTAATGGCACCTAATGGCATTTTAAGAGAAGTGTCCGGACCGGAGGCTTGTTTAGTGAGTTAGGAGAATTCCTGGATCCACATAACTAGAATGGCGGATAGCTGCAGTGAGCTGACTGCCATGTGGAGATGTGTTATGGTGTGTGTGTGTCATATATAATCATATATGCCATTTAGCAGACGCTTTTATCCAAAGCGACTAACAGTCATGCATGCATATACCATCCTGGCGTTGTAAGTGCCATGCTCTACCAACTGAGCTACAGTGGACCTTTGTTTACTAGTGAGTGTGTGTGTCCGGTGTGTGTGATGGCAATGCACATGACTTTACTGTTTACTAGAGCAGGGCAGAGTGACTCAACAGTTCTCTGAGACACTTGACAGACACACTCCCCTTACAGCAGCTGTCACACAAAGCACACTACAGGGTTTAATAGGGACATAACATGATATGGGACTTCCTTTGGAGGGTATTCTATTCTGTAAACACAAATAAAAGGATTCTCTTTCTGTTTTCCTGGCTGAAGGAAAATGTTAAGTTCCAACATTACCAAGGATCTCCGGCCTGCCTGGGCTCTCCCGTCTACCTGCCGCTGGCCAACATCTTGACAGAGAAACCCACTGAAAGGCACGCACGGACACACGCACAGACACGCACGCACAGACACACGCACAGACACGCACGCACAGACACGCACGCACGGACACACGCACGGACACACGCACAGACACGCACGCACGGACACACGCACAGACACGCACGCACAGACACACGCACAGACACGCACGCACAGACACGCACGCACGGACACACGCACGGACACACGCACAGACACGCACGCACGGACACACGCACAGACACGCACGCACAGACACGCACGCACAGACACGCACGGACACACGCACAGACACACGCACAGACACACGCACAGACACACGCACAGACACACGCACAGACACGCGCACAGACACGCGCACAGACACGCGCACAGACACGCGCACAGACACACGCACAGACACACGCATGCACAGACACACGCACAGACACGCATGCACAGACACACGCACAGACACACGCACAGACACGCATGCACAGACACGCATGCACAGACACGCATGCACAGACACACGCACAGACACGCATGCACAGACACACGCACAGACACGCATGCACAGACACACGCACAGACACGCATGCACAGACACACGCACAGACACGCATGCACAGACACACATGCACAGACACACGCACAGACACGCATGCACAGACACACATGCACAGACACACGCACAGACACACACGCACAGACACACGCACAGACACACACGCACAGACACACGCACAGACACACGCACACAGAGAGAGAGAAAGGCTCCCATGGCAGGACCTGAACCCTAGAGCCCAGCGCTACACTGCCAAGACCTCTGCCTTCATTACATTCCTAAGTCTTTAATTGTATGGAAAGATGACAAAGCCAGTTTCCACTTGTTCCAAGGCCGGCGGTGTGCGTTTGTGATTGTATTTATCTAGCTGAGTTTGGTTTGGTCCAGGCCTGATGCATTTTCCTACCACTGTTGTTTTTTCCTCACATGAATAGAGAGTTGTGTTATTTATCTTCCATGCTCGGTTCGAAGTTAGAAGCAGCCACTGGCTGGGCTGGGACTTGGACCGAGCCACAAAGCCACCAAACCACAGAGCACCAGAGGGGAGTTTCCACTGTTGGGGACAACTCAGGACTCAGAGACTGAGGCCTGCTTGACCAAAACTGACCAGCACCATGGTGCCAGGGTTCTGTGACTTCCGTCTAGTGGTAGTGCAACCTGCAGACTACACATTGTCTATAGAAATGGGGGTTGGATCCCTGGGTCTCTAGTAGTAGAGATGGACAGGGCCTACCTCATGGAGGGGAATGGAGTCTGGTGACAACGATGTTTCAGCAGCCTTAGTAACAGACCCAGATTACCCCATGTTTTAAATGTAGACGTGTGTGTTTATGTCTGTGTGTTGGCTATGCTATGTCAATAGAGACTGTGCACATGCTCTGTAAGTGCCATTGATCTTGTGTATTTGTATATAGAGTTGTGCCTGGGAAAACTGTCTAAAGTATGTGTTTAACTACTGTGTGCACAGTGTTTACAATGTGTTGCTCCATACTCATAGTACTGATGTGAAAATGGCTGTTTTTGATGGGTGCATTTACTGTGTGCTGGTTACTGTGTGTACGATGTGCCTGTGTCTCCATGCGCGTGTGTGTGTGTGTGTGTGTGTACACTATGACGGCGGTAGAATTAAGTGTGTGTGAGTGAGTGTGTGTGCCTGCTCTGTGTCGTTGTCTCTCACAAGGAGAGCGGGAGCAGCAGGCCCGGCCTATTATTAACCCAGAATGCCGTGCTCACGGCGAGAGGCAGCTGTGGCCCGAGCAGGAGAGCAAACAAAAGACGCAGGCACGCCGTGTCACACACACAGCCTCCGCTAGCCCCCCCACCCCCACCCCCACCCGTCTGCACTGTGTGTGTATGTATGTGTGTGTATGTGTTGTCTGTGCAAACACAGGGCCAGAGTCAGCTGATTAATTAGATAAACACGCGGGTCGGCACCACAAGTGGTTCAGTCTGTCACCATGACGGCCGTAATCACCCTCACAGGAGGGTTCACTCACGCTCACAGAAGACAGGGAGGGAGAGAGCAAGGAGGCACACACCTACAGCACGCTATACACACTACTGTACAGTTACTGTACCTGTTAATAGTGCACTCACATTAACACTGTTCAGGAAGACTGGAAATATATGGACACTAAATATGGACACTAAACCAAATCTAGACAACTGTACCTACCAATAAAGAAGCAGAGGTCCTGTACACAGCAGTTTCCTTTCAGGTGCTAGTTCTAGCAGAAAAACGGCCTCCTCCTGCCTCTTACTGCTAAATGCATATTCTTAGATAGAAACTTGTTTATTAGAGATGAGAATTCGGCTAGGAGGAGTTTATGAGAAGTGGGGAAGCATTTTTGGGTGCATACTGCCAGTTGGGTGGGATTCTCAACTCGTCTGTCCATCTGTCAGTAAGTCTGTGCCGCTCCTGACCCCACACACACACAGAGTAGACCTACTGCACACACACACACACACACACACACACACACACACACACACACACTACTGCATGGCCCATACGCTGGCATACGTCACCAAGGCCATCTGTTAGATCACCACAGCAGTTTAAACTGTGACGTGGTGGTACACACACAGAGTTTATGCAGGCGATACTACAGTGATACTCAGGGGCGCAACTTTGGTTTTAGAAGTGGGTGGGACATAATATATATATATATACAGTGGGGAGAACAAGTATTTGATACACTGCCGATTTTGCAGGTTTTCCTACTTACAAAGCATGTAGAGGTCTGTAATTCTTTATCATAGGTACACTTCAACTGTGAGAGACGGAATCTAAAACAAAAATCCAGAAAATCACAAGGTATGATTTTTAAGTAATTCATTTGCATTTTATTGCATGACATAAGTATTTGATACATCAGAAAAGCAGAACTTAATATTTGGTACAGAAACCTTTGTTTGCAATTACAGAGATCATACGTTTCCTGTAGGTCTTGACCAGGTTTGCACACACTGCAGCAGGGATTTTGGCCCACTCCTCCATATAGACCTTCTCCAGATCCTTCAGGTTTCGGGGCTGTCGCTGGGCAATACGGACTTTCAGCTCCCTCCAAAGATGATCTATTGGGTTCAGGTCTGGAGACTGGCTAGGCCACTCCAGGACCTTGAGATGCTTCTTACGGAGCCACTCCTTAGTTTCCCTGGCTGTGTGTTTCGGGTCGTTGTCATGCTGGAAGACCCAGCCACGACCCATCTTCAATGCTCTTACTGAGGGAAGGAGGTTGTTGGCCAAGATCTCGCGATACATGGCCCCATCCATCCTCCCCTCAATACGGTGCAGTCGTCCTGTCCCCATTGCATCCCCAAAGAATGATGTTTCCACCTCCATGCTTCACGGTTGGGATGGTGTTCTTGGGGTTGTACTCATCCTTCTTCCTCCAAACACGGCGAGTGGAGTTTAGACTAAAAAAGCTATATTTTTGTCTCATCAGACCACATGATCTTCTCCCATTCCTCCTCTGGATCATCCAGATGGTCATTAGCAAACTTCAGACGGGCCTGGACATGCGCTGGCTTGAGCAGGGGGACCTTGCGTGCGCTGCAGGATTTGAATCCATGACGGCGTAGTGTGTTACTAATGGTTTTCTTTGAGACTGTGGTCCCAGCTCTCTTCAGGTCATTGACCAGGTCCTGCCGTGTAGTTCTGGGCTGATCCCTCACCTTCCTCATGATCATTGATGCCCCACGAGGTGAGATCTTGCATGGAGCCCCAGACCGAGGGTGATTGACCGTCATCTTGAACTTCTTCCATTTTCTAATAATTGCGCCAACAGTTGTTGCCTTCTCACCAAGCTACTTGCCTATTGTCCTGTAGCCCATCCCAGCCTTGTGCAGGTCTACAATTTTATCCCTGATGTCCTTACACAGCTCTCTGGTCTTGGCCATTGTGGAGAGGTTGGAGTCTGTTTGATTGAGTGTGTGGACAGGTCGTGTGGTCTTTTAAACAGGTAACGAGTTCAAACAGGTGCAGTTAATACAGGTAATGAGTGGAGAACAGGAGGGCTTCTTAAAGAAAAACTAACAGGTCTGTGAGAGCCGGAATTCTTACTGGTTGGTAGGTGATCAAATACTTATGTCATGCAATAAAATCCGAATTAATTACTTTAAAATCATACAATGTGATTTTCTGGATTTTTGTTTTAGATTCCGTCTCTCACAGTTGAAGTGTACCTATGATAAAGAGACCTCTACATGCTTTGTAAGTAGGAAAACCTGCAAAATCGGCAGTGTATCAAATACTTGTTCTCCCCACTGTGTGTGTGTGTGTGTATATATATATATATATATATATATATATATATATATATATATATATATATATATATATATATATATATATATATATATATATATATATATATATATATATATATATATATATATATATATATATATACACACACAATAATAATAGTAGGATAAACACTCCAAACAGCCTACCCGACCGCTCGGAGGCGTTCGCACGGTCCTAAAGCACACCGTTGCCTCGTTTTGTATCACATTCCAATGATAAAACAATTTCAGAATGTGGCACCCCGCCCCCCCCCCCCCCGTCCCCAGTGGAAGTTGCGCCCCTTGTGATACTACAGTATACTGAAATCCTACCAGGGAATGACTATCATATTAAAATGTACATATCAGCACTGACTGACCCTGCTCTTAGTTAGACTACTAGAACATACATACAGACATTAACAGAAAGACACACACACACAGATAAACAACCCAACCGACAGAGTATTCACACTCACAGACAGTCATGCAGATTGTAAAGTTCATGCAGAATTAATAGTGGTGGTATAATTATGCTATGTAAATTAGCATTCCAGACGTCTGTGCTGAGCTGTAGTCTAGTAGACCAGGGTTCAAATACTATTTCAAGTAGTTGAATATTGGAATTTATTTGGAAATACACTTGGAAAGTATTTTAAAATACTAAAATACACTGACTCAAATACACTCCCATGCATTTAATCCATTTATTTTTAAATACGGTCCCACTTTATTTGGATAGTCCGGATTTTCCCTCTGTAGATGCTCTACAGATAGTCATACTATCAACAAACTATCGGTTGATAAGCAACTGCTTGCTAAGGTTATGGTTAGGTTTAGAATAAGGGTTATGGTAAGGGTTAAGGTAAGAGTTAAGGTTAGGGTAAGGATTAAGGTTACGGTTAGAGCTAGGGTTAGTAGATAGTTAGTTGAAATGTTACTGATAGTCAGTAGAGCAACTACAGATGGACTATCCAAATAAAGTGTTACCGAAAATACTTTAAAATACTTCCAATAGAAGTAGTTAATTCAGGCCACATTATTTGAAAATAGTCAAATACACAGAAAAAAGGTATTTAAATAACAAATACTCAAATACACATGAACCCTGGTCTGCTCTGTGGTATATTTCATGTGCTGCTCTGACCGCCTAAAAACTCAGCCGTTCCTTTGCTGCACTGTGCTGCTCAGTCATTCACTGCTTCATGATGTCCTACAGCGCCAGTGTGCGCGTGTGTTTTGTGTGTATGTGTGTGTGTGTGTGTGTGTGTATGTGTGTGTGTGTGTGTGTGTGTGTGTGGATGCCCTACAGAGCCTGCATGGCACAGAAGCTATTTCTAGGCCTCATTCAGACAGGGAGTTACTAATCCCAGGGTGAACCATGTCAGTCTTTTCAGTCAATAACTTTTCTCACACTTCTTCTTCTTCCACTGGTGTGGAATTAACATCCCATCATCATGCTTAGGGTCATGTATAAAAATGCTGGGCAGGCCCAGTTGCCCCATTATTTTGGCTACCATGGCTAGAATAGATCTCAGTGAGTTTGGGGGGTGAATGTTGGGGCATGTTTAGCAGGAGCTTCAGTGACGAAGACTGCTCAACTTGCTGATGTTTCACGATATGCCATGGCCATCTCAGTCACCAGATCTCAACCTAATTGAACACTTATGAGAGATTCTGGAGCGGCGCCTAAGACAGGGTTTTCCACCACCATTAATAAAACACCAAATGATGAAATTTCTCATGTAAGAATGGTGTCGCATCCCTCCAATAGAGTTCCAGACACGTGTAGAATCTATGCCAAGGTGCATTGAAGCTGTTCTGGCTCGTGGTGGCCCAACGCCCTACGTATTAAGACACTTAATGTTGGGGTTTCCTTTATTTTGGCAGTTACCTGTAGCTACACCGTCTGAGGGAAACTGACTGAGGCAGCCAGACCTTTACTTTAACAATGTGTGTGTGTGTGTGTGTGTGTGAGTGTGAGAGAGAGAGAGAAATAGAGAGCGAATAATTAAGGATATACTGATTATGATTATGCGTGCGTACACACAACTGTGCGACTAAGTCTGAGTGTATGAGTGTGTGTATGAATACACATGCAGTGTATTATGCAGCTGGTTAACTTTTGTCTGATGGCCTTTCATACATGACTTATTGATAATGGGCCGTGTTAATTAGCCTGGCCCTTGCTAGCACACAATACAGCACTTGCTGATGCATACACACACACACACACACACACACTTTATGTCGCAGTCTCTTCAGGCTGTTTATTAACTATGGGCCATTTGACTGCTGTTGATTTGAATATGTGACTGACCGGGACCAGGGTTCAGAGAAGCAGAAGTGGCTGTGCGTGGCAGATTAGAAACTAAATGAGGAATGGTGGTTTCTCTGACGGTTTGTGCTGAGTTAGGATTTGTAGTGTTCTTGAGGTGAAGAGGCACTCAATTACGAATTTTAATGAGTTAGACTCATCATTCTCAAGTCAGTTTGTTATACCACCGTAAATAGAGGTACATTAGTCCTCTTCAGCATCCAAATTAAGAATGGAAAGGACCCACACACCCGCATACACACACAGTAATTGCAGCAGCATAACGACGCGGCTGTGGTCTCTGTGGTATAAAACTATTTTCCTAGTATTCCCACTGTTGCAACATCCAGTCAGTACAAATGAGCTGAACCCAAAGTGTAATGAATCTCCTTACTGGTGTGTGTGTGTGTGTGTGTCAGATGGGGATGAGCTATTTGTGATGAGGCCTTTAGTGTGAAGAGTCATTAGTCTATTGTGCTGCTATGATGTCCAATCCTCCTGTACTCAGTCAGGACCATTCAATAACAACCCTACTGTGTACAAAACCCAACTGCCGGTTTAAGTGATGTATGTATGAAATACAATCACTATAATGAGACATAATTTCACCCAGGAGAATTCAGCAACTGGTGGAAAGTATCTTTTTACACAGTGTTATAAAACAGAAGCTTTTTTGTATAACACGTGTTAGCTGGATGCTATGCAACAATGTAATGTAATGGAACTTTTTTTAAATCCTAAAAGGCTATTAAAATAATGGAAATTTAAGGGCTTTTAAATTCCCCCTAATCAAGAGAGAATGAGATATAGAGAGAGTACAGACACATGGAGAGATGGAGAGGGTGACATAGACATAGCCGTGTCTTACCGTCGTCCAGTGTGATGTCCTGCAGGCCGATGGATCTGAAGGTGGGCTCGCTCTCCTCCGGCTCCTGCTTGATGTTCATGCTCTCCCCCTCCGTAGGGAAGGGGCCCTGCTGGGGGGCCAGAGGGTGCTGCTGCACGAGGGGCCCCGGTCCCCCTGGGGACAGGCTGGACATGACAGGGCTGCTGGCCTGGGGACTGTGTGCTGGGTGGCCCAGAGGGCTGCCGGTGGGGGAGGGGGAGGTGGGTGACTGGTAGGGCAGGGAGTGGAGCTGGGGGGAGGATGGCCCGGAGTGGGGCGAGGGCACAATGTGGGCTGGAGGGGCACTGGAGGTAGTGGGACAGGAGGCAGACCTCTGGCTGGTGGGGTGGTAGCCCCCCATAGCTCTCTGCAGCTGGGGGGAGGGCTGCATTGGATGGTTAGGGTGGGTGGGTGAGGGCTGGCCCATGGGGTGGTTGGGGTGGGTGGGCGAGGGCACCTGGCTGGGGTTGGGGGAACAGTGGTAGCCCATGGAGAGCAGGTGAGGAGCAGAGTGGGAGGAGTGGGTCATGGGCTGGCTGTGGGGGGCAGTGGGGATGGGGCTGTGGGGGCTGGAGGCCTGCTGGGCGGAGGTGGATGGGGAGGAGTGGTACACCATACCCAGCCCCATGGGGTGAGAGGCCCCGGGGTCAGACTGCTGCTGGTGGTAAGGCATCCTCTCATAGCCCTGCGGAGCCCCAGTGTTCATGTTCATAGGCAGGCTGGACTGGCCGTTGTAGGGCAGGTTGTGATTTAGGTTGCTTAGGTGGCCGGGATGGCTGTGACTCTGCTGCATAGGATGGTGTTGGTAGGAGGGCCTGTTGGGAGGAGCTGGGCCCGGATGGAACGTCATGTGGCAGTCAGCAGGCATGTGGAGGCCTCTGCCCTGGAGGTGAGGCAGGTGCTGGAAGGAGGGGGAGCCCATGAGGGGGCAGGCAGGCTGCAGAGTATGGAGGCTGGGGCCGGGGCCCGCAGCCAGGCCCCGGGGAGAGCTGGACAGAAGGCCGTCCGGCGGGTGGCCCTGCTCAGGGGAAGGCAGCTGGGTGTGGGTATTGCGGACCAGGCTGGCAGCATGGGCCAGGGGCATGGACATACCGGGCATGGGGGGCACAGCAGGGGGCCCTTCCATCTCTTCTCTGTTATGCTCCTGCTTCACCAGGACTGGAGACAGTAAGAGAGAGGGCGAGAGAGAGAGCGAGTGAGAGAGAGAGCGAGAGAGAGAGAGCGAGCGAGAGGGAGTGCGGTAGACAGAGAGAGAGAGACACTCAGTATGGGAAACCAAAGGCAGTACTCATTCGTTGTTTTACCACATTCTGGAACACCACAAATAGCCGAATCTCAGGATTAACTTCCCAATCAACATCCACCGTGTCAAAGCATTGTGGTTCACCCAAGTTCACCAGAATGTATGTGTTAACTAGATTAGAAATCTTTACTTAATTGGAACACCTTTATAACAGCACATAGCACACAGCAAAACTATGCTGTGTACCAATCAGTAACCTATTTCCCAATCTGGTGCTTGTGACAGGCAGGGTTTTATTTTGACCCAGCTCTGAATCAGAGAGAGGGAGCATATGTTGCTAGGTTTGGGTGCCATCATGTTGTCTGCAGTATGGGGAGAAGCAGAATGCCCTCCAGCCATGCTGAAACCAGGAGGAGGACAAACCAGTTCACAGCCCCTAGTACCCATACTACCTCCCATGGCCCTCCATCTGACAGGAATGTTACTGAGAGAACACAGCCAGGAAGACTTGTTTCTGAGGGGGAGGGGACTGAGATACTGTGGTAGAATGGGTTAAAGGGTGCTTTTTTACATGTTTTTGTTTTGGAGGAAAGGCACTGTGATATTGTAGAGACAGAAGGGTCTTCCTCTGGATTATGCTGACTGCATCTATTCATACTTAGCCAACCCTAATGACTAAGTTTTTCTTGTGTTGACCACTTGACCTGACCAGGAACAACTCAGAACCCTACTCATTCTAGTCATGACATCCTCCTTAAGAGATCTCATAAGTTAACTGATGTTCTTTTCTCACAGTTCATCCCTAAACCGGGCCAGCCAGGGCCCCTGCTACCCACGCACACTAGGTAGCACAGTGTGATAGGTGGGCCGGTGATGCCACAATTAAGCGTGCGGTGTCCGTGGTAACAATAGTGGCATCTACACTGACAGAGCAGGCTTCCTGTGCTGTGCTCTAATTGGCTGTCCTGGTAGGGTAGCGTGGAAAACAGGAAGCACTTGATGAGTGGGCGACGCGCTGCAAACGGAGAGTGGGTGGAGGGACACACATACATTTAAACGTACGCACACACACACTCCTGTGGTACATGTCAGAAATTGCTTACTTGTCATTATATTCCACCAACGCAGTTTTCGTTTTGACTAATGTTGGTTTGACGTTATTGTTGGAAAACAATAACAATATCAAGTAACTACGCAGCGATTTGACTTAATCAGAAACATTAGGAAACTGCATAATCCACATGTCAAAAACACTCATTTTCAGCCTTGATGCAGAGATTTTATTTTAGGCAAACAACACCATTTGAAATTCCCACAATTCCTGTGTGCAGTAAAATGTTCCTGGAGAGCAGAGAGATTTGCATACTAAAACGTCAATGCAAATTCACATCAGAAACAGTCAGCAATAGAGTTGAATGGTGCTTTACATGAACGGTTGGCAGGTGCACATGTAACTGGAACTGCTAGTGGAGGTGCCCCTTCTTTAACCACAGCTATGCAAACTGGGAGGGAAAGTTCAAAGCTCTCCAAAACAACAGGAGCCTCGGCAGTGTGTGTGTGTGTGTTGCTGCTTTCCATGGCTGATTCTGCTTTCTGTCAATCACCCTGAGAGGCCAACAGAGGAGTGAGAAGCAACTGGAGGTTTAAACGTGACTGCACATGATTGTGTTCCAGTAAGTCTTTAGAACACTGCCACACATGACAAAATTGCTATATCATATAAATGTGGTTCATGAGATGTTAGCTTAACACCAAGTGTTGCCAGATCTAGTAATCTGTACAGTGTGACCGTGTTTAAGATGGGTTGGAACACAACCACCAGTGATTCTAAATACTTGCAATTCAAGCACTATGATTTGTGTAGAATGTAGATCCTCCTACCTGACAGGTAAGTGAAGCGTTGTGATTGGCTCCTTTTCCGTTTCCCGTTGCACACGTAGAACTGCACCTGAACAGCCGAGGTCACGGTCTTACTGTGGTAGGGAGGGACCTCAACCACGATGTTCGACTGGGAGAAGGAACCAACACAGTCAACGTTTCCACTTTTCACAGACATTCACATTAGGTCAGGATACTTTAGTAATAATTAATTCATAATGTTACATAAATCTAACAGCTGTAAAAATATTGCCTTTATATGACAGCTAAGCTACAGAGACGTGTAGAAAGCATATGTTCTACTTACTCCTTGACTTTTCTCCCGGATGATTTTCGCCTCCACTTCCCACTGTGGTCTTCCATCTAAAAGAGAAAAAAAGAGGGAGAAGACATGATAGATGAGTAGAACACATTGTAGGACTCCATTGTGACAGACAGCAAGATCACAGCATTCCCACTCCAGTCTGGGCCTGGCGAGAGACAATGCATTCGGCTCTTTGTCTGCTTTTCAAATAATGTGTGAATTAATAGCAGAATGGCACCCATAGGGATTCAGCATAGAGTCAACCCCCCTCCTCCTCATCCTGCTACTCCTCCACAAAACAGATGGAGTCAACAGACAAATGTGACACAAAGGACTCCATCAAATCCTCCCCTAATTGAATTGCCAGCTTTTGGACTAATTCCTATATCAATGTGAATCTGGGAGGAAGTGAATTATAGTATGTCAAATAGTTTATAAAACCAAGACCATCAAATCTAAAGATCATACAGTAATGTTGAGTTGAAAAAAGCTGAATAAGTCAGGTAGCTAAATGCACGTAACATGCAATACACCCCGGCCACACAACCTAATTATGAGGAAGATCTATGATCATTGCATTATTTTTCAGACCCATCTTTAAGTCTTGTGTAATATTTTGGAAGTTATCTTTTGGGGTACTGTCTATTTTCCTAATGATCATCATGTCAGTGTATGACTCTCTCTGCCCCAGCAGACATGGCTTAATATGAACCACAGAAAATCTTCGGAAAGCAGAGGGATTTCAATTGGTTCTGGCTGGGGGACCTGAAACATCTCAATGATGTCATCTTTATGGACACAGAAACCCTGTGGAGAGTATTTTTACAGCTATTAAAAAGTAATCAAAGTCTAAATATCCTGCTGATTGTCTTGCCTGGTTAACATTATGGAGAGAAGAGTGGAATAACTGTCTATTTATTTAAAAACCCCTCCCTCCGTCGGTTGGTCCACCACGTG
The DNA here is from genome assembly GCF_964263955.1 of Coregonus lavaretus. NCBI lineage: Eukaryota > Metazoa > Chordata > Actinopteri > Salmoniformes > Salmonidae > Coregonus > Coregonus lavaretus. The sequence continues at coordinate 23,926,992 of NC_140024.1, read as the reverse complement.
CTGGGCTGCGTTGTGCTGCCAGAGTTCTGGCTGGCTTAGGAAAGGAAACATCCCCTTATTGTCCAGTTTTCCTACTACAGATCTAATGATCTGGCCAGACATCTTAGGCATCCAGCCATTCAGAAAAGCAGTTGAGAGAATTATAACGGGCTGCTGGGCTGGTGCTGCGGTTCAGGAGAAGTCACGATCATCACAACTACTATATAAAGAGATATTTTCAGCTACTACTGCACAACTACTGCTGTCACTTACAGTAGTAAGTAGCTACACCTTTTTTTTAATGGCATGATGCCACACTAACTTGCAATTGCAAATGGGGCTGTTTCATGCTGTTCACAATATGGGCCTGATTACATCTGACTGCACCTGTGTTACTTCTCCACTTAACCAAAGGGCTTCCCCAAAACCGATCTGCCCTAATGCCTGCTGAAAGACTCCCCATCTATACAATGGGATCTTATAGCTGTACTGTAGTTATAGGCTAAGTCCTGTACATCTACAGTATTCTGCTTTTCTTTCCAAAGGCTTCCCCTTCTAATGGCCATCTATAGTAGATGGCCCTACTCTGATCTCCTCTTAACTTATAACATACTACTTTAGTTAGGAAGGCTTAGAAATGCCCCTGATCTCATCCTAACAGAGGCAGATGACAGTCTTTGTCCCAGTAATCCTGTGGTGCATTAGACTCTTCCATAGAGCTCAGTGGAGGTTCCACCGTCCCACAGAAGGAAACAGAACAGGTTTATGACATAAACCACTCTAGGCTATTGTATCTCTATTGGGAGGTTCCCTCTCTTTTGGTGTAAGGGCTCTAGCTACTCCTCTAGCCATCTGAGTCAGACAGCTTTCTGGTAATGACTGAATAATGACCTTGGGTGCCTTAGCTCTGTCTGACTTCAGCATACAGCACACTGAGTGTATTTCTGCAGCACATGTTGACATTCAATAGGCAGGAGAGAGGAGGTAGAGGGCCCCACATGTACTGCCACCGTCCTCCGCCCAGCACAAAACAAGCTCCAACAGGAACCTCATATCGCACCCCCCACCTGAAAACACACATCCATCCACCCCTCTCTCCGAGAGAAAACATGTTCTATATGCTCCCCTCTCAGAGAGCTAAAAACACACGTCCATGTGTTATGATATCTACCAAAACAACGAGGGCTAAGCTAGTCAGACAGCTATAATAACTATAGCTTTTAGACCTTTTGTATAGAAGAAAGGAAAAACACTGATGCCTGGTGTGTTAAATGCAATTTCAATTCAACCACTGTTTTTTTTTTACGTCATTCTCCACTCCCCTTGTGTAAACTTCTGCGCTCATCAAGGCCCTACATTAGAGTCAGTCAGTCAGTCAGTCGAGTCAGTCAGCCAGTCGAGTCAGTCAGCCAGTAGAGTCAGTCAGCCAGTAGAGTCAGTCAGTATAGTCAGTAGAGTCAGTCAGTCAGTATAGTCAGTAGAGTCAGTCAGTCAGTATAGTCAGTAGAGTCAGTCAGTCAGTAGAGTCAGTAGAGTCAGTCAGTCAGTAGAATCAGAAGAGTCAGTCAGTATAGTCAGTAGAGTCAGTCAGTCAGTAGAGTCAGTCAGCCAGTAGAATCAGTAGAGTCAGTCAGCCAGTAGAGTCAGACAGCCAGTAGAATCAGTAGAGTCAGTCAGTATAGTCAGTAGAGTCAAGTAGAATCAGTAGAGTCAGTCAGTCAGTATAGTCAGTAGAGTCAGACAGCCAGTAGAATCAGTAGAGTCAGTCAGTCAGTATAGTCAGTAGAGTCAGCCAGTCAGTAGAGTCAGTCAGCCAGTAGAGTCAGTCAGTCAGTATAGTCAGACAGCCAGTAGAATCAGTAGTCAGTCAGTATAGTCAAGTAGAATCAGTAGAGTCAGTCAGTCAGTATAGTCAGTAGAGTCAGACAGCCAGTAGAATCAGTAGAGTCAGACAGCCAGTAGAATCAGTAGTCAGTCAGTATAGTCAAGTAGAATCAGTAGAGTCAGTCAGTCAGTATAGTCAGTAGAGTCAGACAGCCAGTAGAATCAGTAGAGTCAGTCAGTCAGTCAGTATAGTCAGTCAGGCAGTAGAATCAGTAGAGTCAGTCAGTCAGTAGAGTCAGTCAGCCAGTAGAGTCAGTTAGCCAGTAGAATCAGAAGAGTCAGTCATTCAGTATAGTCAGTAGAGTCAGCCAGCCAGTAGAATCAGTAGAGTCAGTCAGTCAGTAGAGTCAGTCAACCAGTAGAGTCAGTCAGTCAGTAGAGTCAGTCAGCCAGTAGTCAGTCAGGCAGTAGAGTCAGTCCAACTAGGGACCCTTTTTCTCTGTTTGATGAGGTTCACTCTGGTCAAATAATATGTTTTTTCCCTCAGAATAATAATGCATTTTTCATATTCCCCTTCCTCTGAGCCATACTTCCCTCCCTCCCTCCCTCCGAGCAGGTAATAAAGTGATAGAAGTCAGCATGAAGCCATTGGATATTATCCTGTTTCATCTGGACAGATGGAAAGGCCCTTTCTGCTTTTCCTAGCATTAAGAGGTGATGAGCGAGCGAGCCAAAGACCAGACCTCACACTGACAGACCTGCTGTAGCTAGCCTGCCTGCATCCTCATGGCTAACTTCCCCTTCCTCACCTCAACTACCTCTCCCCCTCCTCCCCTATCCTCACTGCAGTGCAGTCAAGTCCATTGACCTAACTAACAGTCAACCAACTCACTAAAATACCTCCATTACTGCTTGTAATAAAAACAATATGGTAATTTAGCAAACTTTTCTATTCAAAGTGACTTTTATCATCTTTAAAAATGGGAATATAACAAGTCAAGAAGAGAGTCCAGTAAAGAGGCCAGTAGAGATTCCATAAACAGTAATGTAGTACTTCTTATGAACTGGTGCCTGGAGCTAGGGATCCCTGTTACCGAACCCTCCCCTCCTCTTATGTGCATTTAGCAGCGGCGCTTCCACTGCATTTATTTTTATATATGCCCCAGGAAGACCCCACCCTACCCCCCCGCAGGAAGACCCAGCTCCCGCTAGACCCCATCCCCCCCAACTCTGCCACCATTGCTGAAAAGAATCCTAGGGGAAACACTGACTATGCATTAACTAACTAACCACAATAAACCTGTATTTTACGCTCAACGTGATTCCACTGTTGTACTCTGTTTATGGAAGGAGGAGGTGGAAAACTCTGTCATTTCTACTCTCTTCCTCTCCTGTCTTTATTCCATCCCTCCATCCGCTCCCTCCAATCAGGCATGGTCTGCAATAAGCGGCTGGATTAGCCGTGATGAGGGACAATTTATACAAACCAGATCATTCATTATCTCTCTCTTTCAACCTCAAAACACACACACATCATGTTTGCGGGGCCCAAGTTTCCTCCACTCCACTCCTAGGTTAAACTCTCCACTCCTAGGGTAAAGGTTTCCACTCCTAGGGTAAAGGTTTCCACTCAATTTCTCAAAATAATGTATCTTAGTCAGTAAGTAACAGCACCCTTGACTCTCCTCCGTGTTTGAACTTGATTCAGTTTGGCCTCTTTCACAAAGCTACATGGGCAGGCAGGGACTGGTTCACAGAATGCGGTCACCCTTTCACAGTTTCCATCCTGGAACCCGCCCATCCTTGTGTTTTATTATTGAGAGAGTTAGAGGAGGGAGAGAGGCTAAATAGTGGGTTGTTATAAGTTAAGTTCAACCCAAGCGATTAGTGAAGAGGTCCAGTATGAGTAGAAGGACCGACCACACTCAGAGAGACTCTCTCTTCTTAAGTTACAACACTGAACAGGGCAGGGCTACATATTAACACTGATAAAGACTAGAGACTGAAGAGCCAGGTGTAAGCAGTAGATTGTACTGTGTGGGTGTGTGATGACCTGTGTTTCAGTCAGTAGCAGCAGCCAGATACGCTACCTATCTATCTCTTGGGACGGACAGATACAATCAGAAAAGAGATAGAGATCCGTTATTAGTGGCTCTTGCTCTTGAGCTATGTGTGTATTGTAACACATAACTCAGTAGTAACATTCCATGGATGACAGAAAAAGAGAGGTGCTTTAAATAGTAGAGCAGTGCTAGTGGGCGGGATAGCAGCATGGTGTGGAACGCTCCCCAGGGCTGTAGGAGGCATGTGACTGTTCTTTTCCCAGGTGTTTCTATCTAGTTGGGTCTGACTCTTCCTCCGCTGTCAGTAAATCAGCTATTGGAACCTGTTTGAACTCTAAGTTGCAAGAGGTGATTGGTGATGGTGACGTTCTATCCAGAGCATGTTGAGAAGGGTCCTTCCTTACACTCCCGTTGTTCTCTACCCAACAATGGTTACGTTAAGATGGAGCTACAGTACCCAAATCAACACAGATCTTGGGTCAACTCACTGGATCCAAACTACAGAGTATTTGCTACTGTGGATATTCTTTGAGCTGTTTAATTTGGATTAACTAAACAGTATTATATATCTGATATAAGACCATTGTGGCAAGAGGACAATTTAAAAAATAATCTGTCCTGATCCTTTGGACTGTTCGACAATGTGAATTATGAGTCAGCTTGTGGGTCAGCAATATTTATTTATCTTATTTATTTTACTTTTATTTTAACAGGGAGACACCATCGAGACCAACGTCTCTTTTACAAGGGAGCCCTGCATACTGTATACACAATATACTAAATAAAGTAAAATACAATATAATACAAATAATCAAGAAAAACAATCACAATCCTCAGCAAGGATGTCCCCAAGGACTTCCCCCGTGTGTGAGACGCTGTGTGTACAAATCTCTTACCAGGGCCCTTCTCCAGGAATATGACCTTTGATTCGGGGAAGAAGTTGGATCCTGTGATGACTATCTCCTCTCCCCCGCTGACCAGAGAGCTGGTCAGACTGGCCTTCTCTACCTGGGGAAGCTCCTGGGCCGAACGCTGGGCTGGGAGGAAAGAGGAGAGCAGAGGAGAGGGGTTTACATAGGCAGCAATGTACATATGAGAAAGATAGAAAGAGACAGAGAAAAAGAGAGATGAGTGAGTGAGAGAGAAAAGGGCTGTGTGTGTGTGTGTATGTGTGTGTGTGCGCATCTGAACAGGATCTGGACACTCACAACACTCTACGGGGATGGATGCAGCCTGTAGAGAGAGAACCTTCCCATTGGTCTGGGGGATGTGAACACGAAACACCACTCGCACACGCGTGTTCTTCCGCCCAATATCCGTCTCCCCCTTCCGCAGCTCAATGTCCGAGTTCCGCAGCTTCAGGATGCCAGCACAGTCAATACTGCAAGAGAGATAGGGAGGGGAGCTAAGCAGCACACCCCCGATTGGGTATCAATGAAGAAATTAATTAGGCTGAATGGAAGGCTGAATTAATGCCATAACAAACCTTTGCCATCATATTGTGAAAATAATATACATCCGAGTCAAATTACAAAGTGCAAATGCAGTAAATATGATTTATTAATGCTACAGCTATGAGGGGAAACATCAAATCTAAGACAAAACAGCTCGGAATTCAGATTATAAATGAAAATCCAGAGCCTTCGAAATAAAAGCCTAAATATATACTGTGGTCAATGTAAATCCATAAATATGGAAATAAAGTGTATTAGAAGCATATTCTGCTTGGTGGGAAATTCTCATTTTCCTGCTGAACTTAACCCACCTGTTGGTTTGAATTAAGACTAATAAAATCCCTAGCGTGTGTGTGTGTGTGTGTGTGTGTGTGTGTGTGTGTGTGTGTGTGTGTGTGTGTGTGTGTGTGTGTGTGTGTGTGTGTGTGTGTGTGTGTGTGTGTGTGTGTGTGTGTGTGTGTGTGTGTGTGTGTGTGTGTGTGTGTGTGTGTGTGTGTGTGTGTATGTATGTATGTATGTCTGGATATTACGATCCTGCATGAACTGTTATTTTTACACTCTCAGGGTCTTCCTCTGAGTAATGTCATCCTTGAGCGACCATGACACCCACCTGGCGGACATATTGTTTTCGGGAAGCAGAGGAATTTCGAGAACTTTGGTGCTGGAGATGATGATCTCCTGGCTGGCAGTGGCCACCGTTTTCCCAGTAATCCGATGCATCTGGTAGAAGGCGTGAGGTCTGAGGTAGCGGTCGTCTGCCGTGCCGATGAACATCTGTAGGTTGACAGGCTTCTCGTTGTAGCCCATCAGCTGAGACAAGACAGAGATATGGAGGGAAGGGGGGGGGGGGGGGGGGATAAATAATTAAAACAAAGACATGAGTATGTAGATAGAGTCCATATGAGCATCGCACTTCCAGGACAATCTGCACATTTCCTTTGCTTCCCAATGCCCACTTTTTTCTTTTCTGGAGCGAGTCTAGCCTAAATGTCAGCTTGAAACGTTCAAGTGAAAACCCCAGTAAGTCAGACATTTCTGGCAGGATCTCTGGAGATTCATCTGGATCTATCTGCTTGGCCTCCAACCAGGTCAACACACACACACACGCACACGTTCTCCTCCTCTAACTAAAGACCCTTATCATTTCCCCCATCTACTCTCTGTCTTAATAGGGATCCCAACCTGCATGTGCACAATTACCTCCAAAATCCCTTCTGCAGAGGAACCACCATCTCCGACCTTAGTCCAGTTCCGAGACAAACCCCCAACAGGTCGTAGCTACCCAAAAAGACCAAGCCAAAAAACGAGGAGACACGTTTTCAAAACACGAGAGAGAAAGGAGAAAGAACAGTGAGTGAAAAAAATTATAATCTTGAAAGACATACTTTGGTGCACCACAGTACCAGAAAAAATGTGCCTACAACTTTACTGAATGGAGTGCAAGCTTGGAAAAACAAGTCACCACGGATATGATCTTCAACTCATTCTGTGTGGTCTATCGTGCACCTTTTAAAGCAACTTTTATTGGTGAAGCTGCGGTTTTGGGTTCTAGACTAAACCTGTCAGTGAAATTGCCAACCAACGCCCATGACCCTGATCCAGCTGTGATGCCAGTGCCAGCTTGGCCTGAGCCCTGGGCAGCCGTTCTCCTCCTTGGCTCTTTCAGGAACCAAAATGCCACCAGCCTGCCATGCAGGTGAGAGGCCCTCTCCTCCATCCTCTCCTCAGAGGGACAGAGAAAACACCGGCCACACAATCCCACTACTGTTAGGAATGTTGTGCTTGGCAGGGGCCGTGCCGGCAGGATGGTACCCCCTCCACCACCACTTCCACCCACCACCTCCCCCCGACACACCTCCCCGACCCAGCCAACCCCTGGCCCCACTGCAGCTGGAGGGTGAACCCTGCTCCCCACCCTGCATCACACACACACACACACACACACACCGGCATTACCGTTTGGGAAAAGAGAGAAAAAGGTCAGGTGTAGAAGGAGGGAAGGAGAAAAAGAGAGAAAAGAAAGGAGAGGGGGGTTTGAGGGTGGGAGTTGTCATTATGCGGTTGGTTCCCAGAGCAACAGCAGCCAAAACAGTGAAATTATGGTCTGGATGGAAACAAGTGTACCTGAGAAACACCAACCACTAAAAATCACATGCAGCTTGGTTTCAAAATATTTACTTTCTCTGAAACCAATTATTGGACTTCCTTTTCCTTTCCAGCTCCAACTGAAAGCTGCACTGTGGTGGTGTGTACCCGCTTAGGGGGGAGAGATCCTACCAGACACTCCATTGGTTTTTATTTAATTTTCAGACTATTTTCTCTCTGACTAAAACACATAGATGGGATCCAGCGGGGTCAGAATAGAGGTATGGGGGCCTGTTGGGGTCAGACAGAGCCAGTGGAAACGATGTGTTGTGTTTAGAGGTCTGGGAGAGAAGACGAGTCCCCTGGGTATCAGGGTGGTAAAGACCTCTACTACCATAACACTGAAGACAGGAGCAGGGTTCTAATTAGCTTAAAGCCTCAGTGTTCTGGACAGGGGTAGGGAGGTGAGGTAGCCGAGACACAACGTCTGCAAGACGATGCTGGTCAGGGGCCTTGTTTACGCAGTGAACACTAACCCACCCCCTCTCCCTGACCTCTAACCTCTGTGTGTGTACGTATATGTGTGTGTGTGTGTGTGTGTGTGTGTGTGTGTGTGTGTGTGTGTGTGTGTGTGAGTGAGAGAGAAGGGGGCAGGGTTTAGGATGACCTGGCTCCTCATAGGCCTAGTTACAGGTTACAACACCCGGCTGGTCTGGTCTGGCTGGTTAATTCATCTTCAGGGTGGCTGGCAAAAAAAATAAAAATAAAAATAAAACAAGCCCAGCAGCTGCCCACTGCAGCCCTGCCTGGCTCAACTCAACCAGGTTAGGTCACTCTCCTCTCTGCTTTGCAGCTCCACCTATTTATACAGGCAGGCACATCTAGGAAAGCACCAGCAACACATGGAGACCTTTACACAGAGTATGGGTGATTACACCTGTTCTGTTTCATTTGGACTTCATTCTTGATTCTTAATCTTTCAACACACGGCAAACACCTTACAGCTGAGCAGTAGGCCTGCTTCCAATTTCAATTCAAGGTTGATGTGGTACTGGACAATTTGTCTCAGTTAGAATTTCCAGTTCCACAATGTATTGTTCATGCTGAAGTACTGGGTGCTTACTAATCAAATCCACCCACTGCTTTAATGAACAAAAACCAAAGTGTGTTGATCTGTTATTGCATGCATTAGAACAATGGCACATGGCCTTTAAGTAAAGAGCACATAGCAGAGGGCCACACACAGGCTTCGGTTAGAACTTAAAGGGACAGGAAAAGCCCCCTAAAGTCATTCCTAGCTGGATGTCTTGGAAGTGTGTGTGCCCTCTAAGTCTGCTCCTGTTGGGCCTACGGGCTACAGGCTGATACCTAGGAGACCATCTGACTCCTCCCTGACACTGCCCTGACTACGCTAAGAGGCTTTTGGATGGCCGGGACGAAGTGTGCGAGGTCACATCCCTGTCTCGCTGTGACACACACACGCACACACACTCACACTTCGGACAATCAGCCTCAGAGGCAGTGCCATTTCGCCCATCGAAACAAAGCCAGAGTCAGGGATAGGGCCTGTGGCATCCACAACACATTGGCACCCTGATGAGCGGACAGGGTTGGTGAACAGTCCAGCCTAGTAATGGATTAGTTCTTCAGAGCTTTTAAAGAGAGGAAGAGAGGTGCACTAATGGCCTCTTACAGCTGCAAATAGGAGAACTAGCATTGATTTAACCCTACCTGAGTACAGAAACACAGCTGTTATAGTGTTATTAATGTTGTCCCTACAGGCCTACTCTTTATAGTGGAAGTCACTAACATTGTCCCTACTGGTTTAGTCTTTGTAGGGTACCGGGTGAGACTAGCAGAAATGTAAAGCCTCGTAAGAAATAGAGTGCAACGAATCTCTGAGACAATGGATGTGCGGACTCTGACTGCAACTCAAAATGTCAAAAAAGCTTTTTGGGCAATTGAATATATTAAGATGTGCTGAAAGTAGTTTATACGATCAACATGACATCCTGTATAATATCCCTCTATTATGGGGTCATCCTCAAGCCCTAGAGAACCATATCAACGTGAAATACATCTAATAACTAACTAGTGATAATTATCCATCTATATTATCATTACAATAACCTGTGGTTGTAAACAAAACCTTAATCCTACTTTCAAAAAGCTCAAAGTCATTAGGCTTGGTTTTATGGGTGCCTTCCGGTCTGTCATTACTAGTATAGATATGGAAAGCGGACTATGGAAGTGAGTGCAGACAGACTGAGGGAGTGTGTGTGTGTGTGTGTGTGTGTGTGTGTGTGTGTGTGTGTGTGTGTGGCGTTGTAATGTTCATTCACTGTTCACAGCACACCATGTGTGTTCCAGACATGATTTAGCGACTTGATGTTTCTGTGAAACTGTGACAGCGTGGGGGGGGAGGAAGAGAGAGAGAGGGGGGAGGGAGGGACGTGAAAAGCACTACAGCACGAAACGTGGTCAGAAATCAAGTATTGTTATTGTTTTGTGAAACCATGTTTCGCGCTGTGGTGCTTTTCGCGTCTCTAAACAAACTACTTTGAACACATAAAATACTTTGAACACGTGCAGCTCATCCTTGAGTATAACTTTCTGTAAAGATATCCTACTACACAAAGGCCTCTCAGTCTCTAGAGTCTACAACACGAGGCTCAGGTCTGGTAGCGAGCCACCATATTGTCAAATGAAATAATACAGGAAGTAAAACTGATTAGGGTCTGAAAAATACCTACTTCAGCACTCCCAGTGAGTCAACACCACACTGTCAAACAGAACAGAAACAGAAGACAGAGCCGACTAATTTAGCAACATCTGACATTTAAAGCTACATCCAAAATAACTATTTTCTTTGCGGTTTCCGTTTTTCAGTCCCAACATCATAGCAAGGCTAGGCTACACCTTTCAGTCCCAACATCATAGCAAGGCTAGGCTACACCTTTCAGTCCCAACATCATAGCAAGGCTAGGCTACACCTTTCAGTCCCAACATCATAGCAAGGCTAGGCTACACCTTTCAGTCCCAACATCATAGCAAGGCTAGGCTACACCTTTCAGTCCCAACATCATAGCAAGGCTAGGCTACACCTTTCAGTCCCAACATCATAGCAAGGCTAGGCTACACCTTTCAGTCCCAACATCATAGCAAGACTAGGCTACACCTTTCAGTCCCAACATCATAGCAAGGCTAGGCTACACCTTTCCAAATACTGTAATGCGCAAAGTGTTATGTAAACACATAACACATGCAAGGGCGAATAAGCAAAAAATACACACACACATACACGTAGACACACGCAGAGTAGACACACACAGACACACACATGCATGCACACACACACACACACACACACACACACGCACCCTCTGCCTGCTTGTTTCACATTCCTCGCCTCACATCCCCCACCAAATCCATGGTTGGTGTGAAATACTATGGGAGGGTGGTCTCTGCACTTTCTTAACCTCCTCAAATCCTCTGGGACCAGATGGTCAATAAGACCTGATGGATCATGTCAATCAGTAGTCATATTAAACCTGCTGACATTAATACCAGTCACATGTCTGACACACGCCGCACTGCTGCTGCTGGATATAGGTCTGCATCCCAAAAGGCACCCTATTCCCTACATAGTGCAGTAAGTGCACTACTTTCAACCAGGGCTCTGGTCGAAAGCATGTCGCTATGTAGGGACTATAATGCCATTTGGAACACAACCATAGGCTGCCTGCTAGGTTACCTAAATATAAAACTGCTGGATACCGTTACAGATTCAGGTCTAAATAAAGAGGCTTATTTTGGTTCTCAGTGGCATCTGTTCCACTGATCCAGTATTAGAAGAGAAAACAGCCTGGCCAGCGGGGCCCGGAGAGAAGAGGGTGACATGCAACAAGGAGAAATGTAAAACAGCCCCGGTCTCAAATGTTTGACATTTGCAAAAATGAAAAGGCAAAACACAAGTGTTGAGGGATGGGTTGGGTTGGGGCTAGGGCTGGGCGAAGTCCCACCAACAGAAGCGTAGCCCGCCAAACTTCACAGTGAGAGCGGCATGTTTCATCATGCCTAAATCCACCCTCCCTCCCCTTTCCTCCACACCCCCTTCAGCTCCGACCCTCTACCTCCCTCCCTATTGTAACACAACACTTTCTTTAGGCGCATGCCTCTGCCAAGTTGTTTCCCTGTGTTTCTCTGGTGTTGCCATGGCAAGGCTCTGTGCATGTGTATTTGAGTGTGTGTATATATGAGTGCATTCTCACACTGGTGTAAACAGCCCTTAGAGGTGTGTGTGTGTGTGTGTGTGTGTGTGTGTGTGTGTGTGTGTGTGTGTGTGTGTGTGTGTGTGTGTGTGTGTGTGTGTGTGTGTGTGTGTGTGTGTGTGTGTGTGTGTGTGTGTGTGTGTAAGAGAGAGATGTAGGAGCGGGAACAGCGGTGGTCAAGGTCATGGGCGGCTTCTGGCCCATGACGTCCAGTGGTGTCTCTGACACGGCCTAGGGCCCACGGACGCGCACAGCCCTGTTCACATACAGGCCTGTAGCCAGCACACCAGGGCCCAGACAGCCGTTTGTTTAAACAAGGTCAATATACACACACAGAGCAGAGCAACATCTACTGTATCCTCAGCTAGAGTATGGTTCTGCAGGTCTGCTCAAAGCTCAGTCTCTCTTTCCCCTTTCCCTCTCCCCTCTACTTGAAGCTGAAGGTCTCTCTCCCCCTCCCCCTCTCTCTCTCCCTCTCTCTCCATGGGAAACATATGTTTACATTGCCAAAGCAAGTGAAATAAATAAAAGTGAAATAAACAATCAAAAATGAACAGTAAACATTACTCTCTCGCTCGCTCTCTCTCCCACCCCCCAGTTCCCTCACTGTACACTAACCCTGATTACATGAAATGAGAGCGGAGCCTCACAGCCTACATCATGTTTACATCAAATAGAGCCTGGGGCAGGACAACAGCTCCGGTCGGTTCACACAGTGCAAACTGCAGAGCAGAGGAGAGGAGAGGAGAGGAGAGGAGAGGAGAGGAGAGGAGAGGAGAGGAGAGGAGAGGAGAGGAGAGGAGAGGAGAGGAGAGGAGAGGAGAGGAGAGGAGAGGAGAGGAGAGGAGAGGAGAGGAGAGGAGAGGAGAGGGTCGCACGTCTCCCTCTTTATTACCCATCCACACCTATTGAAAGAGTCAACAAAGGCATGCCACAACAACACAGAGGAATAAAGACTACACACAGTGGAGCAGAGGAGCACTGGTGTAGAAAAGTGACAACGCAGCAAGGCACATGCTTTATTATGTGACAAAAGCTGATGGTTATCTTGTATAGAAATAGAACCACAGCTAGTCACTGGTAGTCAGAGAGGGGGTTCGTGATGTATCACAATCATTCTGTGTGGCCAGAGAGGGAAACATAATGCGCTCTTGGACAGCCTCAGCCCATCTTGCCTTTCAAATCCCATTATCAGACACCATGGCCTCATTAAGAGTTATTAAAAAGGCTGAACGTTAAAGACTAAATGCAAGGGCTGCAATATAAAACATGTTATATTTAGAAACTTAGCCTTAATGTTTTTGTTTACAGAAGCCTTTTACCTAATAATACTGTAAAAGTGTGTATGTGTATGTGTGTGTGTACGTACGTGTGTGTGTGTGCACGTGTGTGTGTGTGTGTGTGTACGTGTGTGTGTGTGTGTATCCTGCCTGCATGCGTGTTTCCCTGTATCCATGGCCCACTGTGTAACACTGTGGATCTCCTTCTCTTTGTGTCGAAGCAGCAAGCGCACAATTAGGCCGGTTAAATACGCACACGGATTCCTAAGCCAGAGGCTTTGGACTTACCCGTCTCCTAGCAACAGGTGTGCCTTACAATTATGGTCTGCCTGCCCAGCAGTTAGGCTAGCCCCTGAGGAGAAGCCCTAGCTTAGCCTAGCATAACCCAGGCTGTTTACATAAGAACAGCTTAGCTTAGCATAGCCTAGCGTGGTATCCACTGGAATAAGCAGCATTCCACACAGAACCCAGTGGTATGAATCACCTCTGTCCAAACAGTGCCATGTAAACAGTGTCACATTGTTTCGCTTTTGTTTGTCTGGCTACTGTAGGTTTTAGTTAGAAGATTACTGTTATGACATGCAGACCCATGGCTTTCTTTCTGTTGCACTCTATGGTTTATTTTGGGGGGGGAGACACGGACTGAGGAGACTTTTCATTTTTGACTCTCCCTTATATTACTCATTAACTTATGGTAGGAGATGTATGTGCATGTAAGTCCATGGGAACAGTTTGGTGGCTGTTTGATCACAGTGTGGATAAGATCAGTTAGTCTTGCATGTTCCTCTCATTTAAATGACGCTGCCCTGCCTGATAACCTGGTGACCCTTGGGGTTATGGGAAGGAGACCCTATAGCTAGCGACCATTCTTGAACTTTCAAATCTACTACACAATATGGGGGATAAAATAAAACCACTAATTTACGATGAGGCCCCTCAAGCAAACAAACGCCTGTTGCTCAAACTAGGTGAGCTGCATTATCAGTGTAGTACTAGTCCTATATAATGGCATGCCTTAAAGCTTCCTTTCTTTTACTTTGGTCTGCAGCAAGTCAACATACAGCAGTAAAAGCATGTTTCATGACAGTAACAGAAAACAGAGACAAGTCCACCTTTCCCTTTCAGGTGGTGGGAGGACCAGGATATTTTAACAGCTTCCCGCCTCAGGGACACAACATCTACCATTATAACTGCTCATCTGTGGCCCACTGTGATCAGAGAAAACAACAGACAAAGCCTGGCTGGCTTCTGCCATATAAACTGGGCTCTGTCAAAGAGAGTCTAGAAAAAGAGAGAGATAATAGGGGGAAAAGCCAGCAAGCGCTTCAGGAACAGGACCGGTACAATTAGCATAAAGCAGATACAGTAGCATGAATAATGTAGGCTGGCTGGCTGAGGGGGAGACACGCACGCACACACACGCACACACACACACACACACACACACTCAGACACCCTGTCTGTCCTTCTTCTCCTGCCCTGCAGCAGCTTACCCTTTCTAGGTTATGCTACCTGACCCGAACCTGAAGGGCCCCAACATTATACATCAGGTTAAGGCCCGTTTTTTCATCTACCAGGGTATGGGCCGGGCTTGGGTATTATTTTCAAGAATGATTAAATTGATCACTAACATTTTGAAGCTGAGCCATTTGCTCCCTCCTGCTCTGCTGTGCAGGGTCTCTGTACAGTCATATCTTACTATCATAACATGGTGTCAGAAGTGCTTCAACCTCTTATAAAATATAAAACCAGAACATTGTCCGAGTCGACAGGAGATATTATTTCACAGAAGTTTTGGTAGGAGTTTAGAGTAACGAAAAGTTGCTAGCTAACAGCTCTACCACGTCTCGTGAGCAGCCCAAGCTGGGGCGTTGCTATGGATACTCACACACGCAGACAGCGCATGGAGCAGATGCAGTGCAGTGCAGGGACGGAGCAGGGGAACAGACAGAGATGAGCAGCTCATGAAGAAATGTATTTCTGATTTTGGGTTCAGGCAGGGCCTTAAATTTGTCAGAAGCAATCGGGCCCGGGTAGGGTAGGGCATGGGTAGGGCTCGGGATTCAATTTCCTGCCTGTGCAGGGCTCTACCATGGACCCCTTCCCAGTGTCATGCTCTTGTTTCTGTTGACATAGCAGCTCTGTGGCTCCTTGATCTGGGGTGTGTGTGTGTGTGTGTGTGTGTGTGTGTGTGTGTCTTGATATAGACAACAAACACAACAGTCACAAAAGGAAGCTGGCCACACCACGGCCAGATGGCAGTCATTGCGTCAGTTGATGACATCACGAGTCCCAACACCTGAGTCAGTGGACCCCACAGGAAGACTGGCGCTCCCATGGAGCCATTGAGAGCAGAAGGATGCAGTGACACACTGAGACACTGAGGGACCAATGTCCTCCTACGGCTAGGGACTATAGGCTTAGTTACAGACCTACACCTGGAGGGAAAAGGCTGTTAGTCAGTCTGTTGTTAACCTAGTGACTGACCCTTGATGACTCATCCCTATTCACCAGGGCCTGCTGTATATTCACTGATATAGGATCAGTTTTGCCTTTTACATCATGAATTCATAATGAATACGATTTTCTGGACCGTTGGGGACCTGGTCCTAGATCAGCACTTCTTACCTGAGACTTTTTGTAAATACTCTAGCAGCACATTGTGTCTTGGACCTGTATCAGTAAGGCAGGTGTTTAGGTTGTAATAAAAACAACAGTGTTTCTGTGAAAACAAATATAATAGGACAGCCTCTTGGTCACACGGTGTTAAAGGGGGCATGAAACAGAGTGTCAACAGAGAAACAATGAGGAGGTTCTGTTTAGTAAACAAGGACAACACCACTAGACCTGCCTGACCAGAGATGATATCTATCCTCACATGCTCCTAGTGTTACACTGGTCTGGTGCCCCATAACACACATGAAGACAAGACACACACACACACAAAAACACACACACACACACACACAAAGACAAAGCGAGGAGCGATACAAAAAAAAGAAGGAATGAAATTATCTTATAGCCAAATAGCTCCCTTCTGGACTAGGAATGAGGGCAAACACAGCCAATGCCCGTATGGGTTCAACATTTTGAAAGCTAAATTATGCATCGTCACACATGGTGGGATATAATGAGGTGTTGCAGTTGGAGGGGTTGCAGTTGGAATGGTTCAACATTAGCTCTGACTGATGGAGGAACAGGACCCAGTCTGTATAACTAGCCCTGAGATGAGAGTTGGCATAGTTTTTAAGAAAATATGCTGTATGGAACAACTGGTCAACAACATTTGCATCAAAATAACCAATGATGACAACCCCAGTGAAAGATTTAACAAATGAGCGGTTCTGGAGACCAAACTGTGGTCTTACTCTGGTCCACATTCTTAAAGGTCACTTCAATTAGAGTATGACATTGGGGTTGCTGTGGGTACCAGCGTATAGTTCCATTAAAACCCCAACTAAAAGATTATCCTGAGGGAGTGGACTGGAATGACAAGCCGTCTCCTGGCTCCTATAAGGGGGGTATTGTTGGGTTATGCACACACACACTCCAAGCAGGGGCATTGTTGGGTTACACAACAGTGGTCATGGCCCATGATGCCATCCGCCTGGCTTCAGTCACCACACAAAGGATCCCTGTCCCATGAGCATAAAATATTCACCCGCTGCCTGGCTCTGCTCTGGTTGTCAGCTGGATAACAGAACGGGAGCCCTGGGTCAGGAATGTGGCGCTACATAGGTACTGTAACAGACCTCGGTTCAAATAGTATTCAAAACCTTTCAAATACTTGGGAGCCTTTTCTTGAGCCTGCCTGGAGTTGAGTTGTAGTTAGGCAGGGTCTGCACCTTTGGAACTTGTCCTTTGTAGCTCAGTTGGTAGAGCATGGCACTTGTAATGCCATGGTAGTGGGTTCAATTCCCGGGACCACCCATACGTAAGATGTATGCAAGCATGACTGTAAGTCACTTTGGATAAAAGCATTTGCTAAATGGCATATATTACTATTATATTATTATTGGTTTCACTGCTCCAGCTCTGAGGCTCACTCTGCCTCAGTGTCCAGGGGTTTCACATGACAGACAAACTAATTGGGCTTCGGTGACGGTGACACCGATGATGTATCCTGCCCTGCTTGGCATGCCTGCTGCAGCAGCTTACCTTTCTACCTGTACAGAGGGAGGGGTGGGGCGGTCATTGTCTGATAATACTTACACGCTCACCAGGTAAACTGAGACACTTCTCTGTAGTTTAATTCACTAGCATTGGCTGCCGTAACCTAGACGGCTATATAAATTGATGAATTGACAGTTGAGGTACTGCATGCTGTGACCGTCCCAGTCTTGGCACCAGTCCTGATTCTACAAGGCACGGGCTGTCTATCAATCTGAATGAGGTCTGTCACTGTCAGTATAGATGCAGGTCACCTCCTGAACTGAACTGAGCTGCCCTACCTTTGTAGTTTACATCAGAGAGTTTCTCAAGTTCTACTTCCTGCGTCCAGGTTGCCACGCCAACACCATGGTTACGTGACTAAGGTGATAGTTTCCCTGGTGGTATAGGTTAGATTCGGAAAGGTTTACCTTATGTAACACAATGCAGGGCAGTCAGGCATCATGCTAACAGATTGGCACAACAAACTGGCCATGACCTACACTAGGACCTAAAGAGCCATTTGACCTGTGTTTTGCCAGTTATTAGGTGTGGTTGGTTACACCAGCTGGTAATAACTTTGGTTATTCTGATTTCTATGGGTTATTCATTGACCATGCACTAGGCCAGTGAATTAGTGAGGAAGGTCCACCCGCCTAGCTCAGTAGCTCTTTTGTTTTGCACCCAGCCTAAAACAGTTTGGCTTCTATTGGTTTCAATGAACAATGTTGATGCCAGGGGCCTTTGAGCCCTGTCTGGAAAACAATCTAGGGGAAAGACTACAATAAGCTATATGTCTTACCTTGACAACAGGGTGACCGCCCGATGAGGCTTTGATCGCCCCTCTGCTTCCCTCTGTCTCGTAGTGCGCTCGGTGGTGGGCCTTGGGGTGCACCTCGATCTTCAGCTCGTACTGGCCAAACTGGTGGGGCAGGGGCCAGTCCAGGGGGGGCAGGGAGGAGGTCCTGGGGACAAACCGATACATAAGACAATAAGGGTACTGCTGGTCTGGATAACAAGATACAGATCACCTAGGCGATATCTATGAAGCGCTGTGACTACATACTCATCCTATGGATAACAAATAGATATAGCCTATATCACCTAGAATTTCTTGTCTTTTGGGAAGACATTACCTGTGAGCCCTGTGACTACATACTCATCCTATGGATGACAAAAAGACTATAATCAGAGATTTAGGTCTAACATATTAGCCAGCTGGGACAGGTTAGAGCTAGCTAAACCGTCTGGATTCATTCAAACCTGCCTTGGCAGCACAGTACAGTACCTCTGTTTACAAACTACTGCCAGGCCAGCACACCCACATGTCTTATTCTGAGAACTAAGAGCATCTACTTGTAAGATGAGTCAATTTGAGCATACAGAACCACTCAACTATCGCAATTGTATTTGGTCAGGGAAAAGAGGTTGTGCGTTTAAATACGCTACTGAAATGTAGGTTTGACTGCCCTTAATCAAAGATAATAAGTACATAGAAGAACCAATGGAAGAACCAATGGAAAAACCAATGGAAGAACCAATGCAATGACACATTATGTATGCTAATATACTGTAAAGAAGTGAGAGCACAACAGGTTGAACTGAATCATGACCTCTGGAAACACTGTGGAGGATCACTCTAGGCCTACACTAGGTCTGAGTGACACACAGAGCACAGTGGCTAAATGGGGCTGAAGAGGCTATGTGATGTGTTCAACCCAATCAGACAGAAAAGACAGTGAATCATAGGAATTCCCACAAACATTAGGCTAACCATACTCGAAAATCACACTTGTAATAGCTCATTTAGGGACTGTAACTAGTAGTGAATCATTAAGGGGTTTTACACTATAAACAGTATTTAGATGGATGGAGAGTATGGTTGTGTTGTTCAGCACTGTAGTATGGATGAGAGGCTGTGTCACAGGAGAGGCTGCAGGCTGCTGGGTGTTTTTCCTCTGTGTGTTTTTATCTATGTAGGGCACAATCATATTTGAACAGCTGCATTCAAAAATAAACACTCCATCCATGCCCCTCCACACAGACAAACTGTCTCAGGGAGTCTCTCTGGGTAGCTTGGTTGGTCTATGGCTCTATTGAGCTACAACCTAGAGAGAAATAATCTGTTCTAAAAACCTATTTAGGCATATTATTGTAAAAACGATTTAGGTTGTTAGTAATTCATAATCTACTAGCATACACACTGTATCTTCATGAAAAAGACTGGGCTCCATTGAGCCAGTTATAAAGACGGGGCTCCATTGAGCCAGTTATAAAGACGGGGCTCCATTGAGCCAGTTATAAAGACGGGGCTCCATTGAGCCAGTTATAAAGACTGGGCTCCATTGAGCCAGTTATAAAGACGGGGCTCCATTGAGCCAGTTATAAAGACTGGGCTCCATAAAACCAGTTATAAAGACGGGACTCCATTGAGCCAGTTATAAAGACTGGGCTCCATAAAACCAGTTATAAAGACGGGGCTCCATTGAGCCAGTTATAAAGACGGGGCTCCATTGAGCCAGTTATAAAGACTGGGCTCCATTGAGCCAGTTATAAAGACTGGGCTCCATTGAGCCAGTTATAAAGACTGGGCTCCATTGAGCCAGTTATAAAGACGGGGCTCCATTGAGCCAGTTATAAAGACGGGGCTCCATTGAGCCAGTTATAAAGACGGGGCTCCATTGAGCCAGTTATAAAGACTGGGCTACATTGAGCCAGTTATAAAGACTGGGCTCCATTGAGCCAGTTATAAAGACTGGGCTCCATAAAACCAGTTATAAAGACTGGGCTACATTGAGCCAGTTATAAAGACTGGGCTACATTGAGCCAGTTTTTAAGGAGCTCTCAGTATGTGTTCCATACAGCATGATACAGGTGTTCCTGGTCTGTTAACAGTTACAGGGAGACACAGTTTCCTCTAACACAGCACTGTGCAGTATGCAAGTGGAGAAATAAAACGTGTGTGGGTGCGTGCATAGCCTATGAGTAAGAGGAATGATACACACCACTGTAAGCTGTCGAAGCAGGCAGACATTTACACCACATTATGCCTCTCTCTACAGTAACTGGCCTAACCACTATGGCTTCTTTTCTCCGCTAGTCAAGGTAAGTCACTAACCATTGTCTATTGTTTCTTTATGTGCCCCTGTCAGCTCGTGGCGAAACTAAAATGGTGCTTTCAACAGGCCATGCTATGCCAGGCAAACATGCCACACAGAAATGCCCTCCACTCAGCCCTCACACGGCATGCAGATCACAGGCACCAAATTAAATCAAAATGTTAACTTGCTAAAGGCCAGGGAAATCAAAAAGAATTCAACAGAGGCGTAAAAAATGAGTCCGTCAGTTTTTCCCTCCACTCCATGCCTCCACCAGAAGCTGGGCTTCTGGCTGACTCCGGACAGCATCAGTCAGGCTAAATGGGAGAAATGTGCTGGCTGGCTTTCTTTGGAGCCGGTTCACTGAATAAACTGTTGTCCTCTGACAGGAATGAGAAAAACAAGTACAAGAGGAAAGTATGACGTTTGAAGAAAAATAGAAGCACATATCTCTAACATTTTGGTCAATGAGGGGTATTGTACCACTAGCATCTGTTCCCAAGCGATTTTGAATCAAAGTAGGCTATAGGATAGCCTGTCCTAGTAGCCTAGATTCCCCCACAGCACATGGCAGAGGAAAGCCCCTATGAATACTATCACATTGCATACTATAAAGACGTACTGCACGAGTCACGACTATTCTAAATAAAAGGTTGGCTTCTCAGACCCAGATCAAGCCTATTCCTGGACTTTAAAGCCTTTTGAATAGGGATTCTCCAATGAGCATGCTTTGTAGTCCAGAAGTAATCTTAATCTAGGTCTGGGAAACCATCTCTAAAGGTTTAAGGCCTAAAACAAAGGTGGCTGTGACATTGGCTTGTCCCGTACCCTCCAATGCCACCGACATAACACCGGAAGTGTATGTTTTCCCCGGCCAGTGGCCACAGTAACAGGAGAGGGGGTTGGTAGCTAGGAAAACCTGAGCGTTGTGGTGGGCGGAGGGAGGGAGCGGGTTGGAGCAGAGGCCGGAGGCCTGAAATAGCGTAACCTTTCTCAGGTATCCTGCTCCGTACCGCGGGGCTCTGGAGCTCCCAGCCTGGTGCTACCAGTCACATCCTGCGGCCTACAGCCGCTCCCCTGTACATCCTCCTCTACATCTCTAAAGCCTTTCTTAGCCCCAATAAATGTCCTATCAACCTGAATACCAGTATGTGAATATGTATGTCTATGGTTAGCCCTGAGGTGGGATGGACTAGCCTGGTCACAGATCTTTTTGTGCAGTGTAGCCAACTACAATGGTCATTGTCATGCCAATTGTCTATACATCAAACAGATCTGGGATCAGGCTATAGGGAGGGACTGGGAGGGAGGGCTCCCTGAATCCACCCCCAGTCTGTCTGAGGCTCAGACTCGGAGCCCCCCGCCCCATGCCATGCCTCTGTTTCCTCCACCACCAGCCACTGAACAGTGACAGCCACCCAGCAGACAGACGCCTGGACCATCTGTTCAGCAGAACACCTCACAGACACAGCTTCTCTGACTGGGGACTAGGGTTGTCACGATACCAGTATGGCGATACTACGATACCAGATTTTCCTTGGCAAAAAAAAGAACAGGAAGCAGACTCAACTTTTTTTCTACTATAGGACTGTTTTCCTCAAGAAATGATGTCTGCTTCATGTTTTGTTTCATTGCCACGATACTTCTGGAGTATCGCGATACTGGTATTATGGTGACAAACCTGGGGGAGATTCTTCCAGAACCTTCTACAGCAGACAGGAGAGATCACCCCACAGTCACAGCACTCACTACATCCAACAGTGGACGCCTACTCTAGTCCTAACTACTAATCATTTGATACATCGTGGTTTATCCTAGATATGAATATACTCTTGTAGCAGGGCATTAGACCACTATAACAAGGTACATTGTTGACCCCTTTCTGGTGTCTGTGAATGGGCAGCCAAGACTGTGATGTTTCAGAAGGAGGGCTGGGTTAGATGGTGGTGGTGTGACCCCTCAGCAATATGTGACCTGTGCTGATTTATAGCGCCAGGGACCAGAGCTGAGACTTCATCTGCTGCACACATTGTGAGAGCAGAGAAGGGAAACTTTAACCCTCTCTTTCTGATAGAAGTCAGTGCGTCACGACGATCAAGAGCTTCTGGTTGCCGATTTCCCGATAAAAAGTATGTGTGTGTGTGTGTGTGACGTGCGCATGTGCTTCCCCCCAGGCACCAACAACCTTATGTTACACTGTTGTGCTACTTCAAACAGCGGCATCATGTCTCTGTGGCTCATTAAATGTTTCAGGCCATGTGCGTCTAAAGACGTGACTAAAGAATAGACTTGTGAAGCTTTCCCAGAACCTAAAATTCGAGAGCATTGGGAGTCATATTATATATGACACAGAATATTACAATAGTGCACCCCTGATAGGTGCAGAATAAGTGCAGGGTAGTTCCCCTGTTCTAATTCAATTAGGCTACATAATTTTAACTCTGGAGCTCTGGATATCCGACTGCAAGCTCAAATTTGAGGAATGCTTGCCCAACTGTCCCAAGCCATTGCATAACCAGGAGTGAACTGTAATCTATTGCTATTAAACTTGATTAAATGTAATGATCTTCCTTCATAAAATACTAGTAGGAACAGTGTCTTAATGCTCTTATCGGGATCAAACAGGCTCCTGAACATTTTGTTAATTTACCACTAATCCTATAAAAGGTCCCATAAAGGTTCCTTTCTGTACCTTTCATGTACTCTACCTTGACCTAATAATACTAATGACTCTGATAAGTGTGTATTCATGCTAAATGCGGACTAAACCCAAAAGATGAGTTCTGATTAGTGTTGCAAAATATCTTCCTTGGTTTTTCAGATATCCTGGTTGGAGGATTCCCTCCCTGCGTATTCCCTCCTGATTTCGGGAATCCTCCAACCGAAATTTCTGGGTAAATTTGTGGAATTTTCCAACTCTATTTGTGATTGAGAGGGCAGGTACAGGAAGTGACATACCTGAAGATGGGTGTGTGTCCTGGTTTGGGTTTGTTCCATGTGAAGTGTGAGGGCACTGAGAGAAACTGTTCCCCTGGCCCGTCCTTCTTCACCTCCGAGGGAGAGTCCATGAGGGGGGACCCGTTCCCAGAGTCATCCAGGCCCAGGTCCCCCTTGCCCCCCATGGAGCCTGTCCGATCCTGGGACGTCTTTCTAGTCTTTGAGGGGATGTCTGCCTCGGAAGGGCAGCACTGGAACGGGGACATGCCCATGGAGGGGCTTGCTATCCAGGTGTCCTCTGTCACGCTGCCCCTTGGGGATGGCTCGGGGGTGGGGATCGGGGAGTGGTGTGGGGACACAGAGCCCACCGGGTAGCAGATGTCTGCGCTGGAGTGGCGTCTCTTCCCACAGGGTGAGGTGGGGCGTGAGGAGGGGCGGGACGGCGGCCGGGGGCTCAGCCAGTTCTCATCGGTGACGGAGGTGCGTGGGGAGTGGCAGGGGGAGGCGCGGGGGGACAGGGAGTGGGAGGAGTGGTGGGAGTGGTGAAAGGCAGGATGGTGGTGCTGCTGCCCAGCCCACTGACCCTCCTCCAGGACCCCAGGTTGAGGAGAGCAGCCAGGGGATGTGCGGGGAGACCCCAGGGTAAACCTTGCGGCCGCTTCGTTCAGCTCAGAGTCCACGTCATCGTACACGTGGGAGAAGGACTCGCAGGATGAGGCGTCTGAGAACCAGCTCCTGGAGGACAGGGAGCTGCAGGGGGACGGGCTGAGAGTTGAGTCCCGGTACGAGTGGTCTAAGGGCAAGTACAGGTGGTCCCTGGACAGGGGCCGGTCCCCGTGGTGGTAGTCCCCATCATTACCTCTAAGATCATCCTCGTTAGCGTCCATCTCCTGCTGACAGCTGGGGGAGATAGAGGTGATCTGGATGCTAGGACACTCAAAGGCTTTGGGAGGCCCCCCACCCCCACCTGCAGGGCTGTATTTGTTTTTGTTGACATTGTCCTGGACCTCATAGTTGGGGTCGTACACCTTGTGGGACTGCAGGCGCTGATGGGGGGAGGAGTTGATGACCTGGGAGTGGGAGTGAGACTGCATGCTGCCATGGCGTGACTGGCCCATAGACTGGTTGTTGACCACAACCTGCTGGCCCACATTGAGGATGTAGAACGACGTATTGTCATCAGGCTCCAGATCTGTGGAGGGAATGATGGAGAAAAAAGGAACCATAAGTCACCATCACAATAACCGCTCTATAGTTCATATAATACCAATTTGTATTATATGAGGAGGATGTTAATACTTGTGATCTGACAATGCCTTTGAATTGAATTTATTCAATAGAAGATGACTTTTTCCCCTATTCCTCTGAGATTGATATAAATATGTGTTTGTTTAGCTTTATTCTTTCAAGGTCTAAGTGCCACTGCACCGCCAGGGGAGTGATAAGGAAAGACACAGGCAAACACAGATCCCTTTGGCAGCTCCAGTATCTCCCTGACCAACTCCTTTATTGGTGCTTTATGCTGTGGTCTTCATTCTGTTAGCCTCGAACAGGAGTTGGCTTCACACACACACACACACACAGAGTTACTTTGCTTCGCTGCAAACAAGGATAGTCCTCATCTATAACAGTAGGTGCATTATGGTCTACTGATAGGCTACCTCCATTCCAGACATAGTCCTACATTCCAGAGGGGCGGGGGGGACGACAGAGGTGTGTGTGTGTGCGTGTGTGTTTAGACGGGCAGAAAGAAAACAGGCATGGTTC
This sequence comes from Coregonus lavaretus, assembly GCF_964263955.1. Classification (NCBI taxonomy): domain Eukaryota; kingdom Metazoa; phylum Chordata; class Actinopteri; order Salmoniformes; family Salmonidae; genus Coregonus; species Coregonus lavaretus. Next base: position 23,902,085 of record NC_140024.1, on the reverse strand, counting down.
CAAGAGGGATAACCGATGAGCATCGCTCCTCAGGAAACAAATTCACACAACGGTGCATGCTCTCTCCTGTCATCACGGCAGCACCAGCACTCTAATAATACACATCGGCCCTGCCTCAGCAATGGTCTGGCCACACAAACACACACACACACACACAGGCACACACACAGGCACACACACAGGCACACACACAGGCACACACAGGCACACACAGGCACACACACACACACAGGCACACACACACACACACACACACACACACACACACACACACACACACACACACACAGAACAACCTATTGTCCACCAACACCACTCTATTAGTAGTTATTGATAAACTGGCTGCACCTAACTGGGACACGAACACAGGACACAGCGTCACTACACGCCCCTGGACTCGTCACGAGAAAGACACGAGAATCGCTCTACTGTCACGTTCTATTCGATAGTTCTGTTCAATATTAGGACTTAGTACAAAGATGAAGAGAATTTGCAATATTGAACCTTTGTAACTTTGTGAAAATTTGGTTACATTTGAACTAGTGTTGCAGCAGAAGTGTAAATCACATAACATTGTTGTGTTGTGCTCTATGTGAAATACAAATAACCTAACCAAAGGTGCACATAATCATGATATTTACACCCCAGAGTTCATGTCATAGGCAATGGGGGTTGTGAAATTGCTGTTAGATTACAAAACACTTTACGCAAAAAAGCTTGTTCCTCAAAACAAAACACTTTCAAAGGATCTTCAGACGAGACACAAATCCAGTGCTTCAACACATTTAGAAAACCAGTCTTCTAAAGCTAAAGATGAAATCAGAATATCAGAATCAGCCTGTAAAAAGGGACATTTTAGGAGAGGAGCAGGTTACTGAATTCTCTCCCTCTCTCCCCCTCTCTCTCCCTCCCTCTCAAGCAGCAGTCTATTTATAGCAGCTGCACACTGGCCATGCCTGCCTGTCAATGTCACAAGACTGCTGTATCCTGTGACGACAGAGGGAGACAGCATCTGACTGAAGGAGGGATAGACAGGATGTGTGTGTGTGTGTGTGTGTGTGTGTGTGTGGACAACAGAGGGTCAACAGCCTGCTGCACTGCACCGCCTCGCCACCCCCCCCCCCCCCGAGCCCTCAGAGGAAGGACAAGACACAACACACTAACAAAGGCATGG
>NC_140024.1:23693411-23898411 GCF_964263955.1 Coregonus lavaretus | reverse complement strand
CTGTCAAATTAATTATGTGGGAAATGGCGGTGGAAATGCCTTCATGCAAATATATTGATTTAACAACCATTATGTTGAAGTAAACGTTGAGTCAAACGATGATATGGTGTGTGATGATTTTGCTGTTCGTTACTCGTCTTGTTGGATGAGGAAAGATACAGTAAATGTGGACAGTTATTCTAACATGTTCAAAGTGCACATCAGAATTCGTTAGGAAGGACCATACATTGTTGCATCCTCGGCTTGCATGTTTTGTTAATATTAATTACCATATTCTAAATGTTATTTCTGTCATTCTAAGCACCGTGGGTGTTAGCCCTAATCAGGTTACGCAATCATACGCATATGCAGTCTGGTACATTTCTCAAATGTCCGGGTAAATGAAAATGTTGCCGGTCAAATGTCCGGAACCACATTTTCCAAACGGAAACCTTGGGGCACAATTCCCTATATAACGCAAACATTTTTGTAACAAAACCATCAGTATAGTTTAAAATGCCATGGAAACCCATTTAACTTGTTTTTTTTTTATGCGGTACATGAGAATTGAATCTCAAAAGTCATTTTTATGTGCGCTACATCACGCACAGCCTTTTACTTGCAACAAGTCAATTTGATGGAAACACATCTTTGGCAGGAAAATGTGGATTTTAGAATATCCGCATGAAAATCTATCGCCAATCTGATGGAAACCTAGATACTGTCAAAATTCTCATCATTGTGCTACTTCCACATGGCATTGGAAAGGCCTGTGAAGTCTGACTCTACTGTATACAGCATATATAGGCTACAGTCTGTATGTGAGTGAAGGTGTGTCTAAATGCTCTGCCTGACCAGTCTAAGAGCTAATTAGGTGTATGTTTTATGATGTGGAAACCCTCTTGGCCTCTTTATCAGGCCTCCACCAGCTCCTCCAGCCTCCTCAGATGACTGATCTGAAACCCTCCTGTTAATGCCACGGTTTCATCACACTGGACGGTCTTCTAGGGGGAGGAGGGGGGGAGAGAGGTTTATAGACAGAGAGGGGGGAGGGTTGAGAGAGAAAGACAGAAGGGGAAGGGAGAGAAGAGTGATGGGGCTTGGGGGGGGGGACTTCTGGGGGGAGGCAGGGGGTAGACATGGGGGTGGGAGGAGTGGAGTGGACCGGGTGCCCTGGCTCACACCCCTCTCTGGGACCAGATTAGCCCACTGGACCGCCACCTAATACCTGGCGTGGGGGCTCATCTGGGGGGAAAGCACCCTGTCAGTGCCAGACCCCAACCACCTGCTCTCAGGAGGAGGAGAGGGGGGAAGGAGGAAAGGGTAGCCGGGGATGCATGTGGAGCAGACAGGTCTAAGAAAGCTGGTCAACATGACCACACCCCTCCTGTCCCTGTTTTAGGACCATTATATTAACACACTATAATTAAAAGTCCCTCACACACACACACACACACACTCAGGCCAACACACGTATGCACGCACACGCGCACACACACACACCGACCCACATGCTCAAAGGTTGAATTACTGGATCTATGATTTATGACATTGACGGAGCCTCATACGAGATATGAGTCAGTCCTCTGGAAATGGACAAGTTCCTGGTAAGAGATGAGGTCAGATGAGTTGAAAGCTCTCCTTTATCTCATCAGAACATCTCATAATCTAACCAGACAATGAATAGAAAGCACAGCTGCTTTACTCTACTCCTGGTCTGGCCTGGTCTGGTCTGGCCTGAGGCCCCTGCTCCTTTCCTCTTTTCTCCTCTCTTCTCTTCTCCTCCTCTCTTCTCCTCTCTTCTCCTCTCTTCTCCTCTCTTCTCCTCTCTTCTCCTCTCCTCTCCTCTCCTCTCCTCTCCTCTCCTCTCCTCTCCTCTCCTCTCCTCTCCTCTCCTCTCCTCCTCTCCTCTCCTCTTTTCTCCTCTCCTCCTCTCCTCTCCTCTTTTCTCCTCTCCTCCACTCCTGACAGGCAGCAAGAGGATTGCGTCATACACAACTGAAGTGCCCCCACATCACTGCCGATCTGGTTAAATAAAGAGCCCTAAGAGGCTTTGCTGTTCCTAAGCTAATAATAGCTGGAAATCGCCTGGCAGTGGAGTTAACGAGAAGTTTTTCTATAGGCGATATAGGCTAGGCTTCTCCGTGACACAACCCAGGGTCATCCATGTTGCGTTCTCCACCATCCCCAGGCAACCTGACGGGCGGCCCCAGCTAAGTGGCCTCAGAGGTGATCTCGACCTGCCTGGCCGCCCACGCCTCCTCTCCTCTCCTCTCCTTCCCCGGCACAGGCTCTCCTCGCGGTCTACCCTGGCCTGTAGTGGGTCCTCTGGTCATTATTACTGACACACATCATGTCCTAAGAAACAGCCTCCGGTTATAGTAAGGGGATCTACTACTCTCTTGTCCTCTCTCTCTCTCTGGTGACAAATCCATCACCATGAACTGCTCTTTCATTGACCCTTTTTCTCTGTGCTACTACACCTGTGCTGTGTGTGCGTGCGCTCATGCACGAGTCAGTGCGTACGTACGTGCACTCTACCTGTCCTCCAGAGCCACCTGCGCCACACAGGGCTCAGTCAGTGTGTGTGAGGGCTGGAGGTAACAGTAGTAACCTAACCCTGGGTTCCCTTTGTGTGTCCAGGCAGGTTGATTAGACACGTCTCTGTTTAGACCTCCTGCACACTGGGCTTCGTACAGGGCCTGGATCTCCTTTCTACTCTCCTCAAGAGCTGCTGACTAACAGAGAGCCAGGGGCTGGAACACTGGTGGACTCACTGACTGAAGCAGGACTGGTATTGACTACTATTAGCCCTCCAACCACCTCTGAAATAACATAAAGAACAGTCCATTTCTAGCCCATCATTCCTGTTACTTACTGTAATAAAAGGCCATCTATCTACCCTCAACGTTTTGCAGCAGTATTTTTAATAAGCAAATAGTATAATTATTACCGTCTGTAATAGCATAATTACACATCGTTACACAATTATAACCATTATTCAATGGTTTGGATTTTGGTCAAATAATGAAATAATGCCTTGGATTTGATATACAGTTGAAGTCGGAAGTTTACATACACTTAGGTTGGAGTCATTAAAACTCGTTTTTCAACCACTCCACAAATTTCTTTTTAACAAACTATAGTTTTGGCAAGTCGGTTAGGACATCTACTTTGTGCACGACACAAGTACTTTTTCCAACAATTGTTTACAGACAGATTATTTCACTTATAATTCACTGTATCACAATTCCAGTGGGTCAGAAGTGAACATACACTAAGTTGACTGTGCCTTTAAACAGCTTGGAAAATTCCAGAAAATGATGTCATGGCTTTAGAAGCTTCTGATAGGCTAATTGACATCATTTGAGTCAATTGGAGGTGTACCTGTGGATGTATTTCAAGGCTTACCTTCAAACTCAGTGCCTCTTTGCTTGACATCATGGGAAAATCAAAAGAAAATCAGCCAAGAGCTCAGATTTTTTTTTTTTGACCTCGTTCATCCATGAGAGCAATTTCTAAACGCCTGAAGGTACCACGTTCATCTGTACAAACAATAGTACGCAAGTATAAACACCATGGAACCACGCAGCCGTCATACTGCTCAGGAAGGAGACGAGTTCTGTCTCCTAGAGATGAATGTACTTTGGTGCGAAAAGTGCAAATCAATTCCAGAACAACAACAAAGGACTTTGTGAAGATACTGGAGGAAACAAGTACAAAAAGTATCTATATCCACAGTAAAACAAGTCCTATAGCGACATAACCTGAAAGGCCGCTCAGCAAGGAAGAAGCCACTGCTCCAAAACCGCCATAAAAAAGCCAGACTACGGTTTGCAACTGCACATGGGGACAAAGATCGCACTTTTTGGAGAAATGTCCTCTGGTCTGATGAAACAAAAATAGAACTGTTTGGCCATAATGACCATCGTTATGTTTGGAGGAAAAAGGGGGTACTTGCAAGATGAAGAACACCATCCCAACTGTGCAGCATGGGGGTGGCAGCATCATGCTGTGGGGGTGCTTTGCTGCAGGAGGGACTGGTGCACTTCACAAAATAGATGGCATCATGAGGAAGGAAATTATGTGGATATATTGAAGCAACATCTCAAGACATCAGTCAGGAAGTTAAAGCTTGGTCGCAAATGGGTCTTCCAAATGGGCAATGACCCCAACCATACTACCAAAGTTGTGGCAAAATGGCTTAAGGATAACAAAGTCAAGGTATTGGAGTGGCCATCAAAGCCCTGACCTCAAATCCTATAGAAAATGTGTGGGCAGAATTAAAAAAGCGTGTGCGAGCAAGGATGCCTACAAACCTGACTCAGTTACACCAGCTCTGTCAGGAGGAATGGACCAAAATTCACCCAACCTATTGTAGGAAGCTTGTGGAAGGCTACCTGAAACGTTTGACCCAAGTTAAACAATTTAAAGGCAATGCTACCAAATACTAATTGAGTGTGTGTAAACTTCTGACCCACTGGGAATGTGATGAAAGAAATAAAAGCTGAAATAAATCATTCCCTCTACAATTATTCTGACATTTCACATTCTTAAAATAAAGTGGTGATCCTAATTTTTACTAGGATTAAATGTCAGGAATTGTGAAAAACTGAGTTTAAATGTATTTGGCTAAGGTGTATGTAAACTTCTGACTTCAACTGTATCATCATTATCAGACAATAGTGACTCCCTGAATAGTGACATTTAATTCCTTCCTTTCTGTTCTGCCTTTCCAAGAACTGAGCTGCCTGCCTGGCTGGCCACCTGCCCCCATTTCTAAACACAGAGGCTGTGACGCACACGGCACACATACTGTACCGTATATTAGTGTTAGTAGGGCTGGCCTACACCTGTGGCCCTCAACGCTGACTAGAGGGGGGAGGGGTGGGGATGCCTCAAACCTCCCGTTGAACTCTGTATGTCGGCTACGTGTGTGAGAGGGGGAGGGAAAGAGAGAGGGGGGAGAGAGACCGAGACAAAAATAGCAAAGGAGATATATAGAAATAGAAAATTGCTAAATATTTTGTTTTAAAGATGTTTTATTGTCACATACAATGGATAGGTGCAGTGACATGTGTTGTTTTACAGGGTCAGCCATATTAGTACAGCTCAAGGGCACGTCGACAGATTGACACATTTTACTCGAACCAGCGAACTTTTGGCAACTGATTGATAAAATAATGGCGCCGGAGAAGAAGGCTGCCGTTTTACAGCCCTCTAACCAATTGTACTATTATGTGTGTTTTTCTGCGTTATTTGTCATTTATTTTGTACATAATGTTTCTGCCATCGTCTCTTATAACCAAAAAGAGCTTCTGGATATCAGGACAGCGATTACTCACCTCGTATTGGACAAAGATTTTTTCTTCAACGAGGCGGCCGCAAAGGATATCCTACAGACACCCGACAAGGCCCAAATCCCCGTCATTCGCATGAGGAAGAGACGGAGATATCGTGGACGTAGGTAGGGGTGCCTTGTAAGGATCCGATGGCGAAAGAGTAAACTGCCGCTCCCATCAATCCTATTAGCCAATCTTCAATAATTTGAGAATAAATTGGATGATTTAAGATTACGGTTATCCTACCAACGGGACATTAAAAACTGTAATAGCTTATGTTTCACCGAGTCGTGGCTGAACGACGACATGGACAACATACAACTACCGGGCTATACGCTACATCAGCAGAATAGAACGGCTGACTCCGGTAAGACAAGGGGTGGCGGTCTGTGTATATTTGTAAACAACAGCTGGTGCACAAAATCAAATACTAAGGAAGTCTCGAGGTTTTGCTCGCCTGAGGTAGAGTATCTTATGATAAGCTGTAGACCACACTATTTACCAAGAGAGTTTTCATCTAGATTTTTCATAGCTGTCTATTTACCACCACAAACCAATGCTGGCATTAAGATTGCACTGAATGAGCTGTATAAGGTCATAAGTCAACAGGAAAACGGTCATCCAGAGGCAGTGCTCCTAGTGGCCGGGGACTTTAATGCAGGGAAACTTAAATCAGTTCTACCTAATTTCTACCAGCATGTGAAATGTGCAACCAGAGGAAAAAAAAACTCTAGACCGCCTTTACTCCACACACAGAGACGCATACAAAGCTCTCCCTCGCCCTCCATTTGGCAAATCTGACCATAACTCTATCCTCCTGATTCCTGCTTATAAGCAAAAACTAAAGCAGGAAGCACCAGTGACTCGGTTAATAAAAAAGTGGTCAGATGACGCAGATGCTAAGCTACAGGACTGTTTTGCTAGCACAGACTGGAACATGTTCCGGGATTCTTCAGATAGCATTGAGGAGTACACCACATCAGTCACTGGCTTCATCAATAAGTGCATCGATGATGTCGTCCCCACAGTGACCGTACGTACATACCCCAACCAGAAGCCATGGATTACAGGAAACATCCGCACTGAGCTAAAGGGTAGAGCTGCCGCTTTCAAGGAGCGGGACTCTAACCCGGAAGCTTATAAGAAATCCCGCTATGCCCTCCGACGAACCATCAAACAGGCAAAGAGTCAATACAGGACTAAGATTGAATCGTACTACACCGGCTCTGACGCTCGTCGGATGTGTTAGGGCTTGAAAACTATTACAGACTACAAAGGGAAGCACAGCCGCGAGCTGCCCAGTGACACAATACTTCCAGACGAGCTAAACCACTTCTATGCTCGCTTCGAGGCAAGCAACACTGAAGCATGCATGAGAGCACCAGCTGTTCCGGATGACTAAGTGATCGCGCTCTCCGTAGCCGATGAGAGTAAGACTTTTAAGCAGGTCAACATTCACAAGGCCGCAGGGCCAGACGGAATACCAGGACGTGTACTCCGAGCATGTGCTGACCAACTGGCAAGTGTCTTCACTGACATTTTTAACATGTCCCTGACTGAATCTGTAATCCCAACATGTTTCTAGCAGACCACCATAGTCCCCGTGCCCAAGGACTCTAAGATAACCTGCCTAAATGACTACCGACCCGTAGCACTGACGTCTGTAGCCATGAAGTGCTTTGAAAGGCTGGTCATGGCTCACATCAACACCATTATCCCAGAAACCCTAGACCCACTCCAATTTGCATACCGCCCCAACAGATCCACAGATGATGCAATCTCTATTGCACTCCACACTGCCCTTTCCCACCTGGACAAGAGGAACACCTACGTGAGAATGCTATTCATTGACTACAGCTCAGCATTCAACACCATAGTGCCCTCAAAGCTCATCATTAAGCTAAGGATCCTGGGACTAAACACCTACCTCTGCAACTGGATCCTGGACTTCCTGACGGGCCGCCCCCAGGTGGTAAGGGTAGGTAACAACACATCTGCCACACTGATCCTCAACACGGGGGCCCCTCAGGGGTGCGTGCTCAGTCCCCTCCTGTACTCTCTGTTCACCCATTACTGCATGGCCAGGCATGACTCCAACACCATCATTAAGTTTGCCGACGACACAACAATGGTAGGCCTGATCACCGACAACGATGAGACAATATAGGGAGGAGGTCAGAGACCTGGCCATGTGGTGCCAGGATAACAACCAAGACAGTCGTGAAGAGGGCACGACAAAGCCTATTCCCCGTCAGGAGACTGAAAATATTTGGCATGGGTCCTCAGATCCTCAAAAAATTCTACAGCTGCACCATCGAGAGCATCCTGACTGGTTGCATCACCGCCTGGTATGGCAACTGCTTGGCCTCCGACCGCAAAGCACTACAGAGGGTAGTGCGTACGGCCCAGTACAGCACTGGGGCCAAGCTTCCTGCCATCCAGGACCTCTATACCAGGCGGTGTCAGAGGAAGGCCCTCAAAATTGTCAAAGACTCCAGCCACCCTAGTCATAGACTGTTCTCTCTGCTACCGCACGGCAAGTGGTACCGGAGTGCCAAGTCTAGGTCCAAAAGACTTCTACCCCCAAGCCATAAGACTCCTGAACAGCTAAACATGGCTACCCGGACTATTTGCACTGCGCCCCCCACCCCATCTTTTTACGCTGCTGCTACTCTGTTAATTATTTATGCATAGTCACTTTAACTCTACCCACATGTACATATTACTTCAACTACCTCAACTAGCCGGTGCCCCCGCACATTGACTCTACACCGGTACCCCCCTGTGTATATATAGCCTCCCTACTGTTATTTTATTTGACTTCTGCTCTTTTTTTCTCAACACTTTTTTGTTTTATTCTACTTTTTTATTAAAAATAAATGCACCGATGGTTAAGGGCTGTAAGTAAGCATTTCACTGTAATGTCTGCACCTGTTGTATTCGGCGCATGTGGCCAATAACATTTGATTTGATTTGGCCCAACGCTCTAACTGCTAGGCTACCTGCCACTCCATTTTGTGATGGGCTGTACATAACTTGTGCAGTACAGGTCTAGGTAGGCCTAATCTAGCATTTATTTGATAGAAGATTTGATAGGATAGTAGGCTTCGCACTGGCGTGACTTTGATGTTGTTATTACTCAACCTATGCGGAGCGTGAGGGATATAATCCATACTTTTGATGTTGGTCTGAAACGGTATGAAGTAGTACATCCGGCACCATCGAGGCCCAATGAACCTGATGGCTGGCTTAGCTAACGCTAACACGTTTGTTAGATAAATAAAGCATCTCATGCAATGATAACATTATTAGGATAAACAATGAGAGTGGCCACCTGAATTAAAAAGCCCCCAGTGCAATAGGTTCACAGACAAAGGCTATTCATATAGCCTACTATAGCATTTAAACTCATTTTAGTTTCCTTATTTCATCAGTTTAATATTAGTCACATAAGACAGGGAATTCCCTTTTGCAAAAATGTTATGTTTTATTTTTATATAGGCCTAGGTATTTATATTTTCACATCACATATATTTATCCAGTTGTCTATGTACCAATAGGCTTTATACAGTTAACCGTGGTTGGTCACTGACTGTCAAACTGCAAGCTGCATCCATTGGTTAACAGTGGTCAGGCAGTATGAGCAGTGACCCCTAGCTACAGTATATTAGATGATTGTCCTTTGAGCCGCAAACGCAGTAATGACGCTAACACAGCCCAGCGGCCTGCAGTAACCCAGGGCAGATAGATAACATCAGTGGCTACTGCTCTGCTCACAGCACATCCCAGCCAGGGTGACATTTAAACAATATGCCTGTCCGGGCTGACTGTGCATATGCCTGATCCTGAGAAAGAGAGGGGGGATGGGATAGAGACAGGAGGGAGAGAGCGAGGGAGAGAGAGGATAGTGAAAGCGAGGGAGAGAGCAGAGAGGAGAGAAATACTGTGCGGGAGTGAGAGAATAACTGTGACTGTGCACATGAGAGAGAAATCTGGGTTGACATTTGCAAACTGGGAAAGTGCAGAGAGACTGAACTGAATAGGTATATTATCTAACTGCCAAAATACAGTGTGAAAGGATGGGGTGGCCCCAGAATGTGCGCACACCTCTTAGTGCTAAGTAATCACATTGAAATTCGACAACAATATTTGTTTGTCTCCTATAAATAGAAAACTCTGTCAACAACTGTTACACAGTCAGTTGACAAAACAACTTCAAGGTGGAGCTCAGTAGATGAAGACAAAGGCCTACTGCATTAGGAGTCCTTCACTATCTCAGCATCCCTTACATCCTGTCTCAGCCCAGAGACCCTAACAGACTCATATCATAATATGTATTATTTATCATACAGTATAATAGGAATATAATATGTAATAACATCATAATACTGTATGTAATATCCTTCTCCTCCCCAGTCACAGTCACTAGTGATGATGTCCCTCCTCCTCTCAGCTTAATTACACAACTGTAACAGCAGCAGTAAGCTGCTGGCCCTCAGAGTAAATTGTGCAACCATGGAGTGGAGAAGGAAGAGGTGGAGGGGGACCTTCGGGACCGTGAGAAGGAAGTGCAGTGTCCCTGGGTGGAGATACGGCCATGCTGCCTCTGTCTGGAGGCTTGTAAAGTGGAAGGGAACCCTTGCTCAATCACTGAGATCTTTCTCTGCACACCCACAAGGCCATGTTAAATGCCAGAGGGTAGATAAACAAACTGACATTTATATTTCACATTAGCTTCATCAAGGCTATTTTAATTTAATTATCAAAGGCCCCCTCTCCACTAGACACTACACAGATAGTTGTAGAAGGCTTGCATCATCATGTTACGCAAATTAACTACACTGAAATGTAGGCCTAAGTAGCATGGTTTTCCCCAAACAATCAGAAAGTGTTACTCATCAACAGGCTACTGACATCAAACCATATCGAAATAAGTTGACAGGTCATAAATTGATCACAAGCCCAAACTTTCCCACACATTTTGTGAGAAACAAAAAACGTTCAATGTTTTTTAGTTAACTTCAAATCAAATGATGCACCATCATCAAATATATCCAAACAGAATAAATGTATGTTGAATTGAGAACAACTGTAGAGCAGAGGGTAATGCCAATATTGGGCATAATGTTTATGTCCAATGGCCAATGAGCACCGATACGTTTTATCTATAATTTCTCTTCATTATTTATCTTCACATGACAAGGATTAAAAAGGATTTGCCAGTAGATTGTTGACTTGATTTATGATGATGACTGCTAGCTTACTAGCTAAGATTTTGAAAGTATGATGTTGACATGATCAGTCCAATCAAAGCTGCTGTAGATATAACGTGATTTGACATCATTTTATCTGTGGCCAATGATCTTGAGCCTTCTTGGATGGGTACCTCTAATGTAACTCTATGGCAGCACCCAAGGGGCTTGAATTTTCGAGCTATACCCTTAGATTTGGTGGTGAAGTAGTGTCCTCATGAGTGACAGAACACTGAGCCAATCACAGCGCAACAAGAGAACATTACCAACCCCTACACTCCGTATTTTCCGCTGGCTGCCCCACCACTACAGAAAGCAGAGCTAGGCTGAAACACCTGCATTTTGGAGCTGCCTTACTCAAGAAAGCAAAAAAGAGGCTATGGTTGTATGCGGCTTAATTTGTAAAAAAATATAATAATAATAATACATTGTTGCAAACTGATATGTGACACGTATTAATGCCAAAATAACATGCAAAACAGGTGGGGCTCAAAACAGGTGGGGCAGAGTAGCCACTGACTGAAACAGGGCTTAGAGGCACAGCCTAGAATAAACTGGGATCCAGCAGCAGCAGCTCTTACTGAGCCCAGTGCAATACAGCTACGCCCCGCCTCCTAAAAGAGGGACAGGGAGGGGGGAAAAACCGAAATGCAAGAGTTCAACAACTCTCTCTCTTCTTCCCCTGAATGTTGATACAGTGCAGCATGGCCAGTGGTAGCTTCAGTTACACTCAATTTAAAGTAGACAGATGCCACACATAGCTGTTCGTGCCTCACCCTGGGAAACAAACATCTCTCTCACCACTCCAGACCAGGGCTCCTCCTGGCCAGACCCCCTCAGCTCAGCTCCACACTGTCCACTCTGGAGGGTTAGGGGGTGGGGGCACCACCTGGCCAAATAGCCCACATCTCCTCAAAGTGTTAGCTAATCCAACCAGGGTTCACTGCTGGCTACCAAACTGTTAAACCCTCTCACTCTAAGCTGTGTGCTCCACTGAACAGAGATAGGCTACATATGCCCCAAATACCTAATGTCCTTTAAACATGTGGGGTCCTGCATAGAGTACAATACACAGCAGTTGAAACTGTAGTATTAGTAGTTATAGTATGTTTAAAGGTGCACTATGCAGAAATTGCTCCGCCATTTCCTGGTTGCTAAAGTGGTCCTCTGTAGCTCAGCTGGTAGAGCACGGCGCTTGTAACGCCAAGGTAGTGGGTTCGATCCCCGGGACCACCCATACACAAAAAAAAAAAAGTATGCTCGCATGACTGTATGTCGCTTTGGATAAAAGCGTCTGCTAAATGGCATATTATTATTATTATTATTATAAAGTTCTAATAGTTCGCTTAATTTCAGTTTATGTGACAAAACAAGCAAGTATAGTGTAGAGAATCATTGTACTATTTAAAGCTCTGTGAAATATATTTTCCATAAACAAAAATATTGTATTTTCAGCTGTTTGAATTTGGTGTATAAAACTGAAAGTGAAATACGCAAAAAAGAAACTTAAGAACTCCCGAGTGGCGCAGTGGTCTAAGGCACTGCATCACTAGAGATCCTGGTTCGTATCCAGGCTCTGTCGTAGCCGGCCGCGACTGGGAGACCCATGGGGTGGCGCACAATTGGCCCAGCGTCGTCCAGGGTATGGGAGGGAATGGCCGGCAGGGATGTAGCTCAGTTGGTAGAGCATGGCGTTTGCAACGCCAGGGTTGTGGGTTCGATTCCCACGGGGGGCAGTATGATTTTTATTTTATTTTTATAATAATGTATGCACTCACTACCTGTAAGTCGCTCTGGATAAGAGCGTCTGCTAAATGACTAAAAAATAAATACAATAAAAATAAAATAAAAAGAACGAGAAGCATAAAAATAGCACACATAGAACCGATCTACCGCTTCTTAGACTTGCTTTCAATGAGAATTAGATCTATAACACATATTTCTATGTGAATTGGGTCGGGTCGCCCAAAAAGTTACAGATTGCAGCTTTAAGTCTACAGCACTCAGTTTAACCTTGGTTATAGGCATGAATGTGACTCATTTTTCACAAACATAGGAAAACTTTACAAAATGAGAGAAAACTAAATAATGCTTTGTAATGTTTTACTTGATACATTGTTAGTCTTCCAGACACACTTGGTAAGGGTCCTGCAACACAGACACAGTCCCTCATCTGAGCCGGTTACACCCCCACAACACACACATCTGGCCAGAGTCTGGGAGTCGGACACACAGTCACTCACCTGTTGACGTGGCGCACAACATTCTTCCGCTCCTAGCTCCCGCTAAACGGTAACGGTGAAGCGGTGTTGCTCTGTGGACTGGACAGCTTCAGACCTGCCTGCTGCTGGGGGACTCCTGATCTAACAGAGCTGTCTGAAACCTGCCGCCTGCTGCCCTCTGCCACTCTCTCGGAGAGCCCAAAATAGTCCACCATGAGAGCGATGTAATTTCAGTCTTTCCCACGACTGAGACAGACAGAGCCAGGAGTCAAGTCCAGACAGATGAAGCTGGGGCAAGCACAAGAACAAACTAAAAGTCAAGAGCAACAGATCTCCTCAAAAAAATGACAGACTGTCACTTAGTTGATTTCTTCACTGGGTTTTAGCTATGATGCAATACTACATTACAACATCAAACTCTGTACAAATTCCACTCTATAACGTACCAACATGTCAACCGATGTACAAGCTTACACCAATGACAAATCAAACCTGATTACAGTTAGTGTACGCCAAGATTACCAACATCTGGAGATTTCATTAGTCTAGATCAGGCTCTCTCTTAGACGGAAACAAATTGTGGTCTCCCATATCCTTCATGGGAGGAGGGAGGGAGAAGAGAAGAGAGGAAGCATGCATGGTCCTTGTTGAGGCTTGCACAGCTCTGAGGTGGTATGATGATGACAGACCCAGAGCTGCCAGACAGGCCGCCGGATGTGAGAGAAAAAGGACCAGAAGACAGAGAAAGAGACAGAAAGGAGACAAAAACGGAGGCTTGAAAAAGGGAAAGAGAAAGAAAAAAAAGAGAGCGAGACAGAACCTTTCCCTGTTCCCCTTAACAGCAGGGAGGGAGAGAGCCGGCCACTGCCCCGCTCCCCTCTGTCATTGCAATGCCATCTGAAGCCCACATGGCATGTCTGGGCACTGTGCCAGACACCTTTACTGTATCTGCTAGGCCTTACTCCTCTACAACCCAGAGAGAGACACTTTTCCCCCTCTACCACACTCATACTGTTCAACCCACTATTACCCCCTCACTGACACCACCTCTAGACTGCCACCCAATGGGGCCTTACTTGTGTCCATGACCCCTTACCTCCAGCCACCTTCTCTATGACACCTTTTGTGTCAGATGGCCATGACAGTTTGGAAGGATGAGAAGGCAGACAGAGTCAAAAGGCCCTAAAAAGGTTTGGTGTTAGGTCTTCACTTTTCACTGTACACAGCCTCGCTCAATACCACATGAGCACACTAGCTAGGGATAGAAAAAGAGTAACAATGTGTTTCTTAAATATCGTAAGAAAAAAAAGCAACCATATTACAGTACATCTATAGCCTATTCCCACTACTCTCAAGTTTCAGTGAGAAGTGAATATGCCTTTAAATTAATAACCTTGTCAAAATGACAGGTTGCTACTTTCGACTACAGCCTAGGCCTAATCCTGGCAGTAGAGTTGAACATTCTGTCAATTGTTATTAGATTTGAAGGACTTTCCCTCTTCCATTCAACACGGTTGTAGGCCTACAGTAGTGGGGGAAAACCCTTCAGCACTGACTGAGTTAGGCTAATGCCTTTCACTACAGCACTCACTGGAATGCCTCACTTCAAAGGGAACTACATTTCCTGAACAACAAATCACGAGAGAGAGAGAGAGAGAGTGAGAGAAACAAAACCCTCACCTACAGAGATACGAACCTAGAGAAGAGTCCCCTCAGCCAGCTGGATCTGGGGCTCTGTTCACAAACACAAACAGACTCCACAGAGCCCCAGGACACCAACATAATTAGACCCAACGAATTTATGAGAAAGCAAAAAGATAACTATTTGACACACTGGAAAGACTCAACCAAAAAACGGAGCAAATTGGAACGCTATCTGGCCCTAAATAGAGAGTACACAGTGGCAGAATACCTGACCACTGTGACTGACCTAAAATTAAGAACATCCTTGACTATGTACAGACGCAGTGAGCATAGCCTTATTATTGAGAGTGGCCGCCATAGCCTGTCTTTGTCACGACTTCCTCCGAAGCTGCCTCCCCTCCTTGTTCGGGCAGGCATCGGCATTCGTCGTCACCCGCCTTCTAGCCACTGCCGCTCCATTTCACGCATCACCCCAGGTATCGAACACCCACACTCGTTCAGAGCCCTCTGCTGCACACTGTACCCTACCCATCTACTTTCCTGAACACATGTTAGTTCCCCAGTGTAACGCGCTAGTCGATTCAGGCGCAGCTGGGAACTTTATGGACAGGGCATCTCACACAGTTTAGGCATTTCATTAGTTCCCCTATCCATTCCACTCCCCACGAGAGCACGATAGTCGACCATTAGGGTCCAGTTTTGTTAGGGAAGTTACAGCACCAGTCACCATGATTTCCCACTAGACCCGTTGCGAGCAAGTCACTTTTTTTGTTATTATTGAGTCTCCTGCTTTCCCTGTGGTATTAGGTATCCCTTGGTTAGCACTCCACAACCCCACCTTCTCATGGCCGCAGAAGGTTCTCACGTGGTGGTCGCGAGAGTGTCAGGGTAGGTGTCTCTGTGTTTCCGTTGGTGCAACCACGGTGGAAAGTCCAGACAGTACCTCCAACGTGCGCATTACCCCCGAATACTTCGATTTGGCGCACGCGTTTTCTAAAACGCAGGCAACCAAGTTACCACCTCATCAGGCGGGGGATTGCGCGATAAACCTCCGGGTAGACGCTGTGCCTCCCAGGAGTCATGTGTATCCCCTGTCCAGGCTGAAACAGAGGCTATGAAAACATACGTCACCGAGTCCCTGCGCCAGGGGTATATACACACGTCCTTCCACTTCACCAGCCTCCTCAAGTTTCGTTTTTCTGAAGAAAAATGTATTATCGACCACCGAACAAGGAGACAATAAGATTTAGTTATCCTTGCCCCCTCATTCCTTCAGTGATCGAGTCAATGCATGGGGCGCGCTTCTTCACCAAATTCGATCTCAGGAGTGCGTACAACCTGGTACGTGTTCGAGAGAGGGATGAGTGGAAGACAGCATTCAGCACAACCACGGGGCATTATGAATACCCGGTGATGCCCTACGGTTTGATGAATGCTCCATCCGTCTTCCAGTCCTTTGTGAACGAGGTGTTTCGGGACATGCTTGGTCGCGGTGTAGTGGTCTACAACAATGACATTCTGGTGTATTCCACTACGCGTGCCGAGCACGTGTCCCTGGTTTGCAAAGTGCTGACCCGACTGTTGGAAAATGACCTTTATACTCTGTTGAAGGGTGGGCCGTCCCGGCTCCGCTGGTCTGCTGAGGCTGACAGGGCTTTCAGTAACCTGAGGGGTCTGTTCACCTCAACCCCAGTTCTGGCCCACCCCGATCCATCACTACTGTCGTAGTGGAGGTGGATGCGTCCGAGGTAGGGATAGGCGCTGTCCTGTCTCAACGCTCGGGCACGCCACCCAAGCTCCGCCCTTGTGCATTCTTCTCTAAGAAGCTCAGCCAGGCGGAGCAGAACTACGACGTTGGTGATCGGGAGCTGTTGGCTGTTGTCAGAGCCCTGACCGTGTGGAGGCATTGGCTCGAAGGGGCGAAACACCCTTTCCTCGTCTGAACGGGCCACCGTAACCTGGAGTACATCCAGGCAGCGAGGAGGCTGAATCCTCGCCAGGCCAGGTGGGCCATATTCTTCACCCGGTTTGATTTCAAACTATCATACATCCCGGGTACGAAGAACGTGAAGGTAGAGGCATTGTCACAGCTGTATGACACAGAGGAGAGGCCCAGAGACAACACCCCCATACTCCCAGCCTCCTGCATTATGGCACCGATAGTATGGGCGATGGACGCGGATTAGAGCAAGCGTTACGCACAGAGCCATATCCACCTCAGTGTCCAGCTGGGCTGCAGTACGTGCCTGCTCTTATCCGTGATCGTCTGATCTACTGGGCACACACGTCACCCTCCTCTGGTCACCCAGGTATTGGTCGTACAGTGCGCTACCTGACCGAAAGGTACTGGTGGCCTACCTTGGCTACGGACGTGAGGGTGTATGTGTTCTCCTGCTCGGTGTGTGCCCAGAGTAAGGCACCTAGGCACCTCCCAGCGGGTAGGTTACAACCTTTACCAGTTCCACAACGACCATGGTCTCACCTGAGTGTTGATTTCCTGACTGATCTTTCCCTCTCCCAAGGTAACACCACCATCCTGGTCGTTGTGGACTGCTTTTCCAAGGCCTGCCGCCTCCTTCCTCTTCCCGGTCTTCCCACGGCCCTGCAAACTGCAGAGGCCCTGTTTACACACGTCTTCCAGCACTACGGGGTACGAGAGGATATAGTGTCTGACTGAGGTCCCCAGTTCACATCCGAGGTCTGGAAGGCCTGACCTCTGGTTTCCACCCCGAGTCTAATGAGCAGGTGGAATGGGTAAATCAGGATGTGGGTAGGTTCCTGCGGTCCTACTACAAGGACCGGCCGGGGGAGTGGTCGGTGTTCTTGCCATGGGCCGAATATGCCCAGAACTCTCTCCGTCACTCCTCCACTAACCTAACACCATTCCAATGTGTTTTAGGTTACCAACCGGTTCTGGCACCGTGGCACCAGAGCCAGACCGAGGCTCCTGCGGTGGATGACTGGTTTCGGCGCCCGGAGGAGACGTGGGACGCTGCCCACGTCCACCTCCAATGCGCTGTGCGTTGTCAGAAGGCCAACGCTGACCGCTACCGCAGTAAGGCCCCGGTCTTCGTACCGGGAGATCGGGTCTGGCTCTCGACCCGGAATCTGCCCCTCCGCCTGCCCTGCCGGAAGCTGAGCCCGCGGTTTGTGGGGCCTTTCAAAGTCCTGAGGAGAATTAACGAGGTTACCTATAGGTTATTACTCCCCCGTTTACCGTATTAACCCCTCGTTTCATGTGTCTCTCCTCAGGCCAGTGGTGGCTGGTCCACTCCAGGAGTCTGAGGTGCGGGAGGTCCCTCCGTCTCCTCTGGACATGAAGGGGGCCCCAGCGTACTCCATCCGTACCATCCTGGATTCAAGGCATTGGGTGGGGGGAACGGTGCTGTGTCCCGTTGAGGGATATCCGCGATCCCTCCCTGTTGCCTGATTTCCACCGTCGCCATCCGGCTCGCCCTGCTCCACACTGTCCTGAGGCCGGGGTCGGCGCGCTGCTGGAGCTGCGCGTCAAGGGGGGGCGGTACGGTCACGACTTCCTCCGAAGCTGCCTCCCCTCCTTGTTCGGGCAGGCTTCAGCGTTCGTCGTCACCGGCCTTCTAGCCACTGCCGCTCAATCTCATCATTCCATTTGTCTTGTCTTGTCTTGTCTTGTCAATTACACACACCTGGTTCATATTCCCTTCATTAGTACATGTATAAGTGTTCCCTCTGCCCACTTGTCCTTGTGGGTGATTGTTTCATGTGAGATGAGTGTAGCTCGGTGGAGCTACCTGTACTTTGTATTGCCGGGGTATATTTTCCCTGTGTGGCTGTATTTGTTCCAGTGTGCCTGTTTTGCGCACTGGACTGTTGACGCTATCCAGCGTAACTGTGTACTACGGAATTAACTCTGTATTCTGTGATTTACCCTCCTGCGCCTGACTCCTTCAAATCACAGAGCCAGGTCTGCCTATGTGCCCACTGCCCACAAAATGAGGTGGAAACTGAGCTGCACTTCCTAACCTCCTGCCAAATGTATGACCACATTAGAGAGACATATTTCCCACAGATCACACCCACAAAGCATTTCAAAACAAATCAAACATTGATAAACTCCATATCTGTTAGGCAAAATACCTGTCTGCAATCCCATCAGCAAGATGTGTAGCCCGTTGCCATGAGAAAAGGGAGCACAAACAACATTATAAATACCACTAATATATTATCTGTTTATTTATCTTCCCCTACTATTCGTACTACAACTATTTGCCCATTGCTAAAACACTGTACATAGCTGAAAATAGAACAAATGTCTATCTTTTTTTAAACCTTTTTGAGTGCAATATTTACTGTTAAATTCTAATCTGTTGTTTTGTGTCTTCTCAGTTTTGTTTATTTCACTTGCTTTGGTAATGTAAACACGTTTCCCATGCCAATAACGCCTTGGGGGGGGGGGGAAGAGAGAGAGTGAGAGAGAGAGAGTGAGAGAGAGAGAGAGAGAGAGAGAGAGAGAGAGAGAGAGAGAGAGAGAGAGAGAGAGAGAGAGAGAGAGAGAGAGAGAGAGAGAGAGAGAGAGAGAGAGAGAGAGAGAGAGAGAGAGAGAGAGAGAGAGAGAGAGAGAGAGAGAGAGAGAGAGAGAGAGAGAGAGAGAGAGAGAGAGAGAGAGAGAGAGAGAGAGAGAGAGAGAGAGAGAGAGAGAGAGAGAGAGCGTGGCACAGTGCAGTCTTCTTAATCACACGTTTATACACAGAGGTAAGACCTACTGCGGTAGAGGTCAGATTAAAAAGTTAACAAATGGGGTGTGTCTACACTCCATTGGTTTGTGTGTTTTTTACAATAGTTCTTACACTAATGTTTACTATTCAATTAGGCTATGTAAACAAACAGTTGGGTACTACATACCTTACTGACGGGATTCAGTGTGACTGATAGAATAAAATGTCTGTCACTACCTATAACTAGGCTATAGCGTACTGTTCTATTTGAGAGGATGGAGAATCTGCTGTGCTATTTTTCTGGGTTCATAGTTACTTTTTTTTTTTTATCTGAGGAAACCCCATTAATAATCACATAATAGCCCAATTCTTTGAGAGCAGCCTAGTTCAAGCAACAACATTTTAAAAAATGAAGGAAATCGAGGTGCTCCAGGTTGTTCTAGCGAGCCCTGACTTGTGTGAGTGAGGCTAGGGCTGAGGAAGAGAGAGAGAGAGAGAGAGAGAGAGAAGAGAGAAAGGGGGAGAGAGAGAGAGAAAGGGAGAGAGAGAGAAAGGGAGAGAGAGAGAGCAATTCAACTTGGTGCCATACCGTTCAACTCACCGTTACTCTGGTTCTGTGTCTCCGTGTTCCACTCCAGTTATTAATGTGAACAGGCACTAGCCATACAGGCCAAGGCACACAGTCCAACCAGATTAAAACCACAGTGGCGCTTTTATTCCTACGCTTATTCCAAAAGCACTTTTTCCTACTCGTCTCCAAATTAGTCTTCTTATAATCTAGGGAAAAATTGATTGTGGATGAGCGAGGACTAGCCAAGCCTTGGATTCATAGTTTTGCCATAGCTTCATGAAAAGGGCAGAGCTAGGCTTAACTCTGTCTAACTCTGCAGACATTGGCCCTATTTAATGAAAACCGGTAATCAAGCTTTCAAGATAAAATGGAAGATGCATTCGCCCTACACAGAATTCAGGGTTTGAATTAAAACAGTATCCAGTTGTGCTTCTCTTAGTTTCACAGAATCCAAGCATGAATTCTAGCTAGAGTTGAAGTCGGAAGTTTACTTACACTTAGGTTGGAGTCATTAAAACTTGTTTTTCAACCACTCCACAAATGTCTTGTTAACAAACTATAGTTTGGGCAAGTCGGTTAGGACATCTACTTTGTGCATGACAAGTAATTTTTCCAACAATTGTTTACAGACAGATTATTTCACTTATAATTCACTGTATTACAATTCCAGTGGGTCAGAAGTTTACATACACTAAGTTGATTGTGCCTTTAAACAGCTTGGAAAATTCCAGAAAATGTTGTCATGGCTTTAGAAGCTTCTGATAGGCTAATTGACATCATTTGAGTGAATTGGAGGTGTACCTGTGGATATATTTCAAGGCCTACCTTCAAACTCAGTGCCTCTTGATTAACATCATGGGAAAATCAAAAGAAATCAGCCAAGACTTCAGAAAAAAGATTGTAGACCTCCACAAGTCTGGTTCATCCTTGGGAGCAATTTCCAAACGCCTGAAGGTACCATGTGCATCTGTACAAACAATAGTACGCAAGTATAAACACCATCCGACCACGCAGCAGTCATACCGCTCAGGAAGGAGACGCGTTCTGTCTCCTAGAGATGAACGTACTTTGAGGCGAAAAGTGCAAATCAATCCCAGAACAACAGCAAAGGACCTTGTGAAGATGCTGGAGGAAACAGGTACAAAAGTATCTATATCCACAGTAAAACAAGTCCTATATCGACATAACTGAAAGGCCGCTCAGCAAGGAAGAAGCCACTGCTCCAAAACCGCCATTGAAAAGCCAGACTACGGTTTGCAACTGCACATGGGGACAAAGATCGTACTTTTTGGAGAAATGTCCTCTGGTCTGATGAAACAAAAATAGAACTGTTTGCCCATAATGACCATCTTTATGTTTGGAGGAAAAGTTACGTGGATATATTGAAGCAACATCTCAAGACATCAGTCAGGAAGATAAAGCTTGGTCGCAAATGGGTCTTCCAAATGCATACTTCCAAAGTTGTGGCAAAATGGCTTAAGGACAACAAAGTCAAGGTATTGGAGTGGCCATCACAAAGCCCTGACCTCAATCCCATAGAAAATGGAGGCCTACAAACCTGACTCAGTTACACCAGCTCTGTCAGGAGGAATGGGCCAAAATTCACCCAACTTATTGTGGGAAGCTTGTGGAAGGCTACCCGAAACGTTTGACCCAAGTTAAACAATTTAAAAGCAATGCTACCAAATACTAATTGAGTGTATGTAAACATCTGACCCACTGGGAATGTGATGAAATAAATTAAAGCTGAAATAAATAATTATTTATACCATTATTCTGACATTTCACATTCTTAAAAGAAAGTGGTGATCCTAACTGACCTAAGACAGATAATTTTTACTAGGATTAAACGTCAGAAATTGTGAAAAACTGAGTTTAAATGTATTTGGCTAAGGTGTATGTAAACTTCCGACTTCAACTGTAGGTGAAAGAGAGATGTTTTTTTTTTAAATAGCATGGAACTCCTAGATCTGTGGTTATTAATTAATGAATGAATGAATGGCAGCTTGCTTGTCTTCTCTTGTCTCAGAATGGTTAAACCCCTTGTCTAGTCATGTTTCCAAAACAACCGTCCAAAATACACAAACAAAACACAAATAGAATCTTGTATGATGCTTCACCAGAATTCCACAGATCTGGTTCTTTCTCTGCACACCTGGTCACACTGACAGATGCTGATATGAACCACCACCTTCTCACAAACACACACACCTCTATTTGTGAGAGTCAAATACTGGATTGGGCCCCTGTGGCCAGCAAACTGGGCACAATCTGCAGAGATGATTGAAATGGCAGCAGGGTGACACGGTTATTGGATGTCTTTGGACTTTTTGGCCAAAGACATTACACAAAAAAACCTGTATAGCCTAGGTTGTGAGATGTCTTATATACTGGGAAATGTATCGTTTCAGTTTATTAATTCAGTTTCATTTATTGTGTTGTTTATTGTTGTAATGGTGTTTTGTCAAGCTGCATAGTCAACGTACCAAATACCCTTATTTAAACATACACCTTACACATTTATCTGCATTACAAATAAATAGTTATAGGCAGTAATATTACTTGATGTAATAACCTCTTAAATTTCTGAGAAGGTCATTTAGAAATACAATAACAGACAAACATTTAAACTAAGCAGGAAAATATATAGAATATTTGCTTGCTTGTATTACTAATAACTAATTTATTGCATTCACTATATTGCTATTTATGTCTAATTGTTGTACTTTTTAAGTTCTATTCAGTATTATGATCAACATCTCTTGCAGGACCACTAACAAGTTTGTTACAAGTGGAAGAGTTGTACATGCATGCATGGTCAACTTTCTTACAATATGACGTTCCCAATGCTACCAAGTTCTTGGCATTGCTGTTTAAAACCTATTCAATTCGTTTTCTTAAGGCTAATCGATAATAAAATGCATTGATTGGAGCGAATATTTGAAACAAGTAGAGCTGATAGGCAGGTATAATGCATTCTTGCTAAGCTATAGGTGTCTGAATGACTGACAGCTGTGTCCTTTCGTGAGCTACCTATCTTAGCTAATCAGCTGCCAAGCTACTCTTTTGAAATATATTTCTAGCTAGCTACATTATTCTTTATGTTAAAAGCCACATACATTTCAGCATGTGCTGCAGTATTTAAATATATTATTTATACATTATTTAGTACAGTTTTGCAACTTTTTGTGGGAATTAGCTAGTTAGCATGAGGACACAGCTATTTGACAGCTGCTGTCGCGCGCTTGTTTGTTGTGTAGGCTCACGTTCCTAAAACCCCATATTTTAACTGTGTGAAAAGTCCGTGTGTAATTGCATACAAAAATAGAAATAAGACGAATGTTGATGTTTAGGCTACTTATTCTACTTTCTGCAGCCAGAAAATTCCCTAGCTTGTTCACATTAGCTACGCTGTTGCAACCAATGCCGCTTCTGCAATGTTCTTGTTGTTTGCAATGTAATTGCATCTGTGCAGTCTTCTACGTCAAGAGAAGTTTACAGGGTATTCGCGGCAAAGAGAAAATTCTAACCTGCGGGGCCTAGCGACTGCTGTTGGCCGTCCTCTCCGAAGATCAGCCTGAAGTCCAGCTCCTCATTACCAGTGCAGTTTGCAGTAGTCATCGGGGTTGACAGCTCGGCTTCACCCGTCACTCGAACGACGGCTAATGCAAAATAGTATTTTAAATGTCACAACATTTACAGAACTAACGTTAACTGAAACAACAAAACTTGTTTTATTTAGCAAATCAAAATTGTAGCGAGCAATCGACCCGCGTGAACTAGTTTTTCTTCCTTGATTATAAATCCAAAAATTATTCTTCCTCCCCGGCGACGTTTGGTAATAAAATGATCGTTAAACTTTTGATTGTCCTACAGCGAGTCTACTCTTTTGTCCTTGCGAACGTCAAGTTGATTTATCGCAGTTTGGTGTCAACAAGACAGACAAGGTTGTCTGTAAAATTGACTCTCTTCTCTCACTCGAGCGCCTTCTATCCCAACTTTTACTAACTGCGCGTGACAGGGCAGTTCCAGCAGTGACGTCAGCAAACCCCGGTACACAACAGAGCGCACGCACGCTCTGTCTCTCAATTCATCTCAAAGGGCTTTATTGGCATGGGAAACATACAGTATGTTTACATTGCCAAAGCAAGCGAAATATATAATACACAAAAGTGAAATAAACAATCAGAAATGAACAGTAAACATTTATCTCACACACACACGCACAAACACGGATAAGGCTGGCAAGAGCTCCTGGGATATGTAGTTAAATCTCATATTGAAGTTCATTGCGTCAACATGGACAGTGGCAAAGGAAATTATTATTAGGCCTACATTATTATAGCGAATAATAAAGTTATCCAGATGTACAGAACTGCTGTCCTACTCTGATTTAATCAGAATGAAGTGACACTTTATCTGAGATCATCACACATTTTTTTTAATTTTCCTTTTGACCTTTCATGTATAATTTCTCAATCCCTATTTTGAACGTATGTAGGCTCTCATATACTATTGGCCTACATCTCTGCCGGACACAATTACAGTTAAAACGGACCATGCTGGCTTCAATTAACTAAATGTTCTGTGTTCACGTTGCCTATTGGACTGTAGGAATTCAACAGACTGCCCCACGGTCTATGCAATAATTCTGCATGTCGGTGATAAAGTCTGTGACATATGCAATAGAATTTAAATCTGTCCTTATACTAAGTAGGCCATCACACTTTCCTGGAATGCATTGCTTTGGTGATTAGTTCAATATATCCTATACCCTATAGCAGGGATCATCAACTAGATTCAGCCGCGGGCCAATTTTTTCTTGAGCGGATGGTCAGTGGGCCGGAACATAATTATAAATAATTTGTAGACTGCAAATTGACCACAAGAAGCCCAAACAGATATAACATTTGACTTAAACATAATCATTTCAAACCTTGCTTACATTTTTATATGATCACATATACTGTATCTCTCTATTATGCGTGGGAATACTTTGAAACAGATTTCCACAATTAAAATCACGTGGAGCTGATTTGCTGGTGTTGACCAACATAAAAAAGAATAATAATAATAATAATAATAATAATAATAATAATAATAATAATAATAATAATAGCCGAAAACTTGGGAGGGGACAAATAAAACCAACCGCCAGTTGGGGAACCCTGCCCTATAGACTATACAGATATTTTTTCTGGCCTGCAGATCAAATAAACCTTTTGACCCTTTCGTGTTGAGCAGATTTCACAATCCCTTTAAATGTATCACTGCCATCCATTCTGTGCATCATTAGATTAAACCAAATTAGAGACAAACTTCAACCCTTCTCTCTTAACTATATTTTCGTGGCGACAGTCCAGCACTGATTGGGCCGTAATAACACGATGCACTCCTGACCTCTAGAGCCCTCAGTCACCAACAAGTTACAGTGTACACACTGAAATATATATATATATATATTTATATATATATATATATTTATATATATATAATCATAATATCTAATCATATTTATTATATATATATATATATATATATATATACACTTCCAGTACAACAATAAAAGCTACAACAATACAGAGGCTTAGGGAAGGCCCTTAGTGTTGATCCAATATAGTTTTACATGAGTAGATGGCTGGGTCACAGAGGGGCAGAGGTCAAATCTTGATACTATCAGGAGGAACAACTCTCTAAGCAGCTGGATTTACTTCTTATTTATTCTACCATCAGATTTACCCTGCAATAACCAGTTGAATCCCAGTAGTGCCGGTCTCTATCTGAGCTAAAGTTATTGTACTATTTTTGACTGAATCTCTACATTGCACTCTTGAATATATATATATATATAAAACTAAAACAAAAATTGTTATAGTGTGACCCTCAACTTTCATTCACTGTTATCATCTTTAAGCATACATCCAGATAAAGTTAATATATATATATATATATATATATATATATATATATATATATATATATATATATATATAAATATGATTAGATATTATGATTATATATATATATATAAATATATATATATATAAATATATCAGTGTGTACACTGTAACTTGTTGGTGACTGAGGGCTCTAGAGGTCAGGAGTGCATCGTGTTATTACGGCCCAATCAGTGCTGGACTGTCGCCACGAAAATATAGTTAAGAGAGAAGGGTTGAAGGTTGTCTCTAATTTGGTTTAATCTAATGATGCACAGAATGGATGGCAGTGATACATTTAAAGGGATTGTGAAATCTGCTCAACACGAAAGGGTCAAAAGGTTTATTTGATCTGCAGGCCAGAAAAAATATATGTATAGTCTATAGGGCAGGGTTCCCCAACTGGCGGTTGGTTTTATTTGTCCCCTCCCAAGTTTTCGGCTATTATTATTATTATTATTATTTATTTTTAATTTTTTTTATGTTGGTCAACACCAGCAAATCAGCCTTCCCTAAGCCTCTGTATTGTTGTAGCTTTTATTGTTGTACTGGAAGTGCAACAATAAAAGTTTTGTTGGTTATTGGTTAAAGATACTGCAATATAAATATGTAAAACAGGGACATTCTCCTAACATGATCGCACCTCATGGTGCAATACATAGCTACATATTAATTTCTATATCATTCAAATGAATTGCTCAATCAGTAAAAATCATCAGAGAGGTTCAATTACATCATAGAGGTTTAATAACATCAGAGAGATTCAGTAACATCAGAGGTTTAATCACACCAGAGAAGTTTAATCACACCAAAGAGGTTCAATAACACCAGAGAGGTCCAATAATATCATAGAGGACAGTTGAATGTCCCCTCATACTGGATTACATCGTTCAACAATGGAAACCTTTAAGTGCCGAAGTCTGACTCTATATGACATATGCACGCACTAGTTATACTTCAACAGACATCAAAGGGAATTGTCATTTACTGCTCATTTCTCCTCGATAATACATTAAGTACACGAATATGACATTTTAAAACCTACAGAAATCATTAATTGATAACTCTTCTTGGACATTATTCATATCTGGTGGAGTTTAGGGGAATATATTCCAGTAGTGATGCTGGCCTATTTCTGCTCAGTTATGCAACAGTTTCATTGGAAACATACAAACATCCTCTGATAGAGAAAATACTGGTCATATATCAAAAGAGTTAAAAAATAAAAAATCTGCAGATATCTGAGGTGCAATGAGACAGAACACTTGCATACACAAAATCCTCTTATCGAATATTCGTGAAAAATAACATATACAGCAAAGATAAGAAAAAAACAAGAGAATGTTTTTGTTTGACGTATGTGGGCGTACAGACGCTGAAGTTCACACATGCATGCGAAAGCAATGTCACATTTCCTGTGGTCTAAATTTCCAAGCAAAAGCACTCGCTACATGTAACCCTCATTGACATTCACTGTATGCCATCACCTGGCGAAATTGAATTCCATCACAAAATATACTTGTTTGAGATCATACTAATAAAACTGCTATCGATATGTTACCTTGACAGTCCATGGTTGAGTTAATTTTGAAATGACAGTTGAATTCTAAAGACAATTCGGTGTTGAAGCATAACCCTCTGCTTTGATACGTTAGGCAACAAACTAATCAGTGCTTTTTAGAGCTGCAATATTGATATTATTGGGAAATTATCGCATTTATATAGGATAAGGGTGTTATGTACAAAGTTGCTATGTGACCAAAATAGAGAAATAACATGATTTACTAACCGAAGTTCTCTGATCTTATTTCAAAAAAGTTATTTTGGATGTTCAGTTTTAATACACCATATTCAAAAAAATATTCCAATAAGATTTATTAAGTGAATAACAGATTTAGCACTTGCCTACCTCACAACATGTCCTACACTGTAAACACTGATTTGTATGCATTCTCTTTTGTATGGTAGGTTATTATTTGTTTTATTGACGTCTGCATGAGTACAATGCTGTTAGAGCATGTCTCCAGACCCACTACTTGTTGCTGCTTAATTCAGGTTACATGTGTGCCTCTTATCTTCTCAGATGACCTTTAAAGGGAGAAGATAAAGAACACAATGTACACAAATTGTGTGGGAGGGTGTGGATGTGGTTAACGATATTAAGTTCTCGTAAAGAAAGTTGTGAGGGAAAAAAGAAACCCTCTACCCCCTCACTTGTCCTGTGTTTGAGAGAGGTGTGTGTCGCTCTCTTTCAAGGATTGAGGCTTGAGCTTCTGCACAGCATAGCACACTGAACTTCAATACATCACCTTGACTGACATGCGCCATAATATGGCTTAAATATTGACTGTTATTATTATATTGCACAAGAATCTGTCCGAATTCCTCACAAGATGAGGAATGAGGCCTATTTCTAACTTTCCAAATATCGGAGAAGACAGGATTATTTGAGATGTATTTTATCTGAATTCTAAATTATTTTCTTTAGGCCTACTTGTTTTATTCAAATACAAAACCACAAGAAAGCAAATGACAACAATGTATCTATTTAATATTGGAACATAACTGAACTGAGTATAACAGTAAAAGGCATTTTGATTGAACACCTAAGTGAAAATAGCTACATGTAGACGCCTATTCATCATGCAAAAGAATACCGGGAAAATTGGCAGAGAAATTGGCACTAAAATTCTGAAGAAGATCTAGTGTAAAATGCATACACAGGATAGGTATCGAGTGGAGCATTTGACAGGTTTTGTGGTTTACGGGTTTGACTTACTGGTCTTCATCCTTGATGTATGCTGCCCTCCACTGTTTACTGAAAGAACAACAACAAAACCAATCAAGACCCAACATTATTCGCCTCTCCTCACTGCTCACTTCTTTCCCGTAGTTCTCTCTAATACTGTCAAAGCTCTTCTATTTTTCCTATTTTTTTTCCACCAGTACTGTTCTGGATAGCAATGTCAGGGTTTTGCCCAATGCTTGAACTAACAGTCAACACGTGACACCCTATTACTGGCAGCGTACATGTGATCTGACGCCTCAGGAAATCAATCAGACAACCGTTCATTCAGAGCATGGGAACTGTGCCTGATGAGGGATCAATACTGGTGACAGATCAGTGATTACTGAACCACAGAGATCATCAGAGGCAATCTTCATCATCAGGTCCAGGGTGAATAGAGCTGTGAGCTCATCACGTGGGTTGTACTCTCACATTGGCTTTGATCTACATGGTCCCGTGTAGCTCAGTTGGTAGAGCATGGCGCTTGCAACGCCAGGATTGTGGGTTCGATTCCCACGGGGGGCCAGTATGAAAAAATAATAAAAAAATGTATGCACTAACTGTAAGGACCAGTGCCCAGTCTGCTAAATGACAAAAATGGAAATGTAAAATCTAGGTTGGAGAGAAGTTCAATAACTGTATGACTTCCTTGTTTTTTTTTTGTGTGCAAGTCTATTCTATTTGATGAAGTATGTTCTTTTAGGTCGGCAGGCTCAAAGAAGACCTGACTGGGCACTGGTCCTGGAAGTCACCACAAAGTTATCACAAAATATAGATTTTATTATAAATTAATATAAAATAGTTCAAACAGGTATGGGCTGGGGATTTAGAATGCCAAAAAAGGTCCACAGGTGTCGGTGGCTCTTCAGTACAATAGGCTACAATAACGATTTAGTACATGTATCATAATGGCACAGCACGGATACAAGCACATAAAACTAGTCTAACACACATACAAACACAGCAACATTTTACAATACTAGTAAGGATCAATTTCAAAATGGTCTGAAGACAGATACATGCATAATTGAATTTAACAATTAACCCAGTATTGAAACACAATAATTACTTGGCTGGCTGTCTCCAATCCACACAGCCAAACTCAAGTTGTCCTCAAGTACAATAATACATTAACACAACACAGAGAATATAACACTGATCCCACTGTGGATGGAAGTTGGCCCATATATTCTACCCTGTTCCATTCTAGTACTACACGGGTAGCCGACATGTACTATTAAAAAACTTTCCATAATGTACATAACATCTAACATACTTTCTAAACAGAAAAATGTCATAAAAACAACAACTGGAGAGCAATGATTTTTAAATGTCCATTCTATATATTGTATTTCTATCTGGGCTACCGTTCTATTCAATCTGCAACGCGTCATCTCCTGCGACGGATCAGCAGACTCGACGTCATCATTATTCACCACCGACGCATGTGAAATTTAATGTTTGAAATTAAACGAAAAATACAGTCCGGTAAAAACATATATAATCCAATATATCTTGTTCTCTAAAGCATTTGATAAATTCACGGTATACACTATAATGAAATACAGCAGAAACTGTATTGTCTATTTGTTTGTGAAGACGTGCACCAGCTGATTCCTCCTACCTAACGTAAGCTAGCTAATTTACCAACAGAATGCAGTCTGTGAAGGTCGGCTACTCAGTGTTGTCTACGTTGATATCAAAACACAACTACTCGTCCTCGGGTCATTTCAGAGCAGTAGCATGTATTCATGGTACAATGAGTTCAGCCTGTGGTGCTCATCCCATGTCAACCACAGCACAACCTGTGGTCATTCGTATTCCCAGACACATGCAGGAGCAGGTAGAAAATGTGAAGCAGGTGAGAAGCAAGAACAAAGTCAACACCATCAAGGCTGGCAAGCTCCTAATCAAAAGCAAGAACCCAGAACTGAATCAGTCTGCAGGCTACACACTTGGGAAATTTGAGCAGCCCCATCTCTCCTCCAAAGGATGGAAACACAACAAATCATTTGGCGACTACTTCACGGTTAACAACACTCAGAGCACTCCACCCTTTGTCACAGAAATCCAGGATGAGGAGGGTGACAAAGCCAAAGAGAAGAGTAAACCTATTACATTTCACAACCTTCACCTCTGCCCGGACTTAGTGGAGACTTTGGGCAAGGACAACATAACTCACCCTACAACCGTTCAACTACAAACCATCCCCAAGCTCCTGAAAGGCTATAACATCCTGTGCGCAGCTGAGACGGGCAGTGGCAAAACCCTGAGCTACCTCTTGCCCATCATTCACAAACTACAGGCTGAGAAAGCAACAGATTCCGAGTCTATAGAGACCACACCCAGGACTCGCTCTGTTATCCTTGTCCCCTCTAGAGAACTCGCTGACCAGGTCTCTGCTGTGGCCAGGAGCCTGTGTGGCCCATTCGGGCTGATGGTGAAGACAGTGGGAGGTGGGAGAGGTGTGGGCAACATCAAGCTGGCCTTCACCAAGGGTCCCCCGGATGTGTTGGTGGCCACACCCGGTGCCCTCGTCAAGGCCCTGCGGAGACGCTACCTAGACCTGGGGGAGCTGAGCTTCATGGTGGTGGATGAGGCAGACACCATGTTTGATCCCAGCTTCTCTGGCATGCTGGAGAGCATCCTGGTCCAGATCCGCGTGGCCAGCGACCCCTCAGAGACCCGGGGCCCCGGCCCAACCCACAAGGCCCAGCTGGTGGTGGTGGGGGCCACGTTCCCCGGAGGGGTCGGAGAGGTTCTCAGCCAGGTCATTATCATTCTGTTATTATTCCCCTTTTCCTACATTGTCTGCGTCCCAAACTCCCTATAGACCCTACTCCCTATACTATAGTGCACTACCACATAGGACTCTGGTCACAGGTTGTGCATATTCCTGCCTCATTATGTAAAATGCACATTAAAATGAGACTGACTTGTTGTTATAGGTGACGGACCTGGGCAGCATGGTGACCATCAAGAGCAAGAATCTTCACTTCCTCATGCCACATGTAAAACAGACCTTCCTGAAGGTATTTCCAACTTATTATTATTGTTTTCATTGGTTTGGTATTAGTATTGCTTTGTTTCTTTGGTGTTCTTCTATATTGTAAAGTGTCTATATATAAAGCTATGTATAAAACCCATGTACTAGTACCTACAGTTGAAGGCGGAAGTTTACATACACTTAGGTTGGAGTCATTAAAACTCGTTTTTCAACCACTCCACACATTTCTTGTTAACAAACTATAGTTTTGGGCAAGTCGGTTAGGACATCTACTTTGTGCATGACACAAGTACATTTTCCAACAATTGTTTACAGACAGATTATTTCACTTATAATTCACTGTATCACAATTCCAGTGGGTCAGAAGTTTACATACACTAAGTTGACTGTGCCTTTAAACAGCTTGGAAAATTCCAGAAAATGATGTCATGGCTTTAGAAGCTTCTGATAGGCTAATTGACATCATTTGAGTCAATTGGAGGTGTACCTGTGGATGTATTTCAAGGCCTACCTTCAAACTCAGTGCCTCTTTGCTTGACATCATGGGAAAATCAAAAGAAATCAGCCAAGACTTCAGAAAAAAGATTGTGGACCTCCACAAGTCTGCTTCAACCTTGGGAGCAATTTCCAAACGCCTGAAGGTACCATGTGCATCTGTACAAACAATAGTACGTAAGTATAAACACCATCGGACCACGCAGCCGTCATACCGCTCAGGAAGGAGACGCGTTCTGTCTCCTAGAGATGAACTTACTTTGGTGCGAAAAGTGCAAATCAATCCCAGAACAACATCAAAGGACCCTGTGAAGATGCTGGAGGAAACGGGAACAAAAGTATTTATATCCACAGTAAAACGAGGCCTATATTGACATAACCTGAAAGGCCGCTCAGCAAGGAAGAAGTCACTGCTCCAAAACCACCATAAAAAAGCCAGACTATGGTTTGCAACTGCACATGGGGACAAAGATCGTACTTTTTGGAGAAATGTCCTCTGGTCTGATGAAACAAAAATAGAACTGTTTGCCCATAAGGACCATAGTTATGTCATGGACAATGACCCCAAGCATACTTCCAAAGCTGTGGCAAAATGGCTTAAGGACAACAAAGTCAAGGTATTTGAGTGGCCATCACAAAGC
Source organism: Coregonus lavaretus (assembly GCF_964263955.1). Taxonomy (NCBI): domain Eukaryota; kingdom Metazoa; phylum Chordata; class Actinopteri; order Salmoniformes; family Salmonidae; genus Coregonus; species Coregonus lavaretus. The sequence goes on along the minus strand of NC_140024.1, from coordinate 23,865,840 downwards.
CCTGACCTCAATCCTATAGAAGATTTGTGGGCAGAACTGAAAAGGCGTGTGCGAGCAAGGAGGCCTACAAACCTGACTCAGTTACACCAGCTCTGTCAGGAGGAATGGGACAAAATTCACCCAACTTATTGTGGGAAGCTTGTGGAAGGCTACCTGAAACGTTTGACCCAAGTTAAACAATTTAAAGGCAATTCTACCAAATACTAATTGAGTGTATGTAAACTTCTGACTTACTGGGAATGTGATGAAAGAAATAAAAGCTGAAATAAATCATTCTCTCTACTATTATTCTGACATTTCACATTCTTAAAATAAAGTGGTGATCCTAACTGACCTAAAACAGGGAATGTTTCCTATGATTAAATGTCAGGAATTGTGAAAAACGGAGTTTAAATGTATTTGGCTAAGGTGTATGTAAACTTCCGACTTCAACTGTATGTATTTATAGTAGAGCTGTGAAAGTGAATCCGTTAACTCAATTTATTGTAATTTTAGTGCACACTTATTTTTCTATAGGGATTATTTGCATTGTCTGAAAGCATAAAAAATGCAGAATCTATACAGCTAAAAACAACAATGCGATATCAAAACAAGTTGACATTGACGTTAAAGAAAGAGTTCTTCATCAATTTGTCAGATTTTGCTTAGCGTTACTTTGGACGAAATGAAGACGTCAATATTCTGTAATGCTTTTTGTATAAAAAAATATTACAGCTGAATTTCTGAATTTTCGATTAATCGAGATTCATCACAGCAAATCCTGTGATTTAACTTGATTAAAAAAAAAAAAAATTGACAGAATACTGTAAATTACATTAGTAAATTATATAGTATTAAATGAGTTAGTATAATTGATAGAATATAATTTATAGTATACTATATATAACAAATCTATATTATTCAATATTAAGGTGAGGGGAGCTGACAAGCTTCTGGAGCTTCACCAAGCCCTGAAGACAGCAGAGCAGGACAAGGCTGGGGTGTTGGTGTTCTGTAACCGGGCTCCTACAGTCAACTGGCTGGGCTACTCCCTGGAGGACATGGGGCTGAGACATGTCCGACTGCAGGGGGAGATGCCTGCCTCCCTCCGGGCCGGAATCTTCCACTCCTTCCAGAAGGGACAGGTGAGAGGAGACGAGATTATACTTTGTCTGCTTGCGCAGTTGCAAATTGCTTATCAAACTCCATGTGACAATATCTATGTCCACATTGTGTGACAAGCTCCATGTCACACAATAAAGAAACACTTTAAAAAGACACCCAGTAAAAATAACACGTCATTAACAACATACACGTTATAGGCGACGTTTCACATTCCATCCCTATAGGTGGACGTGCTGATCTGTACCGACATCGCTTCCCGAGGATTGGACACCCAGAAGGTCCGTCTGGTGGTCAACTACGACTTCCCAGAATCCCACACGGACTACATCCACCGGGCGGGGCGGGTGGGCCGTGCAGGGAGCGTGGAGGATGGGGAGGTGCTCAGCTTCGTCACCCACCCCTGGGACGTGGAGTTGGTGCAGAAGATTGAGACGGCAGCCCGGAGGAGGACAAGTCTGCCTGGGATGGAGTCGGCCATCAGGAAGCCTGAGCCCAAAGCATCCGAAGAGGAGGAGGAGGAAGAGGGGTTGCCCTACTAGCGGGTCTGCCAAGTATTAGGATATTACCAAAGCAGAACTGACTTGGTCTCAGAGAGACCTTAATGTTTGATTAATTTGTTCAGTAAAACGATTGCATCCATGATAGCCCAAACCATCTGTGTGAGACTGAGTCCTTTGACCTTTTTAGCTGCCATATCATGTTTGAGACTGGAACTATGATCTGACTTCTCTTTTTAACCCAGATGGTTACAGCATGTCTTTCCAAAGAGGAAGTGTCTTTGGGAATGTACTAAAATCATACCCTCTTACAAGCAGCAGGTGTGCCACACATGTTTGCACTTCTCATGTGGAACCACGAGGTGTCAGTATTTACTTTATTTTACATGTCATACAGCAGTCATACATATAACCAGAGAAGAGCTATGGACAAATATAGCCTTATTTTAATACTCACCCACATGCGGCAAGCCCTTCATTTATGGAATTTAACTCAGCCATGCTAACTTGTTTTGGTAAAACATAGGTTAAAGAATCTAAAAAAACATTTAGAACAAGTATGGAATACCGAAGTTACTTTTCCTTCCCGAAATGAAAATAATTTCCTTAAAAGAACGATTAACTCATAGAACCTTTCATGTATCTGGTAGGGAGCCACTGAGACAGCAGTGCTAATCTCTTATCAATAACCACAGGTAGACCTACATTAGCATGTTACATTTTGGAAAGCGGTCTTCACTCTGTTTCCGCTTTTTTTGTGTGTAATACAGAAGCACCGCATTAAAAAACCCATATGTAGCAATTTCCATTCATCTACAGTCAAGTTGGATTCAGGCCCTAGCCTTGAAGTTTACCCCATTGATGCCTGCGGTTACTTGTTTTAGAGGAAGCAACATGTTTGAACATGAAAATGTGTCAGAGTGAAAATAAATATCTTTGTGAGATCTGGTTTCAAAGGAAATTGTTTTCCTTTTCTTAATACCCTGCTATTATGTAAATGTTCCTCTATATTTTCTCACTTATTGAGTTAGCCTAATTGCACCAAATATAACATCACCAGGGTGCTGTATAATAGACATATACCGGTAGACATCATTGCGCTGTACACATCCAGACTGAGTGAGATTATTTAGCTGTTTAGGAGTATAAATATAAACGCAACATATAATGTGTTGGTCCCATGTTTCATGAGCTGATGTGATCATTACACAGGTGCACCTTGTGCTGGGGACAATAAAAGGCCACTCTAAAATGTGCAAGTGTTGAGGGAGAAATTGGCATGCTGACTGGACCTATTGCCAGGATTGGTATAGGCAAATGCTTACATTTTTATGTCATGTTTATTTTATGAATTTATATTTCAGTCAATACAAAACATGAACTAAATTCATAAAATAAACATGAAATAAAAATGTACAAACCTCTCTGGTTATATAGCCTAATTTCAATTAATGGTCACCCAACCCAGATGATATCAAATGACATAGACTATTTGAATACCAAAGCATTCCAGCAAATTATAGTCATTATAGTCATTACCCAAAACCATCGTTATTAACGTTGCACTTGAAAACGCTTGTAAACTAACGCCTGACCACTCGTAGAACAGCTAAGTGCGTCGAGATGCTTTTTGCCCTATCCCGTCACTTTATACACAGAAGATATCTGCTAAACATTATTCCTATCTCTCCGCTGATAACTTCAGAACAAAGTTAAATACAAATACAAAGTTGCCAATGTCTTTGCAATTGATAAAATCAAGCGACGTATAAAACGATGCTTCAAATGAAAATCGAGATGACTGCATTATAATGTAAACAGTAGGCTAAGCCTATTTCAATCATATTGAAACACATTTCATGTTCAGTCAATTGAGTTATATTTGGATACTTGTAGGCTACTGTCTGTAATTTGTCTCAATATATTTCATGATGTGTAGCCTAACGTGCGCAATGATGTGCCAAATCGTTGATTTCGTATTTTTTTGTTGTAAGCGTTAGAATACGCCGCCTCAATATTTGCAGCCGTAGGTGGTAATATCTCTCTTGGAGTTGATCCGTCGTCAGTATTGTGAAATAATTGTAATGTTAAGGAAATATTTGAATGTAGGAAGCTGATCCGAGAGCAGCGCTCCCCTTCTTTCGATCCTATCATTATCGACACATGCTCCAACGACTCACTTAGCGACAGTTATCCCTCTGTGTGATGTTTTGGGAAACGCATGTTACATCTTCGGCCGTTGTCGGAAAGATGCATCGTTAAAACACTCGTAAGCTTAAATTCCATCGCTATTGGAAACCGGGCCCTGGTCTTCATATATTATGTTTCATTACTATGCCCCTGCTTGTGGTACAATGGCGAGGTCTCTCTCAGCTCATATCCCTTAATGGACTTCAAAGCTGTTTTGACTAAATGGAACACAACTACGGGCAGAAGTGACTACAAAGCCCGGAAGGTCCCTCTTTTATGACGTTTTCCGCGTTCCCAGCGCTATCCCTTACGCCCCGCTACCTCCTCCCCCTGTACCTTCCCCCTCCCTGCTACACCAACCACCACTACTGTTCACTATTTGGCCACTTGGATATTTCCTCAGCGAGGAGGGTTTTTTACTCCATAGAGCAGGACTGCTGGCTATATGTGCATCTGAAGGGCCCTCTTTTATGACGTTTTCCGCGTTCCCAGCGCTATCCCTTACGCCCCGCTACCTCCTCCCCCTGTACCTTCCCCCTCCCTGCTACACCAACCACCACTACTGTTCACTATTTGGCCACTTGGATATTTCCTCAGCGAGGAGGGTTTTTTACTCCATAGAGCAGGACTGCTGGCTATATGTGCATCTGAAGGGCTAACTGCATGCAATGAAACAGTAGAAGATTCGCAGGTAGGATAGCATTTTCTGCCGGATTATAATGTGTGTCCAGTCCGCTGCTTGAATAGACGTCGAAATGAGACATTCTCTCTGTCCATGCTTGGTTTAATTAGGGATTTGATTGGAGTGCGTTGCGAAATAGTGAGCAAGGCGATGTAGAAACCTTGCTTGACTCTCGAATCAATGGGATTATATGTCTTGTTTCAGAGTTATCCTTAATGCATAGTTTTTCCTCGGATGTAAACTCAACTGTTGTGCATGCAGTTTCTTATTTCAATTCGTGAACGTGTCCACTACTTTTTGGAATTAATGGTCAAAATCACATTTCATGGTGTGAGATTAGGCTGCAGAGGATGTTGCCTGTTGAGGAATTTAACATGAACCTCATTGCATTTTCAAACTACAACAGGAAATTAAGTCGTTTACACACAATTTAAAATTTTCGGCTAAGTGACCACATATTGCATTTGGTAAGAAGAGAAGCAGGAGTCGGAGTCCATGTGTGTTTTGGGGTCGCTCTGTATGTGAAATGAGATTGCCGATTGAGGTCGTTATAATAACACCACGTTTGTAAAACTTAATCAACATTACTGAGTTCATCCAATGTAACAAATAGCCTACATTCTTGTTAGAAATGTAGGCTGTGCATGTGTAGAGATTATGGCAATTCAATTGTAACTGCATGGAGGAGTGAGATTTGAAGCCGCCATATTATAACCTGATAGCCGCTACCATCAAAGTCAGTACCACTAGACTAGACACCTTTTAAAACTTTGCATTATCTCCATTCATACATGATACACTATTGAAGTATCTATGTTTATATGAAACACAACAGAGTGTGCCAAGCTGTGTTTCCCCATATCAGAGGCACTCATTCTGGCCGAATAAGCAGTCGAATTATTTTAAATCCAACCACACTCGTCCAGTATTTCAGCAGCAGTTCTCCACGTCCGTGAGTTTTGCATGTGCGTGGGTGCTGCTCGCTACAATATATCAATGTGTCACTCATCATAAGAACGGCAACATTGTAACCAGGAATATGGAAGTTGTTGGCCGTGGAATTCCACGAATTACTCTATTTACTTTAACGATGCTGTGTGCCTTATTGCAGCGCATGGTAGTGCCACACCCCTTGGCTTGCATTGATGGAACGTTACAACTGTGATCGTGTACATTTACCTTTACATTTTAGTCATTTAGCAGACGCTCTTATCCAGAGCGACTTACAGTTAGAGTGCATACATTTTCATACTTTTTTTTCATACTGGCCCCCCGTGGGAACGAACCCACAACCCTGGCGTTGCAAGCGCCATGCTCTACCAACTGAGTTACACGGGGCCTATTAAAGGCAGAATACCATCAATGTACCATTAATATTGAACGGTATAGCTTACCATTGCTTGGTATATCGTACGATTCAACAAAATAATACAAAATAATGTTAAATATTTTTTTTCATGTGGTGAATGATTATTCAAATGTTGATATATTGATACATCCTTATTTTATTGTAATAGTTAAGGACCACTAGTAAAGCCGGGCAAACTTGCTGTGTTTTAGCCTATAAGTGGACTTCACACTTGGAGTATGGCTAGAGGTAGACTGGATGGTTTGAGCTGGTTGACACTGTTACGCTCTGGATAAGAGCGTCTGCTAAATGACTAAAAAAAAAAAAAAAAAAAAGGGGGATGCTTGAAATGTTTGCTGTGCAAGGTAGCTTTTTTGGTTTCAGTTTTATGGCCAAGAAGTAAATCGTTCAGAAGACTCCCTAGCTTAGTCCTTGGTGTGTCAGTAAAAAGACAAATCTAGTAAAGATGTTCTGGGTATGTAATGTCTCAGAGAAGACTGATAGCTCTGTTGGGACACCTACCATACTGGGATTGGTTTGTTATGTCTTTGATATGAGTCATTGATCTGCCAGGGTAAGGTAATGTCAGGCTACATGGGGTTGGCACCCTCCCTTCTCTTCATCTAGTTCAGGGCTGTTTAATGTCAGTCCTGTAGGGCCAAAACACTTCTGTTTTTCATCCTCTCCTTCTAAGATAATACTGATTTAGACCTAGGACACCAGGAGAGTGGAATTAACTACCAGGTAGAATCAAAAACAAGTAGTGTTTGGCTCTCAAGGACCGGAATTTAACAGCTCCCAAAAGCATCTTAAGGCTAAGTTCATTGTTAGAACCATTGAGCTCAGTGGTTCTAATGAATAACTTAGCCATAAGATGCTTTTGGGAAACCGGGCCCTGGTCTAGTTGTTGAAGTCCATGGAGGGGCTGCATGGCTTTTCCCATTGGATTGGTCTTCCATGCTATCATAGAAAAGCAATGAAGTATTTGAATACACATGGGGAGCGTTCACTTTGCGTCAACGTTTGCTAGGTTGCATGAAGGTTTGTACAGAACGACACGTTACCCCAAAACATTGCGTACTGTTCATCAACAGTCTGAGGAATGTTTGCTCCCATTTGGTAGGTGTGGCGAGGTGTGCCCTGATCAATATGGGTGTGACCATCTGAAATCACAACTTGTACTGTACTATAATCACATTTTTCAACTGGTCGTTTAGTACAGTACCGTTGCAGTTGAATTCAGCGTTGCACATCGTTCTGTCTTACTGAACGCAACCCTGGTTAATTTTCCACTCAACCATTTGTAAAATATTCCTAAAATGTGCATTTAGAATGAAATTGTTGGAATATTGCTGTGCAAGTTGTAAGAGCACTCCATAATAACCATTTAACCGTTCCTATTGATGCTTAGTATGCACTGCAGGTCAGTCATCACCAGCAATAACTTCTATCATTTTCATGCTTATGCAAATCTGACATTCACGAAACATCAATCAAAAGCCTTTTCCCCCTTGTATTAGCAACTGCTCTGACCTTTTTAAACGGGTGTATTCATCCATTACATTATTAGCAGTGTGAGCTACATTATGTCAAAGCAGCAGTGATTGACAAATATGCTTACTGTTTCAATGGGCCTGTTTGTCCAATTACCAGCACTGAGATGAGTGGCATGAAGAGGCAGTATTTAGAATAGCAATCAAACCCTTTATGAAACTGCTGTTTGACTCTATAGACTGTAAAGCTGCCCTATTTTCCATGAATGGAGTCGTGAATGCAGTATTTATATTTACGTTGTTTAGTATGAACAATGAATACATCACATTAGCAGCAGTAGTTTAACATGAATCCATGTGATCGTGTGATGGGATGCTTGACACTTTGTATGTGGGTCTGTTCTACGGCGTTAATGGCAATATGATTGTAAGCTTTAAAGCACATTCTGCTGTTATGATTGTAGGCTACAGTATGTCAGTTTGATTGGCATCCATGTCATTTCCCACATGGTGCTGAACACTGGTTCATGCATTGTGCTGTATTTTACATACTAAACCTGATAGTGCCACTCCTCCAGCATCCCCAAAGGAAAAAACTATAGGCGATAATAAGAGCCTTTCACAGCCACAGGCCAATGTGTTTATGGCTTATAAAGATCTCTAAGGCCAATAGCATCCGGTTGTGGAGGAGTTCATCACGAGTGTTAGGGCTAATTTATTGATCCGGCCTGTGTTGTGTTCAGAGTGGCCTCTGCTGCCTGTCATCACAACCCAGGGAGAGGAAGTAATGAGCAGGGCTGGAGGCGGCGCTACATCCCAAATAGCACCCTATTCCTTATATAGTGCACTACTCTTGATGAGGGGCAATAGGGAGCTTTGTAGGGAATAGAGTGCTATTTGGGATGCAACCAGACTCTGTCGACAGGCAGCATAATGACAGCAGGATGTGCAATGTAAACTTGGTGGTCTGGAGGACCAGGGGAGTGGAGGGGTGCCTCCAGTCAGGTGCCTCCATTCTGGGGGGAGAGGTGGGACACAGGCCTACTGGGAGGGAGGTGAGATGCAGTGGGAGGTGCAGGGGAAGAGAAGTAGCTCTCTGTGGGCTTGGTTGATGTGTGCAGACTGCAGAGCGGAGGAAGTGGTTGGGGCAGAGAACTATTCTCAACGATAACTACTGTGTGTCCTTAGTCTCATATTGATTTTATTTGACTACATAATTTAATTTGATCACTTGAGTTGTAACCTGTCTTTTGATAAATGCGTTGTGCATTACCCAGTAGGTAACACCCTTGGGTATAAAGGTGAGTTAACTTCGATATTGTGCTCTTAAGAACCATTTTAGCTGTAATCATAAAAGGTAGGCTGCTATATGAATGCAGTCCATACTAGCAGCCACTGTCTGGAATGCAGCCCCAGGGCTGTCTTCGTGCACATTAACAACAATATCTCTGAATTTCACACCTCTGTGTGACCCAGCCCAGCTATGTGTAACCTTAAACATAAGAGCCAATTCACGAGATTCCAATGAGATTCCAATACTGCGTCAGGATTCCTTTTGAACTTAGAAGTCCAGGGCTTTTCTGTGCCTGCCTGTGCTTAACCCATAGTTAGGCTACGAACTGATTCTCCACCCTTTTCCGGAAGTGTACACTTGCACATTCCCTGTTTATAGATTTAAAAAGCATGGAATTGGTGTAATCGTTGGCTGAAGGCAATTTCCAACATTGTAAAATTCATCTGAGAAAGTGTGCAAGGGCACACTTTGGGAGAAGTGTAGAGAACTGGGACTACGCCTTAGTTTGGACCCAGACAGTTAAGAGCGTGTGACCCAAACCGACGGTTCAGTGGGTGCACTCCTGTGCTCTCCCACCCTGTCACATTCTCATATGTTCAGTTATAATTAGCAACAGGCAACACACGGCATTCAAGTATCACAGGCTCACAGCCGCAGCTCGCTGGACTACGGTCCTGCCAACAGCAACTGATAGAATACTACACCTCTGACATGCACAGGATCCAAACGGTTGGAGGTTGAAATTGGATATTCATATTCCAGTTAATATTTCCCATACTGTGTGTCTTCCACTTCCACTCATCTGCCTCCATGCATTTGAGTTGTAATGTGAAGGCCTTCCTATTTGCATTTCAAATCAAATATGGCTGCTTGCCAGACACGTCTCAAAGCTATTTCTGCTTGGTTGGCCTTTTGTAAATTGTTTTGTTTTAATACTGTACATTACACAAGGGTAGGCCATGCTTGTGGTGAGGGCTGATCATTCTTAGCAGTTCTGATGTAAGAAGTCCTATAATTGAAAAGAGATGCCAGGCTTAAAGCTACATTCTGAGATTCGAGAGAACAACTGTTTTGGTATACAGCTGAGGGATGGGGCTGCGGAAATGTAACCCCTCTCAAATTCATAGATGGAGTTCTAAATGCAATCAATAAGTAGGACTAAATAGAATTGAAATGGCCATTGAACCGATCCAAGACTGTACCTTTTAAAGATGATTCAGTGATGCTATTTCTTTGTAATTGCCTCTTGAATACAGCTTCTCTGGTCTGCAGTGTTTGCCATGCAGGGTCCTCACTGTTATGTAATGTGAGACAATGGCCCTTCATCTTTAGCCAGTAAACTGACAGGACAAGGTGCATTAGTTCTAACAGCAAGGAACATTTGTGAGAATTATGTTTTAAATATGGGCTCTGTTTTGATAAGATCTTTCATTTGGCTGTAGCCTATGGTGTCTTTGTGAAAATTAAAGTCTGAAGCTTTGCAAAAAGCAAAGTTACAGATTCATATCCGGACCCATGCAGCACCCCAAAGGTAGGCCCGTAGCCTAATGAGATTAGTGTTACTAAGTCAGCAACCGCTCCTCATATATTAGATGGTGTAGCTGTTCCTCTTCCGCTAGACCAAAATGACTTGAATTATGACTGGTTCTGGATTTTACTGGTGCTTAAAGATGTGTTTTATAAAGGTTTTGTATAATTTCAGTCAGTAGTTTTAAAAATAGCGATCACGAGCCAAAACGAGTCCCCGAAAATGGTGTACAATGTCATCCATTTAGTGTAATATGTTGTTACGTCATGCAAAAAAAAGATGTAATTCCAATTTGCACAATATGTTACAAATGTGTAAGTGCTTAAGATCCCGTTCAATGTCTTTAACTACTGTAGTATCTTCTAGGAACTGTTGGCAACCTGTTACATTAGCTTCTGTGCTAGAATCAGCTAATTATCCACTTACACTGTTCACTGTATTGCTTTAATTACCTTGGATGTGGTTTGGCTTTTCTCACTGATTAATTGAAATAATTTTATATTTAATTAGTTTGTCCTTTCCTCCTACAGTGATCCACTACCATTACAAAACAAATGTCAAAGTAACTTCATTCCATAATTGAAAGCAATTGGGGGTTCTAACAACTTACATTATAAAAATGTAATTTAACAACACACGTTTAATTTTTGTTTGTTTTTATTTAATGAGGGACAGAGCCTGTGAAGTGAGAACACCACACCACGGAACTCCAGCTTGTACTGAACATGTTTAGATGGCAAAATCGGACACAGGATATCATACTTTCCCATTACACATTATTAGGTATCCTTAAGAGGGTGCACTTTACTGGCCTTTGGGCCAAATGGCACCCTATTCCCTGAAGAGCCCTGGTCAAAAGTAATGCACTATTTAGGGGATAGGGTGCTGTTTGGGACACAGCCACTGAACACCCCCTCCTTAATGTTAGCGGTTTGGCCCAGACCAGGGCTAGGGGAACTAACTGTCATACTGTATCACCGCAGCTGAAAGCAGATCTGCTCAGAAATCTGTTTGAGGTTGCAGATGAGAGCCTCTGCTTTTGCTGGATTTTGGTATTGGCAGAGTTCCACGGTTGGCATGGTCACCAGGCTCCTCGGGGGCCGGGGATCATGCCTCTTAGTCACCGGGACAGAAATGTCTGATCTGTAATAATCAGGTGTCTGCTAACAGTAAATGACCACAGCATTGGATTGCAATGACTGCGTGGCTACTTGGCTATCATATTTAAAACCACACATAGGCTATTAGCTCATAGTCGTTGATGATTAGCCATGTCATAACCTGACACCTGACACACCGTGTAGTCTGCTAACAGTAAATGACCACAGTATTGCAATGTCCAACCATGTGGCTACTTGGTTAAGGTGTGTAAAAACACACATTCAATCACCACATTGCAATTTCTTGGCTGTCGTGTTCAGGTGTCTGCTAACGGTAAATGACCACAGCATTGCAATGTCTGATCCCGTGGCTACTTGGCTATGGTGTGTAAAACCTCACTACTTAGTCTGTATTTACACAGGCAGGCCTATTCTTAATCTTTTGCCAGTAATTGGTCTTTTGACCAATCAGATCTGATCTTTTGCTAAGAATTGGGCAAAAGATCAGAATTGGGCTGCCTGTGTAAACGCAGCCATGATAGTGTCACACTGCTATGAGCTCAGAGGCTACAATGATTAGCCATGTCACTGCCTGACACACTTTTTGTAGTCTGCCTGTTTCACGTTGATCCTTGTGACCTTATTAAGCCCCGGGAGCAATCCAGCAATCGATTTCAGTTTAGCGAGCCCTTTGGATAAAGGCTACTCAATCTGAGTGGACAAGCTTCAAACTTTGTCCGGTAGAGTTGTTGTGATCGGCAAGACTGAAAAAAGTAGCTCCACTGTCAGTTTGCATAATTTTTTTAATTTTACTTTTTCATGAGAGAAAGTCAAACCTGGTTGTTCTGAGTAGAATAGTCTTATAGCCCGAAATAATATTTATTTATTTTTCTTTATTTTCCTGGATGAAGTGTCGTGGGGTAAATAATACTTTCGTCGAGCACCTGATTCTCTTTGTTGAAGCTGGGTTGAAGCGCTTTTGGGTATGCTTTCATTCTGATATTGCTACTAGCTTTGATACACATTGGACATTCCGTCAACAGTTGGTTGTTCAAACCAATTATTGGTAAGTCACCTTGTTTATCCCCAAATGCTCATAAACTCATAAACAAATTGACTTCTAATGATTGTGTGTTATTTGTTGACACACAATTCTACCATTCATATCACTCATCAGAAATGTATTTCTGTTCTGATGCCATTGGGGTGGTAACCATGCTTGAAATAGCATTCCTGGTTGGAATACCCCAGAAAGTGTTTCTGGCCCTGGTTATATTGTTGAGATCATGTGGCTGTTGGAACCGGAACCCACCCCTCTGCTCTGCCTCTTCCCTAGCCTGGCTTCAGGCAAGGGCTTCTATTTATGGTTTTCCTATAAGGATAGATTCTCTTCTCGCTGCAAATGTTTACCAGCTAGCCTTCCCGCCTGCCTTGGTAGTTGAGGGAGGGTCATGGTTTCAAGTTGTTCCACCCACTCCACAGGTTGGTTACTCATCCTGAGAGGCTAGAGACAGAGGACAGTATGTGTGTGTTTGAGATTGACGACGTACATTGGACTACGCAGAATCACTGATTCTCCCAAATAAATCCTCATCTAATTAGAGATTCTGCATCTTGTTCTGCTCAAACTGATCCTCTCATTTGAGATGACTTAGTTTGTTGAATCACAACCGGAGGTTACTTAGCCTAACCCTGTGTGTCTGATAAATAGTCCCTATTATGTTGAAGGTTTGTACAGTGCCTTCATAAAGTATTCACACCCCTTGATTTTTCCCAAATTGTGTTACAGCCTGAATTTAAAATGGATTACATTTAGACTTGCTTAACAAGTCACATAAGTTGCATGGACTCACTCACTGCAATAATAGTGTTTAACATGATCTTTGAATGACTACCTAATCTCTGTACCCCACACATGCAATTATCTGTAAGGTCCCTCAGTCAAGCCGTTAATTTCAAACACAGATTCAACCACAAAGACCAGGCAGGTTGTCCAATGCCTCGCAAAGAAGGGCACTTATTGGGTAGATAGGTTTAAAAAAAAGTAGACATTGAATATTAAATTTAAATTTTAGTCATTTAGCAGACGCTCTTATCCAGAGCGACTTACAGTTAGTGAGTGCATACATTTTTCATACAATATCCCTTTGAGCATGCTGAAGTTATTAATTACACTTTGGATGGTGTATCAATACACCCAGTCACTACAAAGGTACAGGCGTCCTTCCAAACTCAGTTGCCGGAGAGGAAGGAAACCGCTCAGGGATTTCACCATGAGGCCAATGGTCACTTTAAAACAGTTAAAGAGTTGAATGGCTGTGATAGGAAAAAACGGAGGATGAATCAACATTTAGTTACTCCACAATACTAACCTTATTGTCAGAGTGAAAGGAAGGAAGCCTGTACAGAATACAAATATTCCAAAACCTGCATGCTTTTTGCAATAAGGCACTAAAGTAAAACTGCAAAAAATGTGTCAAAGAAATGAACTTTATGTCTTGAATGCAAAGCGTTATGTTTGGTGCAAACACAACACATCACTGAGTACCACTCTTCATATTTTCAAGCATGGTGTTGGCTTCATCATGTTATGGGTATGCTTGTCATCGACAAGGACTAGTGAGTTTTTTAGGATAAAAAGAAACGGAATAGAGTTAAGCACAGGCAAAAATCCTGGTTCATTCTGCTTTCCAACAGACACTAGGAGACAAATTCACCTTTCAGCAGGACAATAACCTAAAACACAAGGCCAAATATACACTGGAGTTGATTACCAAGACGACATTGAATGTTCCTGAGTGGCCTATTGTAGTTGCAGTTTTGACTTAAATCGGCTTGAAAATCTATGGCAAGACTTGAAAATGGCTGTCTAGCAATTATCAACAACCAACTTGCCAGAGTTTGAATAATTGTAAAAATAATGTGCAAATATTGTACAATCCAGGTGTGCAAATCTCTTAGATTTACCCAGAAAGACTCACAGCTGTAATCGCTGCCAAAAGTGATTCTAACATGGATTGAATGTTTATTTAATGAAGATATATTCGATAATAATAAATAAATAAATAATAGTTATTCCACTTTGACAGAGTATTTTGTGTAGATCGTTGACAAAAAATGACATCCATTTTAATCCCACTTTGTAACACAGCAAAATGTAGAAGAAGTAAAGGGGTGTGACTTTCTGAAGGTGCTGTTCTTTCCATTTCTTATAGACTGACGTGCACCCATTCACCCGCCCCTAATGCAAATGTATTCTAAGCTATATGTGGAGCCGTCAGGGGCCAGTTATATAGTTGGTAATTTCCTTTGACTGTCACTGAGTAGATGGTGTATTCATCCTATGGTGCAGGAATTTGCACTTTGCAGACACGTGTCAATGTTTGCTTGAAGTGTATACAGACCTGACAACATACAGTTAACATGTATTACTGTTACCTTTTCCTGTCCTCGGAATAGTATTGGCACATTTTCATGCTGGTGTCTTTTTACAATGGAATTTCCTTTTCAAAGAGGACTGCGTAGCATCATAGAAAATAATTATAAAAACTTTGATAAACCTACCAATGGTATGAGTTTGGTGGGGCAAGATATCTATTCATTTTGACCAATGTTTTCTAATCTAGTCAGAAATTGAAGGACCTTCTACATTTACATTTTAGTCATTTAGCAGACGCTCTTATCCAGAGCGACTTACAGGAGCAATTAGGGTTAAGTGCCTTGCTCAAGGGCACATCGACAGATTTTTCACCTAGTCGGCTCGGGGATTAGAACCAGCGACCTTTCGGTTACTGGCACAACGCTCTTAACCACTAAGCTTCTTTGCCTAATTGCTTTTGTTGCATTTTGATCTTGTCTTGCGACTGAAACGAATACATTATTTCTGCTTGGCTCTAATGACTAGGCCCTACAGTGCCTTCAGGCTTCTGCATCATGATGTTCAAAGACAAACTTTTCTTAATGGCCCCATTTTACACATTGTGTTGAAATGTTTAGTGCTGCTTTGCTTTTTAAGTCCTTTCAAACATGACCAATCTGACACTGTGACTGCACTATGCAACAACAGAGCTAGATAAAGCCAGAAGAATAATATACTTGTTGAACATAGCTAATTAGCTGTAGCCATCAGCCTTTTCATTTTCATCACTCACAAACTGTTGAGTTTGCAAGGTCCCAACATCAGCAAAACGCTATCCTGCTACAGAGCTTTTTGGTGCGAGGATGCGTGCACATCACTCGAACGTGATGTTTGCTTGTAAACAAAAAATGGTACTATATATAGGGAATAGTGCCATTTGGGAACAGTGTTATCTTTCTGACAGTATGTCGTATGAGCATTTTCTGATGTCGCCTGCTGCCTGCCTGTGTGTACTAAATATACCTATATAAGGGAATCCATTCTTTGTTTATTAGTGGAGGGGAGACAAAGTGGGAGTGCGGCCAGTCCTCCCTTCCAGATTTCAAAATGGGAACAGTGACTGAGACAGAAAGAGGCTAAGTGAGACTGGAGAGAGCCTTTACTTTAAACCCACTATCTCTGCACTTGTAGTCTCCTCTCCGGCTAAAAAAGGGTTTGTAGCAGCGTCATGTGGCAGGGAGGCATCTGGATTCTATTACATGTGGACAGGCCAACGTTATTCAAATGGCTGAAGATAGCCTTTTATATGTCGCTGCATGCTAGGGGGAGAGCTCAGCTCGGCTAATGCAACTAAATGGTTACAACGGCTAACATTAGACTGCCTCCTCAACATCGGATGAACCAACCAGTTCAGAGGGTAAGGAGGCAGTGGCTGATATCTATCCAGCAGAGTGATGAGAAGGAGACCTTGGAGAGAGACCATCCAACACCTACTGAGGGGCAGGTAGCATGCTGCCCTGGCGTGAGAAACTCAACTGAAACAGGGAGGGGACTACCTTAACCCTTGTTTTCGTTTCCCGTTGTAAAACGTTTTGCTACATTTTACATTTTTTACATTTTAGTCATTTTAGCAGACACTCTTATCCAGAGCGACTTACAGTTAGTGAGTGCATACATTATTTTTTTATTTTTCATACTGGCCCCCTGTGGGAATCGAACCCACAACCCTGGCGTTGCAAACGCCATGCTCTACCAACTGAGCTACATCCCTGCCGGCCATTCCCTCCCTACCCTGGACGACGCTGGGCCAATTGTGCGCCGCCCCATGGGTCTCCCGGTCGCATCCGGCTACGACAGAGCCTGCTACATTGTGCCATAATGAACATAACCCTGGTGTCCGTGTGGTATGAGGAGCTAGCTCGCTAGCTGGTTGGCTCGTCTGATACTAGCCTGTTGCCTGGCTACCCAGACTCCTTGCTCCGGCCAAATGCCAACGGACATTAGTTTCTTCTCCACAATGAGTCTGGATCGGAGTACCTACCCAACCCTTCACCGAATGCGAAAACATTCGGGGCCGTCTGATTGGTCCAGAAACCGATGGTTTGGGCCAGAGTAAGAACGCACAGCAGTTTGAAAATTCGTCATTGGCTTTGATACTCTGATTGGTTAGAGACAATCCAATCGCTGATCACTTTGTTTTGTACAACCCCTCGTGTCACTCAACTCCACAAACAACTTCAATGATTGCAGTCTCAGATTAAAGTATGTAGCGAATGACAGAGCAGCGGAATAATTTATTGTGAGTAGCAGGGTTGGGTAAATTACTTTCTAAATATAATTTGTTAGTTACTAGTTTCCTGTCCAAAATTGTAATCTGTAATGTAACTTTTGGATTACCCAAACTCAGTAACGTAATCTGATTCCTTTCAGTTACTTTTGGATTGTTTTTGTACTTTTGGTCAGACTCGCTCAGGTGGAACAAACTTAAACTTGAATGTCATTGAAAACACACATCCTTTCTAAATCGAAAAGTAATCCAAGTACTCATCTAGTTTTTCAAAAGTACCTTTCATCTGATTACGATATTTTTGCTGGTAACAACCGATTTACAGATCTTTTGTAATCAGATCACATGTAACGGATTACATGTAATCAGTTACTCCCCAGTCCTGGTGAGTCATCAGGCTATCTAGCCTGAGCCATAGTGGTTTTGGCAGCAGTCCAGTGGAGCCATTTTAATAAGGCAAAAATGATCACCTCCTGATTTACTAAACGGTGCAAACTGATTGTGGACTGAAATATTATTAGCTTGGATATGATTGGGCATGTCTATTAGAGCACTTTTATACTGTCTTAGTGTCACTCACCAAGCAGAAGTTAGTACCCTGGAATTATTTTTGAATTGGGCTCAGAGGCCTTCAGTGGATTATCTCCTGTAAATACAGTAGAATTCAACAGTAATAAAAAAAGCCCTAACTCCATACCATTCTGATCATTAACACCATTTGCATTGTTTATGAATTGTTTGCGAGGAAATTAAGTTCTGGTTTCATGTTCTGGGTACTTGTGAATAAGTGTTACGTGTTAAGTACCCTGGCCTGTGGTTCAGTGGACATTTGACTAGCGTTAGCTTAACAACTCGTCTGTCTCAGATGGAAGCTGATAGAAGAGAAGGAGAGGGAGCTCATTTTCATTGGAATTGCTAGTTTGCGATGGGGTTTAATATCCAGAGAGTCCAGTTAAAAACGTATACTGAGAACAGCTGACTGGAAGTACTGTATAGTAACAGTTTGTACAGTCATTTACAAGCCCTGTGTTTATTGGATGGGTGGTTGTTAAATTGGGCGGTGGCTCAATTTGGTGCAATTTGCTGAAGTCAGTGGTGGGAGTGGCTTAACAGTAACACATCTTTATTAGCAGTGGTGTGGGATGCTCTGAGTGACACAAACTGCTGTGTATGGACAGTTTTTAGTGAAGAACTATCGTATAGTTTGTGAATATTCAGTACTCTGTTAGGGGAATTGAGAAACCCTAACTGTCAGTCTTACCCACTCAATTGTAAATATTTGATTTATGGCTACCTGCGTAATACTTTCTGTGGGAGTAATGCAAAGCTTGTGATTTCTATGCTTCAACAACAGTGCTTATTTTCCCTGGCCCTGGCTTGCAAATGGCCTAATCACTACAGTCCCCAGTTTGAATTGAATTGAGATAAGCCAATACAATATTTATTTTCTACTTTGCCTAATTTAAATTACATTGTTCAATAATCTTTTAAGTTTGAGCACACAGTTTCATATTGACATCATGACTGAGTCTGAGTGAAGTTTGTTCTCAGATCTGGCAGAAAGATAAAGGGTACATTGAAGCCCTCAGGCATTTGTCATTAGGACTACTAGGGAATGGGGAATAATGCTAGCCTTGTCCCGACTTGGGTTACACGTGCGTGCACACCTCCAACTCCCGATCCAGGTGAGGTGGAGCCCCCCATGTCCATATCAAATCTTGTAATTAACCAGGGATAAATTCTTCCCCCAGTGCAGCACTACAACACACCCTCAGGCCACCTCTCTTCAGGCCACCTCTCATCAGGGCAGATCAACATGGCTTCTAACATGTCTCATGATGAATGATGTCTCAACCTCAATGGGGGCTCTAAGGATACACGTTTCTTGCTGTACACTTCACGCCCCAAACTCAGAGCAGAAACACTTTAGACCCAAATACACTGAAGGGAGGCAGACTCGGGTAGAGGCAGGGTTCCTAGTCCTGTCCTGGGCTTTATTAGGCATGTTGTTGATGATCCCTAATTCTGAGTGGCTCACTATATTTTCTAGTGAGAAATCTCTCTGTGGTTGGCTGGCTGTAGGCATTGTTGGTGAAAAATCTAATGTTGGAGGTGGGCATTGTTCTGCTGTGTGCCCTGCCTCAGTGTTAAGTGAATTAGCGGTGTTGGATGGGCGCTCGCTCCCAGGCCCTGATTGGAATGTCTGTTCTAGGCTGTGGGTTCTGGGTTGGAATTGGACTTGACTGGCACACACAAATTCCCACAGGTTAGCAACAGGCAATCCTTAACTCTAAGGGACCACACACACTGCACCGAATGTTGATCTGCCTTTCGTCTGCCGTTTGTTCGGCGCTGTGTGTTTTAGGGACAACCCGCTGGTGGCCGTCTGACTGACATTTACTGTGCGCGCAATTCTATATGTAGAATCGGTTTGCAAATTACTGATGGCACTCTGAGGTGCTAAGTGCTCTCGGCCGGCAAATGCTACCTGTGTGACCGTGCCTTAACCCTCCCTGGTTGGACCAGTGCTTATGTTGCAGCTGCCTGCCACAGGCTTTCACTCATCCCAATGCGGGGGAGTGTGTAAATACCACAACACAATCTGGCAACCCAGAGTACTCAAACTCAACCCAATGAGGGGGAGTAGGAAGGTAAATACTACAAACAGTCAATGAGGGGGAATGTACAGTGTAGGCAAACATCACCACAACACAACCTGGCAACCCAGTGAGGTTGGTGTACTCAAGCTCACTGTATCATCCCCAGTGATTTGTTTACAGCAAACTGCCATATTCCCAGTACAAATTACAGGGACTGGGAGACCGAGGTAGCCTAAGTGGTACATCTCAGCAGGAGGGTGGATATCTGTCTGTTGTAAAAAATAGTTTCACTCCCAATCCCCAGACATCTCTATTGTTGTCTGCTCATCAGTTCGTAATCTAATTCCAGCAGCATTATTATCCAGTATGCATTTAATCCCGTGGTGTGAGTGGAGGTGGTAACTGTTGAAAGATAAGCTGTAGCCTACTCCTGGAATCAGCCCCAGTCTGCTGGCCTAGAGGGAAACACTAACTACTCCCCAACCTTACCCTCCTCTCTTTCCCTCTCTCTTTCCATGGGGGTACACCATGGATCTCCCTCTCTCTTTCCATGGGGGTACACCATGGATCTCCCTCTCTCTTTCCATGGGGGTACACCATGGATCTCCCTCTCTCTTTCCATGGGGGTACACCATGGATCTCCCTCTCTCCCCTACCCTCCTTAGCCCTCCAAGCTACAGTGTCAACACATCAGCTGCAGCTACAGTCACAGGGAAGTCACAGGTTGCTTTGACAGACCCTAAATTATCTCACATCTGGTTCGATCTGGAGGTGTTAGTGGCCAGAGGGGTTGGGTGTTAGAGGGGTTGGAGACGAGTAGATGGGGCTGAAGGGATTGGGGCTGAAGGTGTTGGAGGGGTTGGAGACGAGTAGATGGGGCTGAAGGGATTGGGGCTGAAGGTGTTGGAGGGGTTGGAGACGAGTAGATGGGGCTGAAGGGATTGGGGCTGAAGGTGTTGGAGGGGTTGAGATGTTTAGGGGCTGGGGCAGAATGTTCACCCCCCCATGTCCATGACATTTACCAACACCCAACACCACCTTGTCTGGGTATCCTCAAAATGCAGTTGTCCACATAGAGATCAGATATAACCTCTATGGTGCTCCTCTTGTGGCAGGCATCTCAAACATCACTCATGTCATGTAAAAGTCAGATGTTTGTAACGGCAACAACTCCCTTAATAGGATTTGTATTTTCCAATGTGCCATTTTGACATCTGTGGACTCTGATGGCACTATTGTATCTATTAATCACCTGCTGTGATCCTTGTCATATAGTTGTTCTTCTCATGGCACTCAATGCTGGCTAATTCTGCCCCTCTCTCTGCTCAGCCAACTGTCCTACAGCCAGGCTCTCTCTGTGGTCCCTCTGGCTCAATGGTGCATACAGTCATTTCCTTCTTTGTCAGCACGGTTCAAAGAGGGTGAAGAATGAGGGCAGACACCCCCCGCTGGCATCCCAGCTAGTGGTACTGGTCCTACATTTCATGTAGTCACTCTTTCTGAACATAGGCACTCTTGACTTACAACACCCTATGATGCACCTTTATGTGGAGCTCTGTGTTTGTTGTTGCGTGTGTGTGTGATGGCCGTCTGGTACTGATGGAAGCTGCATCAGTGGTAGCCTGCCTGCCGTTCTGTTCTTATTGGAGTGAAATTGATTCTCTATCACTTGGTCTTTCCTAATTTGGGAATGGGGATGCTGAGATTGATTAATAGATAAACAACGTGGTCGACTCCACCTTTATATGAACTTAAATCAGTTGCTGGATCCTCCTGTATATAATCCAAATAACAGAGATAGGACAGCACTCAGGTAAATACACTTACATTAACATATTTGTATTGCTGCACGAACGTTTCGGGTATGAGCCCTTCTTCAGCATGCAAGGCAATGGCAATCAATGTCACAACAACATTATTTACTGGGTTCTCTCTTGATTTACTGGGTTCTCTCTTGATTTACTGGGTTCTCTCTTGATTGGGCCAATACTGACTGTGAAGTTATAATTATGCCCACCTGTGAGGTCTTGTTGATGTGACATTGATTGCCATTGCTTTGCACACTGAGGAAGGGCTCATACCCGACATGTTCGTGCGGCAATAAAAATATGTACATTTTAAGTCTGTTTACCGGCATGCTGTCCTATCTCTGTTATTTGGATACTGGGATTGATACCACTTTAAACTCTGCTCACCACGCTCCTAAACATTGCCTAGGATTAACCTAAAAAGCTTGAACTCTGTGATCCTAATGACCTACATAATGTGGTATAATATAAGATTACTTAACAGTGTATATGAAATCAAGCCTCCAGCCTGTGCATTGTATTTCCTATACAACAGAGGGCTGACAGGCCCCACGGTATACATATCACTTACATACCAGTGACTAATGTCTTATCCATTACATATAGTACAATATCTGTTCATTTTTCACTGACATGCGACTGCCATCTGGTAACTTAACCGGTTCGTCGAGTCTGTCTTTCAGAGAAGTCAATCATACGTCACTGGCAAACACGTTATAGAAATAGTTATAGTCCTAAATTAAATGTTTTTAGCATTTTTTCATACATCAAATGTTGTCTAAAGTCAAGCTGACTGAGGACACATTTCACATCATCTGTTCCCTAGATCCTGTCACATGTATTAGGAGAGATCCGCAGGTCTCTATAGAATTACGTTTGAGACAATCAACTCTATTAATTTTAGGTCTGCTGAAGATTTGATGACGCATACAGCTCTATCTCTGATTTACACATCAGAGGAGATGACGTGGGATGTCTTTGATGAAAACATCTCACATCACAAGCCTTGATTTATGTGTGAACTATCTATTTGAGGAGACCAGTTGTCAACGAGTGCAGGAAACAGTCTCTTGAGAGAACCTTCTGGACGATGATCAGAAAAGAATGATTGCTTCCATGTTTTAGGCAGATCATACATATGGAGGATAATGTACTGGATCTGGATGATAATGACATGGCAGTTGGTGAACAGCTTGACAGCTGATGTCGCCTTCTGGATAAACAATTAGATGGAGAGACATGGGGAACCAAAATGAGGAAAACTGACTGAAACACTTTGCTCTAATCTAATAATAAAATCCTGGTGCTGTGCCCCACTGCCTCTGTCGTGTGTATCACTGTGTGTCTGGATGATGACATATTTTCCCATCCCACGGTGTCCTCCTAGACTCAGGGTTGTACTGTGTCGGAAAGTCTAACCCCAAGTCAGAGGTTGGGTCAAAGACCCAGATGTGCTGCTGTTTGGGTTTCATAATGGGTTTGATAGGTGGCTCTTTCTGGAGTTTCATACTAAAGTTGTAGTTCTCTTATCAAATGAAACCTCAGCATTGACGTAATTCTAAGTTGCATCCTGTAAATGAAACATTTAGCAGGAACATGATGTAAGTGCTTTGCGTCCTCTGTGATCTCTTACACATGCTGTATACCAACCTTGTGTCATGTCTCTGTTCTCATTTCCAAACCATTACCTGGGATACTTGGGCACTATTTGGTGACTGCGTGGCATTTTACAACCGCTCCACTTAGTTACAAGACTAACCGCCACAGACAGAAAAGCGTTGCTGCTGTCAAGAAAGGCTGTTCAAGTTGTCCGTCTTTGAGAAACTGGTTGAATGGAAAGAAGAGTGTGCCCTGTCCAGGACAATAGAACCTGCCAGCCTTCTGAGAGAGCAGAACTAGCCTCTACACAGCAGACACGATTGAACAGTGGCGCTCTGAGCTACCATGCCTATATTGTTACCTCAACAATGGCTATTCACAGTCCTCAGAGTTCGTCGGCTTGCCATTCTTGTCATGTTAGTCTCCTCTTTCAGCATCCCTCCTCTCTCTCTCGCTCTCTCCCCAGCCAGCCCAGCGCCTGAGGCCTTTTAATTGGGTTCCAGCAGGTCAGCTTACCTGTCTGGAATGATCATTATCGCAGGGGATATTCACAGGATTAGCAAAGCAACAGCCTTTTTAAGATGTTAAGTGTTTTTGTGTTACAGTAAATCCGCTGAGTGCTGGGTAGTCATCCTCTCATTCTCCTCAGCACCTACCCTTGATATATTCAGTCTGTATATTACCTCAGATGGCCGTGTTTACCTTTTGGCTTTGATTACCTTTTGTTCTAGGTTTAGGCTGTTTAGGGCTGACCCCATTTAGTCAACTGGTCGATTGTTTAGTTGATAGGCTGTTGGTCGACCGAGATTATTTTTAGTCGAGCAGTCTAAAATATATAGAGTATTTTTTATGGCACATGAGACACCAGTTTAATTCACGCCTGTCTGAGTGGACTAATCCATTGCGGAGGCCACGGGGGTGGCACACCAGTATCACCAGTAGTACATTTACCATTCATTACCATCATTTCTAATCTAAAATGTTTGTTTGGTTACGGTCATTTCTGTTAATGTTTCAATATATTATTACTACCGTCTTTTACCGTTCTCGTTGTCGAGAACACACAACCTAGGCTGCACAAGTTTTGGTTTATTTCAGTCCATTTAGAGTTGTCAATTTATTAATTGTTGTTTGTTAGTAGCTCCTGTCAATGTTGAGTAAGGACGCGCACCTGATTATACATAGAAGTAGTCCTAGGCTACCTGGCCTGCAAGCAAATGTTGGCTTATAAATGTGCTCATTTGGGGATCTGATAGTATTTCTGATTGTCTTAACTCACCACCACTGTGGAATTCTCAAAGTATTTTTTTTCTTCACCTCAAACAGCAAGTAAACAAAGTCTGTTTTTACATCCATTGAGAATGACAATAGATCCTCAGCGTAGCCTATTTGAAAAATCTTTCCAGCTCTCTTTCGATAACCGCTCAGCGTGAAAGGGGGAAAAAAAATGTCATGCTCTGATCCGGTGGAAACCCCATTTATGTCATACAATAGGCCTACCTGATTTACTTCTTATCCCTTGCGCAAATAGCCTATAGCTATGTCTGTCCAGGGCCCAAAATTATTATGTTATACAATGTTGCAAGTTTGCTAGCATGAGCTTCAGGCCAGACCCAAGTTAATAGTTGATACAATATTTCGAGTTCCTTGCATAGCCAATGTGATTTATAGGATATTTGTTTTTATCAGGATATTTTCTACCTGTAGGCTGCAATGTTTTTATTTGTTGGCTTTATGTAGGCAATTTTTACATAGTTGGCAATGGCAATAGAAGTAACTTTTAGAATTTTGATTAACCACATGATAATGATTTTGAGATGCGAAGAATTTATTATAAATTAAATTAAACTGTTCCACGAAAATGTGCATATAAAAGTCATAACTGGCACGCAGATCGGTAGAAATTGTAAGATAAATTGACACTCCAAATGGAAAAGGTTGACGACCCCTGGTGTAGCCTATTAGGAGCGTAACAGTAGAATCTGCAAAGGCCAGCAGCAGCAGGAGGAAGAGTGTCAGGGACAGTTCTCTCTTCTTCTGGTTAGGCTATCTTGATCTCTGGAGCTCGAGTCATTTCTTTCTTAATTATTTAATCACTGTGTGCTTAAAGCAGGGATCATCAACTAGATACAGCGGATGGTCAGGGGGCCGGAACATAATTACAAATCATTTGTAGACTGCAAATTGACCTCAAGAAGCCCAAACAGATATAATATTTGACTAAAACATAATAATGATTTAAATCCTTGCTTACATTTGTATATGATCACGTCTCTCTATTATGAATGGAAATACTTGAACAGATTTCCCAAATTAAAATGACTTGGAGCTGATTTCCTTTCCTTTTGTATTTATATATTTTTTTAATTTGGGGCCAAATAAAACCACTCGGCCTGCGGGGAGCCAGTAGGGAACCCTGGCTCAAAGCATCAGACAAGTTCATTAGCCTACATATAGTTGATTTTATTATAACACATAGGCCTTGCAAAAGTATTCATCCCCCTTGGCGTTTTAATTATTTTGTTGCATTACAACCTGTAATTCAAATTGATTTTATTTGTATTTCATGTAATGGACATACACAAAATAGTGTAATGAATTCAAAAAAAATTATAACGGAAAAGTGGTGCGTGCATATGTATTCACCCCCTTTGCTATGAAGCCCCTAAATAAGATCTGGTGCAACCAATTACCTTCAGAAGTCACATAATTAGTTAAATAAAGTCCACCTGTGTGCAATCTAAGTGTCACATGATCTGTCACATGATCTCAGTATATATACACCTGTTCTGAAAGGCCCCAGAGTCTGCAACACCACTAAGCAAGGGGCACCACCAAGCAAGCAGCACCATGAAGACCAAGAAGCTCTCCAAACAGGTCAGGGATAAAGTTGTGGAGAAGTACAGATCAGGGTTGGGATATAAAAAAAATATCAGAAACTTTGAACATCCCACGGAGCACCATTTTTAAATCCATTATTAAAAAATTGAAAGAATATGGCACCACAACAATCCTGCCAAGAGAGGGCCGCCCACCAAAACTCACGGACCAGGCAAGGAGGGCATTAATCAGAGAGGCAACAAAGAGACCAAAGATAACCCTGAAGGAGCTGCAAAGATTGGAGGATCTGTCCATAGGACCACTTTAAGCCGTACACTCCACAGAGCTGGGCTTTACGGAAGAGTGGCCAGAAAAAAGTCATTGCTTAAAGAAAAAAAGAAGCAAACACGTTTGGTGTTCGCCAAAAGCCATGTGGGAGACTCCCCAAACATATGGAAGAAGGTACTCTGGTCAGATGAGACTAAAATTGAGCTTTTTGGCCATTGAGGAAAACGCTATGTCTGGCGCAAACCCAACACCTCTCATCACCCCGAGAACACCATCCCCACCTGTAGCTCAGTTGGTAGAGCATGGTGTTTGCAACGCCAGGGTTGTGGGTTCGATTCCCACGGGGGGCCAGCATAAAAAATAAAACGTGTATGCACTCTCTAACTGTACGTCGCTCTGGATAAGAACGTCTGCTAAATGACTAAAAATGTAAATGTAAAATGTGAAGCATGGTGGTGGCAGCATCATGCTTTGGGGATGTTTGTCATCGGCAGGGACTGGGAAACTGGTCAGAATTGAAGGAATGATGGATGGCGCTAAATACAGGGAAATTCTTGAGGGAAACCTGTTTGTCTTCCAGAGATTTGAGACCGGAACGGAGGTTCACCTTCCAGCAGGACAATGACCCTAAGCATACTGCTAAATCAAATGATACAAACCCCCCCAAAAATCAATTTTAATTCCAGGTTGTAAGGCAACAAAATAGAAAAAATGCCAAGGGGGGTGAATACTTCCGCAAGCCATTGTACATAGGGGAAAATACATGTTTTTAAAATGTCCTACTCTCGGTTGACCAAGTTTTTTATTGTTGTCGGGGACAGCGCTAAGGCTGTTTATATAAAGCAGTAGTAGTAGGCTATGCAACAGACGGTTAACACCAGCAGTCCTGCACTCAGCTTTTACACCCATAGAGAGGATTAGAGAGCTCCCTTATCTCTCCACAGCTGATTTATAAAAGAGATTAGACTTATCATTGGTGAGGAGCAGTTGTTGTTTACATCGTGGCTTTGGGTCCAGACCCATCAATGCAGAATTGAACAGTCTCAGCAAGAGTTCTTGGTTGCCGAAAGACCCAACGGGATATCCTCCTCATACTGCGTTTAGACAGCCAGCCCAATTCTGATTTTTTTTCTCTCTCCACTAATTAGTATTTTGTCCAATCAGATCAGCTCTGAAAAAGTTATGGCGTGAAAAGATCTGATGTGACTGGTCAATAGACCAATTAGTGGACAAAAATATCAGAATTGGGCTGCCTGTGTAAACACAGCCTTGGAGGCATAAAAAAAAAAGTCACAACCTCATTGGTTTTGCTTGAAACCATTTGGTTTGTTCTGTTAAGTAGGTCTCCATGATAAAGTATTCATGCAGTTTTCTGACTAGTCTGTTTTCACTCAGATCATAGGAAAACAGAAGAGATTGTAATCATTCTAGATGAAGCCTAGAGAGCAAATGAGCAATACAGCCTCCGTTAGTAATAATACCACCTGCTATATGTTGAGCACAGTGCTGAAAGCTCATTAAGGTCTTTACCGGAGTGGGATCTCTACTTTGTTACTTGATATTGTTTCAAATCAACAATGATATTTTCCCATAGCAGCTATGATGAGTATGAATGAGGCGTGTTATCTATCATACTCTGGTCAGCCAGCCAGCAATAAGAAAATGGAATTCCAGAGGTTTGACTGCTGCTCAAGCTGCTCTGCTATGTCATTAATGACTGGCAGCTGCTACCTCCACAAGCTGAGTCCCAGCATCTGACTGAGTTACAGCATCTCTGAATACTACTGTAAGCCTTCTGGGAGGCCCCTGCCTCTGACGGATATAGGGAGAGAGAGATGGATGGATAGGGGAAGATGATGAGCACTATTAAAAAAATTAATAAAACATGTAATTAATTCGATGCACAAATAAATGTAGGCAACGGGGATCTTGATCCAGGAGGGGACTGAATGTCTCTGTTGTAACAAAGAAGCTTGAACTTGACATCTTAGCTAGGAAGTTAGCAAACCAAATGCATAGCTGGAGCCCTGAGCTGGATATCATTTATTTGACACATCTTAGATTTCTTATAGTTATACTTAACTTTTATAGTTAGTTATAAGCAGTGGTGTAGTACACAACCCCGCACCTCAAATCTTCAAGCAGCTCAAATGATATGGAATTAGTAAATCCCATGTGTGCAGAATGAAAGGCAGTGTCTCCTATTTGCTCTCCCTAAATCATTGTGATGTTCAACCCCCCTATCAACCTCTTTTTGTTCTGAACGGCTGCTATCTGCAGTTCTGTGTTGTATCTGCTCTCTGATGCTGTTGTGGCCCTAGTGCTGATGGTTGTGTTGAGGACAGGCCTGAGCTGCTGCTCAATAACCTCTGTCAGGTGCCTCAATAAACTGTCAGTTTTCCTTTATGGCATGTCAGAGAGTCCAAAGCACACCAGGAACTTTTATTTGCTGATCAAAATGTGTTTTCTCATGGCCCTCTCTTGTCCCTCTGCAGCAGACATATGGTGAGCAACATGTATTGAACATCGAATCGCAATAAAATCACAGTATCGAAGCGTAATACATATACAGTGGGCTCCAAAATTACTGTCACCCCTGACTGGCAATGCACAAACAATACTTAAAAAAATATAAACAATATAATTATAGAGAGAAACTCAAAATACCAACATGTGAGCGATACTGTACTATATTAATGTTCCAATGGAACCCACCAAATTAATGTATTGATTTAATTAAAAATCAATGTCCTCCAAATCAAGGTTTCACAATTAATGGCACCCTTAAAGATTATTGTAAATAACATCTACCAAAATTAAACCAGGAATTAAATTCCACTTATTTAAGTTTATAAGGAACTATATTGAGCCATTACATCACTTCCTGGTTCACTAGGGTATAAAAATGAGAACACGCATGCAATATCCCTTTTGTCATCCTACACCATGAAGAAAACAAAAGAACTGGCAGTTCAAAAGAGACAGATGGTCGTAGACCTTCATAAATCTGGTAATGGCTACAAGAAGATCTACAAACGATTGAATATACTACTGAGCACTGCCAGGGCAATTATTAAAACATTTATTTAAAAAATATAACATTTGAAAACCTCACGGGTAGAGGACGCAAATGCATTTTGCCCCCCAGTATAGGGAGGAGGATGGTGAGAGAAGCAACAAAATCCCCAAGAATCACTGTGAAAGAATCGCAGGCCTTGGTGGCGTCTTGGGGTCACCAGGTTTCAAAATGCACCATCAGACGCATCCTCCACAACCACAGGCTCTTTGGAAGGGTTGCCAGAAGACACAGCGCTTGGAGTTTGCCAAACGTCATTTAAATTATGACTTTAAGAAGGTGCTCTGGTCAGATGAGATACAGCATTGGCATGTTTGGTGTCGAAACAGAGATGCATACAAGGAGAGGCACCTCATAACCACGGTGAAATATGGTGGTGGGTCAGTGATGTTTTGGGGCTGTTTTAATTCCAGAGGTCCAGGGGCACTGGTTAAGATTGATGGCATAATGAATTCCACCAAGTATCAGGCAATTTTGGCTGGCAATCTGGTTGCCTCTGCCAGAAGGCTGGGACTTGGCCTTAGGTGGACTTTCCAACAAGACAATGACCCAAAACATACCTCAAGATCCACACAGAAATGGTTCTGTGACAACAAAATCAATGTTCTGCTATGGCCATCTCAGTCGCCGGACCTCAATCCAATCGAAAATCTGTGTGCTGAGTTGAAGAGGGCAGTTGATAAAAACGTGAAGGATCTTGAAAGGATCTGCATAGAGGAATGGTCCCTCCAAATGTGTTCCTTAACCTTGTCAAACATTACAGGAAAA
Organism: Coregonus lavaretus; assembly: GCF_964263955.1. Taxonomy (NCBI): domain Eukaryota; kingdom Metazoa; phylum Chordata; class Actinopteri; order Salmoniformes; family Salmonidae; genus Coregonus; species Coregonus lavaretus. The sequence goes on along the minus strand of NC_140024.1, from coordinate 23,836,000 downwards.
TACTCCATGCTGTTATCCTTGCCAGAGGTGGTTGCACTAAGTACTAAATGAGGAGTGCCAATAATTATGAAACCTTGATTTTGGTGACATTTATTTAGTATTAAATAATTGTATGATTTTGGTTGGTTCCATTGAAACATTAATAAAGTACATATGTTGGTGTTTTGAGTTTATCTCTATAATTATATTGTTTATATTTGTTAATTGTTTGTGCATTGCCAGTCAGGGGTGCCAGTAATTTTGAAGCCCTCTGTAGGTCCCTGGCAATTCCCAGCTCTACACAAGTGTAGCCGCCGGTCACTCCCCTCTAGTTTAACGGATGTTTGATTCCATTCATGGCATTGAGCGCAGATCTGAGGTCTGAGGAAGCAAGGCTGAGAGGTACTGAGGGAGTCATTTTAATTATGGTATGTGCTCCTCCTCACTGGGAGGGCAGGACTAATCATTTAGAATCTCTCACTTCTCCTTGGATGTCGGGGGAGGGATGGGATGGCTGCTTTGAGGGCCTTGTATAGCAGAGAGAGGGGGGTGTATGTGTCTCTACTCTTTCTCTCTCTGTGTGTGTGTGTGTGCATGCACACTGTTTGATTTCCAGTGATTGGCCATAGCTAAATTGTTGCTGCCACACCCCAAAAATACATGGATTAATTATTATTTTTTATAAGCAATTTTTGGGATGGAAAACACTTTCAGTAAGAACTTCAATGAATAGAACCACACAGAAATGTTGTAGAAAAGACAATTGACCTATATATTTTTTTAATAATATAATCTTTGAGAAATCACCAAAATAAAAACTAAAACGATGAAATTATAAAATTATAAATTTAGGAATACTTTTGGCATGGCTGGATTACCGACCGGGCACATGCCCAGAGGCCCCAATGGGGTCCTCATTGATTTTGTTATGTTTGAGCATAAGAAGAACACACATTAAGCCATGGCAAAATGCGTAGAATTGCAGGAAATAAGCTGTCACACTGCAACATTTTCTGTCTGCTCTATGGCAAAATGTGTAGAATTGCTAAAAAAATTTGCTTTACAATTGCAAAAGTCTCTCAGGTCCATGGAACATTGAATAGAATTGCAGGAAAGTAGCCCCTTTTTGATCCAGAAAATAATTGTGTTTATTGCTAATAGCACACCTGCCTGATAATTAGGTGTTGTGCCATGTATAGGCAATAGTAAAACATTTTTTTACTGTGTTATTGGGCTCATTTCTGGGGGGGGATTATAGATGGTGTCGCAGTCATTTCATTTTCATTCATCTTGGAGTAGAACGTCTTTTTTTTAAAGTCACCAGAAATGACCTTTTCACAGTTCTTCTACAAAAAAAATTTGGCCGGCATGCCCCTCCCTTCGACCTTTGCCACCGCTGCTAAAAAAAGATGTAGGGGAAACACTGCATAGCCATGATTAAATAGTGTCTCTACACAGGGCTCCTGCCATGCTGACCCCCTAAGAGGAGCAATAGCAACAGCTGCTCCACAGATGTCCTGTAACACTCTAAAAAACACTCTGTAGCACAAATGGCTCCCTATTTCCTTTATAGTGCACTACTGTTGACCAGGGCCCTTATAGGTAGTGCCCTATATAGGGAATAGGGGACCATGTGGACGTAGATAATGAAAGAAGAGCTGACCAACCACAAGAAAAAGAGAGCAACTTAATACCATGGGCCTTGACTCATGCTGGAGGCATTTGCATGCCCCTCAGTCACCTTGGGGGATAATGTCTGCTTTACTGAGAGGGTCAATGCAATGCCATGATGTGTGTGTGTGTGTGTGTCATCCACAGTCACTCTGATCTGTGAGAGTAAAAAGGTTATAGGAAATCCCGAGGGTTCAGGAATGCACCAATTTAAATGACTTGTGTTTTTGGATACACTGTTCTATCGCCAGATTCAGCGCTATCCTGAGAGAAGCCTCTGTGATAGTGGATTAAATCACGTGCATGAAATAGAAATAGCTACCTAGGTGAAACCTACTACACTGAACAAAAATATAAACGCAACATGTTGGTCCCAAGTTTCATGAGCTGAAATAAAAGATCCCAGAAAATGTTCCATACGTACAAAAAGCTTATTTCTCTCAAATTGTATGCACAAATTTGTTTACGTCCCTGTTAGTGAGCATTTCTCCTTTGCCAAGATAATCCATCCACCTGACAGGTATGGCATATCAAGAAGCTGATTAAACAGCATGATCATTACACAGGTGCATCTTGTGATGGGGACAATAAAAGGCCACTGTAGCTCAGCTGGTAGAGCACGGCGCTTGTAACGCCATGGTAGTGGGTTCGATCCCCGGGACCACCCATACACAAAAAATGTATGCACACATGACTGTAAGTCGCTTTGGATAAAAGTGTCTGCTAAATGGCTTATTATTATTATTATTATTATTATTATTAAATGTGCAGTTTTGTCACACAACACAATGCCACAGATGCAATTGACATGTGACTGCAGGAATGTCCACCAGAGAATTGAACGTTCATTTCTCTACCATAAGCCGCCACCGTTGATTTAGAGAATTTGGCAGTACGTCCAACCGGCCTCACAACCGCAGACCACATGTAACCACGCCAGCCCAGGACCTCCACATCCAGCTTCTTCGCCTGCGGAATTGTCTGAGACCAGCCACCCGGACAGCTGATGAAACGGTGGGTTTGCACAACCAAATACTTTCTGTTCAAACTGTCAGAAACTGTCTAAGGGAAGCTCATCTGCGTGCTCGTCATCCTCACCAGGGTCTTGACCTGACTGCAGTTCGGCATCGTAACCGACTTCAGTGGGCAAATGCTCACCTTCGATGGCCACATGGCACGCTGGAGAATTGTGCTCTTCACAGATGAATCCCGGTTTCTACTCTACCGGGCAGATGGCAGACACCGTGTATGGCATCGTGTGGGTGAGTGGTTTGCTGATGTCAACATTGTGAACAGAGTGCCTCATGGTGGTGGTGGGGTTATGGTATGGGCAGGCATAAACTACGGACAATGAACACAATTGCATTTTATCGATGGCAATTTGAATCCACAGAGATACCGTGACGAGATCCGGAGGCCCATTGTCGTGCCATTTATCCCCCGCCATCACCTCATGTTAATGCATGATAATGCACGGCCCCATGTCGCAAGGATCTGTACACAATTCCTGGAAGCTGAAAATGTCCCAGTTCTTCCATGGTCTGCATACTCACCAGACATGTCACCCATTGAACATGTTTGGGATGCTCTGGATCACTGTGTATGACAGCGTGAAGAGGAGTGTGACAACATACCACAGGCCACAATCAACAGCCTGATCAACTCTATGCGAAGGAGATGTGTTGCGCTGCATGAGGCAAATGTTGGTCACACCAGATACTGACTGGTTTTCTGATCCAAGACCATTTCTTTTTTATCTGTGCATATCTGTATTCCCAGTCATGTGAAATCCTTAGATTAGGGCCTCATTAATTTATTTCCTAATATGAACTGTAACTCGTTGAAATTGTTGCGTTTTAAATGGCTATCTAGGCTTACTCTAGATGGAGTATACTTTCTCTAAAGGAAAATAATCTTGTGCTGGAATTCTCAGAATGTATCCTCAGTATGTTAGTCTCTGTGGGGTTCTGTTCATTGATCTCTCCTGCTGCTGAATTCTCTGAGAGGTACTGAGATATGAACAGCTTGTTTCTCCTGCTGCTGAATTCTCTGAGAGGTACTGAGATATGAACAGCTTGTTTCTCCTGCTGCTGAATTCTCTGAGAGGTACTGAGATATGAACAGCTTGTTTCTCCTGCTGCTGAGAGGTGTATGGGTAGCTGGTGTAGGGCAGGGCGATTATATTGAAATCATTCGAATTAATGTTTTTATGCGATATTCCAAATTCCTATGGCAAGAATCACGTTATTTTCTTCATTTTTATGAGCGTTTACAATGGGGAAAAAAAGTATTTAGTCAGCCACCAATTGTGCAAGTTCTCCCACTTAAAAAGATGAGAGAGGCCTGTAATTTTCATCATAGGTACACGTCAACTATGACAGACAAATTGAGAAAAAAAAATCCAGAAAATCACATTGTAGGATTTTTTATGAATTTATTTGCAAATTATGGTGGAAAATAAGTATTTGGTCACCTACAAACAAGCAAGATTTCTGGCTCTCACAGACCTGTAACTTCTTCTTTAAGAGGCTCCTCTGTCCTCCACTCGTTACCTGTATTAATGGCACCTGTTTGAACTTGTTATCAGTATAAAAGACACCTGTCCACAACCTCAAACAGTCACACTCCAAACTCCACTATGGCCAAGACCAAAGAGCTGTCAAAGGACACCAGAAACAAAATTGTAGACCTGCACCAGGCTGGGAAGACTGAATCTGCAATAGGTAAGCAGCTTGGTTTGAAGAAATCAACTGTGGGAGCAATTATTAGGAAATGGAAGACATACAAGACCACTGATAATCTCCCTCGAACTGGGGCTCCACGCAAGATCTCACCCCGTGGGGTCAAAATTATCACAAGAATGGTGAGCAAAAATCCCAGAAACACACGGGGGGACCTAGTGAATGACCTGCAGAGAGCTGGGACCAAAGTAACAAAGCCTACCATCAGTAACACACTACGCCGCCAGGGACTCAAATCCTGCAGTGCCAGACGTGTCCCCCTGCTTAAGCCAGTACATGTCCAGGCCCGTCTGAAGTTTGCTAGAGTGCATTTGGATGATCCAGAAGAGGATTGGGAGAATGTCATATGGTCAGATGAAACCAAAATAGAACTTTTTGGTAAAAACTCAACTCGTCGTGTTTGGAGGACAAAGAATGCTGAGTTGCATCCAAAGAACACCATACCTACTGTGAAGCATGGGGGTGGAAACATCATGCTTTGGGGCTGTTTTTCTGCAAAGGGACCAGGACGACTGATCCGTGTAAAGGAAAGAATGAATGGGGCCATGTATCGTAAGATTTTGAGTGAAAACCTCCTTCCATCAGCAAGGGCATTGAAGATGAAACGTGGCTGGGTCTTTCAGCATGACAATGATCCCAAACACACCGCCCGGGCAACGAAGGAGTGGCTTCGTAAGAAGCATTTCAAGGTCCTGGAGTGGCCTAGCCAGTCTCCAGATCTCAACCCCATAGAAAATCTTTGGAGGGAGTTGAAAGTCTGTGTTGCCCAGCGACAGCCCCAAAACATCACTGCTCTAGAGGAGATCTGCATGGAGGAATGGGCCAAAATACCAGCAACAGTGTGTGAAAACCTTGTGAAGACTTACAGAAAACGTTTGACCTGTGTCATTGCCAACAAAGGGTATATAACAAAGTATTGAGAAACTTTTGTTATTGACCAAATACTGATTTTCCACCATAATTTGCAAATACATTCATAAAAAATCCTACAATGTGATTTTCTGGATATGTTTTCCTCATTTTGTCTGTCATAGTTGACGTGTACCTATGATGAAAATTACAGGCCTCTCATCTTTTTAAGTGGGAGAACTTGCACAATTGGTGGCTGACTAAATACTTTTTTTGCCCACTGTATGTCCACTTGTTCTAATGTTGTCTTTTTGGGCTCATGTCCTTCGCTCCTTCTGTGCTGTGTATGCCTTCCCATTTACACCAGAGATCTGACAATGGGAGTTGTTGTCCCAAAGGCGGGAAGGCAGGCGACACGTTTAACTCCAAAATAATCCCATAGAAATGTATTGGCCTTATTTTGGACAGATTTTGAAACCTCTCGCTTCGCCTCTTCTTCTCTGTTTACACACACACACACACCAAGCCCCTCCCCCTGCCACTACCAACAACAAAGATGAGAGATCACTTCTTCCTCTCTGACAAGCGGTTTGTACTCGCTATTTGCATTTTAGGTTTGGTCCAACAGAATTAGTCATATGGACACCGAAACACATTGAGACATTTATTTTATTCTAATAGAGGAAGTTAACCTTTGTAACGATACCCCTTTTATGTCTCAACTACTCAAATAGTGCACAGAGCAGACACTACTAAAATGGGAGTATCAATGAACATTGATTCTGGAAAATTCATGTTCAGTTTGTCGTGTGCGGAATTGCAGTACCACTTACCGCTAGCAGCATTGTAGCCAAAAACGTATACTAGCTGTCTAGTCTGTGTTTTATAAATGTGCAATAAGCATAAAACACAATGATATAAGGAATTGGCAACTCGTCCTCATTCTGAGAAATAAGGTAGGCCACTTGATTTCAACATCTGAACAAAGTGGACAGGATAACATGCTGTTTAAACAGTTGGAGATGGACAGAAGGGTGTGGTCATAACAATTCAACTGTTCTACCTGGTTAGCTAGCAAATAGATCCAAGTTGCATAAACTTGAAATATAAAGATTAGCTGGCTACTCACTAGCACCTGGGCTTGTGCTTGAGATTTTTTGAGACCTGTGTTCATTTTCTATAATTTACATTTTAGTCATTTAGCGACTTACATGTTCTTAAGGGCACATCGCCAGATTTTTCACCTAGTAGGCTCGGGGATTAGAACCAGCGACCTTTCGGTTACTGGCACAACGCTCTTACCCACTAAGCTACCTGCCGGCCTAATAATGCCTGCTACAAGAAGTTAGTCATTATTAGTGAAATTGCATTATGCATGGTTCTAGTCATTTCTTTACGAAAAGGGCATGTTCATAGACTGACTTGAAAGCCAGATCAGTGATTATCAAGTTAAACTATTTTGATAAAATAATTCAATTATTAGTCGGTCTTATGGTTGTGGAAGGCTTATTTAGCCTAGGTATAATTTCACAAGCCCTGAATTCATTTGATTTTTGCTGACTGTTTGAAATGCAGTGTATTTGACCTTTAATTGTACAACAAAACTTATTTGGAGAGAACATACAAAAAAAATATATACATATACAGTTGTGGAAAGAATTGAGACCACTGCAAATGGTTCTTAAATCAGCATCTCTACATGTATGACAGCCGTTCCATTCCAGTGTCTGTTGAATTCTAACACAGGCACACCTCATTCTACTGAATTAGGTACTGATTAGGTGATCCCCTGAACCAAATCTTATTTAACGAGGAAAAGTATAAAAACCACTGCTGTGGTCATCACTATCCTCTTGCAATAGGACCAGCTGGATGGCAAAAACAGTGCTAATAGTATCTCAAAAGTAATATTAATCAAAAAATAACTATTGACCATGCCAAAAGAGTTGAAAAGGAAAGTCTTGAGTGAGGAAAAGAAGGGTTCAATTCTGGCTTTACTGGCAGAGAGATACAGTGAGCGTCAGGTTGCTTCCATCCTTAAAATGTCAAAGACGGAAGTTCATAAGAACAAGGTCTAGCAGACAACAAAGCTACAGACCGGCAGAGGGCGAAAACGACACTACTGACCGGGATGACCGCCAACTCATTCGAATGTCACTCAACAACCGTAGGATGACATCAAGTGACCTACAAAAATAATGGCAAACGGCATCTGGGGTGAAGTGCACGGTGAGGACGGTTCAAGAACGGCTCCTAGGGGCAGGGCTGAAGTCGTGCAAAGCTAGAAAAAAGCCCTTCATCAATGAGAAGCAAAGAAGAGCCAGGCTGAGGTTTGCAAAATACCATAAGGATTGGACCGTAGAGGACTGGAGTAAGGTAATCTTCTCAGATGAGTCCAATTTTCAGCTTTGCCCAACACCTGGTCATCTAATGGTTAGACAGAGACCTGGAGAGGCCTACAAGCCACAGTGTCTCGCACCCACTGTGAAATTTGGTGGAGGATCGGTGATGATCTGGGGGTGCTTCAGCAAGGCTGGAATCGGGCAGATTTGTCTTTGTGAAGGATGCATGAATCAAGCCACCACGTTCAAGGTTGTCCTGGAAGAAAACTTGCTTCCTTTTGCTCTGACATTGTTCCCCAACTCTGAGGATTGGTTTTTCCAGCAGGACAATGTGCCATGCCACACAGCCAGGTCAATCAAGGTGTGGATGGAGGACCACCAGATCAAGACCCTGTCATGGCCAGCCCAATCTCCAGACCTGAACCCCATTGAAAACTTCTGGAATGTGGTCAAGAGGAAGATGGATGGTCACAAGCCATCAAAAAAGCCGAGCTGCTTGAATTTTTGCGCCAGGAATGGCATAAAGTCACCCAACATCAACGTGAAAGACTGGTGGAGAGCATGCCAAGACGCATGAAAGCTGTGATTGAAAATCAGGGTTATTCCACAAAATATTGATTTCTGAACTGTTCCTAAGTTAAAACATTAGTATTGTGTTGTTTAAAAATGAACGTGAACTTATTTTCTTTGCATTATTCGAGGTCTGACAACACTGCATATTTTTTGTTATTTTGACCAGTTGTCATTTTCTGCAAATAAATGCTCTAAATGACAATATTTTTATTTGGAATTTGGGAGAAATGTTGTCAGTAGTTTATAGAATAAAACAAAAATATAATTTTTACCCAAACACATACCTATAAATAGTAAAACCAGAGAAACTGATAATTTTGCCGTGGGCTCTTACTTTCTTCCAGAGCTGTATATATCGTGAATCGTCCATAAGTTTAAAAAAAAAACAAGATGATTTTTAGGCCTTATCGCCCAGCCCTAAGCTGGTTTCCATGTAGAGAAACAGGGAAACAGAAACGACAGCTCCTAGCAGTAACACACTGTGAGGAATGGAGGAAACAACCAACAGTGGATGTAGATGGTCGATATCCTGCTCCTGTGTTCTGTGCCTATTGAAGTGCAGAATTTGCAGTTTCCTCAACTGCCATTACTCACAAGGATGCATGGTAGAGAAACAGCCTTTTATCTGTTGTATTGAACATTCCTCAGGAAATCTGTTCACTTTTGGATCGTTTCTGGTTTTGTTTGAAGGATACAAGATTCTTTCTTACAGACAAAAGGCTGTTGTCTGAGTTATATGGTTAATATAGGCTAGTCTCTTCACCCCACATGAGTTGGGCAAAGCAAGCCTATGGTTAATATGATCAGTTGTGCTGCCAGAAACATTACACAGGTGGGTAAGTAGTGAGAGGTGGTAGGCCTAGACAATGAGTCTTTTTACCACGTGAATCTCTCCCCTGCATTTACTAAATTCCACAGTCCAATGACCCCACTTAGCTAATTACATAGCTGGGCCTGCTATGATGCGTGGGAGGGAGGGTGGCGGAAGACACCAGGAATGCGTCTCAAATGGCACCCTGTTCAAAAGCAGTGCACCAGATAGGGAATATGCTGCCATTTGGGAGGCATCCCAGACAATTAGTGGACCTCAGTGAGCACTGAGCAGCAACACACTATAGGGCAGGGAAATGCCAGGGACGTCAAAATACAAAGGTGCCGATACGATATGTATTGCGATTCAATACTGTGATTTTATTGCGATTCGATGTTCCAAACATATTGCTTACCCAAACGTCTGCTGCAGAGGGACAAGAGTGCCATGACATAACGAGTTTTGATCAATCATGGAAATAGAAGTGCTGAAAACAATTTGTCTCCATATTTAAAAAGAAGATGGAGAACAAGCTATTAAGGAAAAATACTGAACTTTTGGTGCAGGTACAGCCGACTAGTGCAAAAATAATATCCCGACATGTATTATTTATTTTATTCCCCCATCACTAGAACTCTACACCAGTATGAGCTCTGATGTTTGTCAATGACGAGATAAAGGATTGCGTAATGTCAATTCTGTTTCCTGTAAACTTAATTCCTCGAATTTTGACCCCAATTCCTGGAATGCATGACCAACTGTTTTTAATTTTTTGTTTATACATTTCTTTGTTGTTTTTAACAGGATTTTGACTAAATGGATCAGGTCCCCAGTAACTCCATATTGGACTACAGACTACACTAGCCTATCACGTTTCAGTGATGCATAGGCCAGTATAGCCATAGACATGACCTCATTGAATACAGCAGAATTCTCCTTGTTCTACAACAATGGAAGGATTATGCTGTCCTTGTCTGCTTCTGTACAATAATTTAAGAACAAACAAGAGCCATATGTTCTAGCATAACGACTATTACTGAACCAAGTTTAATGTAATATCAATGTATAATGGTTAATTTAATTATGGAATTCTACACTGGGCCGACCCCACACATGGATGTGTTCCAGATGCTAAATGTATCTCAGACAAGGATGTTGTACCTACAGGGCCTTCAGGAAATATTCGTACCCCTCGACTTATTCCACATTCTGTTGTGCTACGGCCTGAATTCAAAATGGATTAAATCAATATTTCATTTTTCTCACCCATGAACTCACAATACCCAATAATGACAAAGTGAAAACATGTTTTTAGAAATTGTTGCTAATTTATTGAAAAATGACATTCAGAAATATCTCATTTACATAAGTATTCACACCCAGGCAAGGAGGGCAGCAATTACAGCTGTGAGTCTTTATGGGTAAGTCTTTAAGAGCTTTGCACAGCCGGATTTTACAAGATTTGCCCAGTATTCTTTTCGAAATTATTCCAGCTCAAATTCATTGTTGATCATTGCTAGACAACCGTTTTCAAGTCTTGCCGTAGATTTAAGTCAAAACTGTAATTTGGGCCACTCGGTAACATTCACTGACTTCTTGGTAAGCAACTCCAATGTAGATTTTAGTTATTGTCCTGGTGAAAGGTGACTTAATCTCCCAGTGTCTGGTGGAAAGCAGACTGAAATCCTTTTTTTAATCCTGAAAACTCCCTAGTCCTTGCCGATGACAAGCATACCCATGCTTGACAAAATGAAGTGGTACTCGGTAATATGTTGTGTTGGATTTGCCCCAAACAATGCTTTTTATTCAGGACATTAATTTGACTTTGGTGCCTTATTGCAAACAGGATGCATGTCTTGTTTGCAGGCAGGCAGGCAGGCCAGTGATACAAAATCTCAATTTTTTAATTCAGCCTGTAACACAACAGAATGTCAAAGGTCAAGGGGTGTGAATACTTTCTGAAGGCACTGTAAGTCTATATAACAGTCACTGTTAGAACCTTAAAGGAATAGTTCTTTTTTACAACCAAATCTCTATTTTTGATATAAATGACATTATAGAAGGGTTCAGACACCTTTTTTTGTGATTTCATGTTTTTGAAAAAACATGAACAAGGGTTCCAAAAACACCCCAATACGTCCATCTACAAATGGCAACGCTCTCAGTATAGTGATGCAGGTCGTTAGATGTTGTACACATGAAATTGTGTCAATCCGAACTTTATCCGCAACGTTACTTTCCCTTTTTCGTGACTCGACCTGTTTCCCCTATCCAGCTGTTCCATTGTCTGTGTAGCCTGCTGCTACAGGTAACTGCCAAAATAAAGGAAACGCCAACATAGTGTCTTAATAGGGCGTTGGCCTACCACGAGCTGCCAGAAAAGCTTCAATGCACCTTGGCATAGATTCTACAAGTGTCTGGAACTTCCTGTGTGGAAGCACCCCATGCTTTCAATATACTTTGTATCCCTCATTTACTTAAGTTTTTCCTTTATTTTGGCAGTTACCTGTAGAATGGACCAAGGTATCGATTGAGTCACAACAAAATAGAATTGAACGTTGCAGATAAAGTTTGGAATTACTCAATTTCATGTGTACAACATCTAAAGGGCTTGTCATTTTCGGAATGGTTTTCCCTGTTCCCCCTCCTTCTCCCAACAGTAGGGCCTGCTCCCCTCCTTCTCCCGACAGTTGAAGGTGCCGTGCGCAGTTGATAATCACCCCGATAATTGCTTCAAATGAACCTAAACTATACCAACAAGAATTTCACAGGTATAACAACAGATGAAATAAATTAAGTAAAGTATGATGGGGAGAATGGGTGAGTTGATGAACGAGGGGAAGCGAAAGAAGCATAATTATGTAATCACCAATTGTGAATGACGAACAGGGAGGGTCATTGTATTGATCTATTCTAATTATAATCTCAAAATTGTATGTATCGGTACACCAAATCAAAGCAGTCTTATCAGTCTACGCTGGCCTACTTGGAGTACACAGTGAGAGTGTGCGTTCATACAAAATCTGAATGAAAATTACTCTGATGGTGGGGAAGAAATGAATGACATCTGATTGTTCTTCTTGTTCTCTTACTTATTTTTAATCTTTTTTTTTTGTAATCTTTTTTTTTTTTTTGGGGGGGGGGGGCAATGTTCTAGTGTTAATCAGACTGTTGTTGAAAGTGAATGGGAGTGGTGAGGGAATAGTGTTAAATTGGGATACCATAGAGTGCTGCTTTATTAAAAAGCTATTTTCACCGCTGGCTGGTATGTTTCCCCTGGCACCACATTGTCTGCAGGGCCCGCAGTCGGTCCAACTTGCTGTATGAAAAACAGTGGAAATAGTTGACAAATGTAGCCCAACAATGGAGTCATGTCGTGCATTGTTACTCCTCAGATTGCAGTGGTGATATGACCCTGTTTGCCCCACCTCTACAACCCTCCAGGGAATGAGATGGTGTTCCCACCAAAGATTACCCTACACTTTCTGAAAGCAGGATTTCGTTAAATGTAATCAAATCAGCCAAAGATGCCAACTACTCCCGAGTGGAGCAGCGTTCTAAGTCACTGCATCTCAGTGCTAGAGGCGTCACTACAGACCCTGGTTCGATCCCGGGCTGTATCACATCTGACTTGCCTATTTTTAAATAAAGGTTAAAAAATAAAACAAAAAATAGAAGTTACAACCATCTCTTTCAAATCAAAGCACCTAGGCTACCTGTTGACAGACACTTCTGTACTGTAAACTGTCAAGGTAGGGACATTTCTGTAGGCTTCATCAGGGTGGAGTTTTGAATGCTGTATCAAGCACAATTTAGTTTTTATCCCCAAACCTCTGGGGCTTTAGAATAACGAATGACAGGAATGCAGGTGTCTTTCATGTAGTACAGATGCAGGATATTCATTTGACCATTTTCTCACTGTAGGAAAATAATCCTGCAGCAACAGGAAATGTGGATTATAATTAATAACAATTTACAGTGAGGGGAAAAAAGTATTTGATCCCCTGCTGATTTTGTACGTTTGCCCACTGACAAAGACATGATCAGTCTATAATTTTAATGGTAAGTTTATATGAACAGTGAGAGACAGAATAACAACAAAAAATCCAGGGTATTTCCCTCATTCAAATGCAAATCAATTTATAGAATTTTTGTTTTTCTGGATTTTTTTTGTTATTCTGTCTCTCACTGTTCAAATAAACCTACCATTAAAATTATAGACTTATCATTTCTTTGTCAGTGGGCAAACGTACAAAATCAGCAGGGGATCAAATGCTTTTTTCCCTCACTGTATGTGGGGGTTGATACATTTTTAGTTAGGGCAAATCGAGTCTGACATTTTAAAGTGGAAATTACAAACTTTAGAAACCCTTTTAAACCTTAAATACGCTACAAGTTTGAATTTCCTGCAACAGGGTGATCAAATTAACATCCCACATCTGTACATAAGGTTCTTCTCTATCTTCTCTATCAGTCTCATTCAGCATTCACAATATTTATTTAGCTGAAGCCTGAGCTGATCAATTAATTATCACCTCATTCTATCATTTTCCAGGTATTCATAGCCTTTAGTAAGTGAGAAAAACTGATTTTCAGAAATGGAACCCTATAGTCTATTGTGCACTACTTTATTTGCAAGAAACAGTAGTGCACTATAAAGTAAAATGGGGTGCCATTTCAGAAGCAACCATGGTTAGGTGGACACTATGTAGAGGGGGCTTATGAGGCCTAGGTTGCTGGAGTACAGTACATCCCATCTCTCTTTACAGTGCCTTGCAAAAGTATTCATTCTCCTTGGCATTTTTCCTATTTTGTTGCATTACAACCTGTAATTTAAATTGATTTTTATTTGGATTTCATGTAATGGACATCTACAAAATAGTCCAAATTGGTGAAGTGAAATGAAAAAAATAACTTGTTTAAAAAAATTCTAAAAAATAAATAGCGGAAAAGTGGTGCGTGCATATGTATTCACCCCCTTTGCTATGAAGCCCCTAAATAAGATCTGGTGCAACCAAGTCACATAATTAGTTAGATTGCACACAGGTGGACTTTATTTAAGTGTCACATGATCTGTCACATGATCTCAGTATATAGACACCTGTTCTGAAAGGCCCCAGAGTCTGCAACACCACTAAGCAAGGGGCACCACCAAGCAAGCGTCACCATAAAGACCAAGGAGCTCTCCAAACAGGTCAGGGACAAAGTTGTGGAGAAGTACAGATCAGGGTTTGGTTATAAAAAATTATCTGAAACTTTTAACATCCCACGGAGCACCATTAAATCCATTATAAACAAATGGAAAGAATATGACACCACAACAAACCTGCCAAGAGAGGGTCGCCCACCAAAACTCACGAACCAGGCAAGGAGGGCATTAATCAGAGAGGCAACATAGAGACCAAAGATAACCCTAAAGGAGCTGCAAAGCTCCACAGCGGAGATTGGAGTATCTGTCCATAGGACCACTTTAAGCCGTACACTCCACAGAGCTGGGCTTTACGGAAGAATGGCCAGAAAAAAGTCATTGCTGAAAGAAAAAAGAAGCAAACACATTTGGTGTTCGCCAAAAGCCATGTGGGAGACTCCCCAAACATATGGAAGAAGGTACTCTGGTCAGATGAGACAAAAATTTTGCTTTTTGGCCATCAAGGAAAACCCAACACCTCTCATCACCCCGAGAACACCATCCCCACAGTGAAGCATGGTGGTGGCGGCATCATGCTGTGGGGATGTTTTTCATCGGCAGGGACTGGGAAACTGGTCAGAATTGATGAAATGATGGATGGCACTAAATACAGGGATATTCTTGAGGGAAACCTGTTTCAGTCTTCCAGAGATTTGAGACTGGGATGGAGGTTCACCTTCCAGCAGGACAATGACCGTAAGCATACTGCTAAAGCAACACTCAAGTGGTTTAAGGGGAAACATTTAAATGTCTTGGAATGGCCTAGTCAAAGCCCAGACCTCAATCCAATTGAGAATCTGTGGTATGAGTTAAAGATTGCTGTACACCAGTGGAACCCATCCAACTTGAAGGAGCTGGAGCAGTTTTGCCTTGAAGAATGGGCAAAAATCCCAGTGGCTAGATGTGCCAAGCTTATAGAGACATACCCCAAGAGACTTGCAGCTGTAATTGTTGCAAAAGGTTGCTCTACAAAGTATTGACTCGCTCAAGTTTTCTTTTTTTTCTTTTTTTTTTTGTTTGTTTCACAATAAAACATATTTTGCATCTTCAAAGTGGTAGGCATGTTGTGTAAATGAAATGATACAAACCCCCAAAAAATCCATTTTATATCCAGGTTGTAAGTCAACAAAATAGGAAAAAGGCCAAGGGGGGTGAATACTTTCGCATGCTACTGTATGTAGTGTTGTGGTGTGTGTGTTGTCCTATATATTTTTTAAAAATCCCAACCCCCGTCCCCGCAGGAGGCCTTTTGCCTTTTGGTAGGCCGTCATTGTAAATAACAATTTGTTCTCAACTGTCTTGCCTAGTTAAATAAATGAAAAATAAATAATCTCACCCCCATCTGAGAAGCAGGTCCGTTTCATGTCCTCGTCACTATATTGACATTGGTGCTCTTTTCCACAGTTTCTGTCCTCACTTGCTGTGACTGGACTTCTTGTCTCCTGACTGTCTTTTACTGCGTCTCAGAGGAGTTTCAGAAATGACTGTGATGTGCTGTAGATCCATTACCAGAAGAAACCTAAAACCGACCTATCGGCCGCGCCTCTGGCAGTTTTGTTTGAATTGAGCACATTTGGCTTTCAGAATTGGGTCTTTCAGGATGTTGGTGCTAGCCATGCTAGCGTTAAAATCCACACATCAGCAGTGTTTCAGGTTGTGGGGGTTAGCCCCCATAGAGTTAAAAGCTGAGGTGTGCAATCGAAGTAATGATGAGTAAGCAGGTGATCAAATTCACAACAGATATTAGTTACAATGTCCAGTGCCCCTTGTTATCTTTCAGCTGAATGCAGCAGTTAGATTTGACCTCCTTTTTCACTTCCTCCTGAATTAGTTTTCTTTGGTCCTCGGGCTATCCTTGAAAACTGACATTTGAGTATGATCTTGTGTTATATGAATTGACTGTCATGCCCTTAGGTGTCTCTGCTTTTCAATGTATTCTGTTTTGTAGTGACCTGAGGTTTGATTCCTATTAAGTAATGGTCATTCATTTAACCAGCCATAGTGTCCTGATTGTTAGCTGATGGATAATTATCCGACACGTTCAACAGTGTCTTCATTCTCAAGCACTGCCTATTAAAGAATGACATATGGGGTACTGCAAATAATCAGGGCCAATAAATATCTAGTTGTGAACATTCCGCCTCTTAGTAGCATCATTATGGGATAATAATGAACTAGTTTAGTAAAGCTGCTAACATGTGGGATACATTCATCTGTTATGTATTGTTCTTGAAACCTCTTTATATTTGATCTCTGTACGCATTATCTCATGAGTTTTCTTTTTCTTTTCAGCTGTGAATATCTGCAGATATCCTAGGCTGCATTACCCTCAGCAATAAGGTAAGACACTGAATATTTTAGAGATTATGAAGATTATTGTTTTAAAATCAAAGCTTCAGAAACATGGTTCATACCTTTCATTAAATGGCATCTCCATCTCCAAACATTTGCAAAGAATATACTTAGAAGTATAGTTTTCCTATGCTTCCAGACTTGTAAAGCCACAAAGTGGCATATATTATTGTTCATGTCATAGGGGTGTACGTGAGTGTTGTTTAAACACTACATGACATCCGTACCTTTAATCCCGTCACCGTTGGTGGCCCCAGGAGTGTCACGTTTGTATAGTCAGAGGGTAGTTATGCAAAGAATGGCCCGAACATTGCCTGGTTGCCTAGGAGACCTGTGGAAGTGGAGGGTAAAAGAGTGAGTGGAAAGAGTTAACAGAGCATAGCAGGAAGGCAGTCCAGATCTCTCCCTCTCTCAGCCCTCTCTCCCTCCCAGCTCTCTTTCTCTCTCTTTCTGCATGTTTCTCTCTCCATGCCCACCCCTCTCGATGGCTGACTATTTCATATGCACACTCAGACTTGTTCTGTATCTCTCTGCAAACACACCCACACTACACTCCCCCATGTTCTCCACTTGTGCTTGGTGATATTCGCTGTGTAGCGGCAGAGTTTGTGGTAATAGTTTGTTCCTGCTAGCTGACTGTGTTAATAGTTCAGTCCTGCTAGCTGACTGGTAATAGTTCGGTCCTGCTAGCTGACTGGTAATAGTTTGTTCCTGCTAGCTGACTGTGGTAATAGTTTGTTCCTGCTAGCTGACTGTGGTAATAGTTCGGTCCTGCTAGCTGACTGTGGTAATAGTTTGTTCCTGCTAGCTGACTGTGGTAATAGTTCGGTCCTGCTAGCTGACTGGTAATAGTTTGTTCCTGCTAGCTGACTGTGGTAATAGTTTGTTCCTGCTAGCTGACTGTGGTAATAGTTTGGTCCTGCTAGCTGACTGTGGTAATAGTTCGGTCCTGCTAGCTGACTGTGGTAATAGTTCAGTCCTGCTAGCTGACTGTGGTAATAGTTCAGTCCTGCTAGCTGACTGTGGTAATAGTTTGTTCCTGCTAGCTGACTGTGGTAATAGTTTGTTCCTGCTAACTGACTGTGGTAATAGTTTGTTCCTGCTAGCTGACTGTAGTAATAGTTTGTTCCTGCTAGCTGACTGTAGTAATAGTTTGTTCCTGCTAGCTGACTGTGGTAATAGTTTGTTCCTGCTAGCTGACTGTGGTAATAGTTTGTTCCTGCTAGCTGACTGTGGTAATAGTTTGTTCCTGCTAGCTGACTGGTAATAGTTTGTTCCTGCTAGCTGACTGTGGTAATAGTTTGTTCCTGCTAGCTGACTGCGGTAATAGTTTGTTCCTGCTAGCTGACTGTGGTAATAGTTTGTTCCTGCTAGCTGACTGTGGTAATAGTTTGTTCCTGCTAGCTGACTGTGGTAATAGTTCGGTCCTGCTAGCTGACTGTGGTAATAGTTCGGTCCTGCTAGCTGACTGTGGTAATAGTTCGGTCCTGCTAGCTGACTGTGGTAATAGTTCGGTCCTGCTAGCTGACTGTGGTAATAGTTCAGTCCTGCTAGCTGACTGTGGTAATAGTTCAGTCCTGCTAGCTGACTGTGGTAATAGTTTGTTCCTGCTAGCTGACTGTGGTAATAGTTTGTTCCTGCTAGCTGACTGTGGTAATAGTTTGTTCCTGCTAGCTGACTGTAGTAATAGTTTGTTCCTGCTAGCTGACTGTAGTAATAGTTTGTTCCTGCTAGCTGACTGTGGTAATAGTTTGTTCCTGCTAGCTGACTGGTAATAGTTTGTTCCTGCTAGCTGACTGTGGTAATAGTTTGTTCCTGCTAGCTGACTGTGGTAATAGTTTGTTCCTGCTAGCTGACTGTGGTAATAGTTTGTTCCTGCTAGCTGACTGTGGTAATAGTTTGTTCCTGCTAGCTGACTGTGGTAATAGTTTGTTCCTGCTAGCTGACTGTGGTAATAGTTTGTTCCTGCTAGCTGACTGTGGTAATAGTTCGGTCCTGCTAGCTGACTGTGGTAATAGTTTGTTCCTGCTAGCTGACTGTGGTAATAGTTTGTTCCTGCTAGCTGACTGTGGTAATAGTTTGTTCCTGCTAGCTGACTTTGGTAATAGTTTGTTCCTGCTAGCTGACTGCGGTAATAGTTTGTTCCTGCTAGCTGACTGTGGTAATAGTTTGTTCCTGCTAGCTGACTGTGGAAATAGTTTGTTCCTGCTTGCTGACTGTGGTAATAGTTTGTTCCTGCTAGCTGACTGTGGTAATAGTCAGCAGCCAGCCTCCACACACACTAGGAGGAGAGGAGAGCTGTGTAGCTGGGGCTGTGGACTGCAGCCCTGCGTGTTTGTACTTTTGTTTCTCCATGGCTGTGGGTGCTGTACTTCAATGCTGACTCTACAACTGGTTTCACAGAGCAATTAACTCTCTCTGGATGTATGGTGCTCACAGTGCTCAGCTACTCGATGCGACTTGATTCTGAAATGAGTTGGAGGAGCTGTGGGTATCTGAGTTTTTCTGAGATGAATGAAGTCCTAGGGTTATATGAAAGATTTAATTTGGAACCCTATTCAAGCCTTTGCTTCGCTGGCGAGCTACGTGGTATGTTTAAAGACATACATGCTAAGTTTAGGAGTAGAGCGGGGATAAAATGGTTCTAGACATGTATAGCCAAATGATCTATATTACACCTCTGTTTTCCCCCACTGTGTGTCGTTAATACCATCTCCACAGCAGTGGTTGCTGTGTTGTGTGGGTCATTAGCATTGTGGCTGGTGGTCTGAGGGAGAAAGGGAAAGAGGGGAAACTAGGGAAGTATAAATATGCCGGCTGTCATCAGCACACTGCTGAGTGTCCTATCCTCTGGTACCAATAAGGGAAATGTTCACTTAGACCTCGCTAATGGATCTCAATGACCTTCTCATCTCTGTCAACTAAAGTCCTGCTGATGTTCTCTCGTAGCTCTCTGTGGTGTCCACTCCAGTCATGGTCAATCAGTGGAGCATCATGGGTAGAGAATAGGTCTGTTCTGTCCCTGTTCTCCTGAGGGCATCAGCTCTCAGGGCTAATGGATCACTTATTGAACTATTACCATAATAGTAGCAGATATTTTGTGGTTGAGAAAACATTATTCTAGAAAACCATAGTGAAGGTTGTTTCTTCATTTATGAATCACTTTACACACACACACACACACACACACACACACACACACACACACACACACACACACACACACACACACACACACACACACACACACACACGAGTACAGTTCAGTTGCCTTCATTTCCACAGTTTATAGATCTGGAATAGTAGTTTATCATCATGAGAAGGAATGCTCAGTAAAAAGAACTGGAGCGACTGGAGCCAATTGTGTGGTGAGACTGGACTCAGATGAGTGGCCATCTTTCCTGTTTGGTTTTGCCTGCATTCGTAGATAAGTAATCAAAGTTGTGCCTTGGATATCTGCCAAGTTTGGCTGTGTGAGATGTTTGTTGGTGCTTGGCTACAGCATAATCACTATGGGCAAATATCTGTATGGAAAGACTTGTAAAGGTTGTTTTCAATCAAGATGAGGACTGCACTGTTGCTTGGGTTGTACTTTGCCCTAGTTTTCATATTTGAAGCTATTGTACTATCGGCTAAATGTTTATTTCATTTCTGTTTTAATTATTTTTTTGTAATTTAGCAGACACTCTTATCCAGAGCGACTTTCAGTAGTGAGTGCATACATTTTTCATAAATTTTTTCTCTACTGGTCCCCTCTGTACTGGTCCCCCGTGGGAATCGAACCCACAACCCTGGCGTTGCAAGCGCCATGCTCTACCAACTGAGCCACTTGGGACTGTTTCACTGCTATGAATCCCGTTGTGCCTCTTTTGTGCGCTCGGTCCCCTTGCGATGAATGAAAAGCCTAGTTTGTACGATGCTTTGAAATCATTTCATTACTTCTCAATTAGGCATAAGTAATTTACTTTCGTCATGGTGATATTCAATGTTAGAAGCATATGTTCTGGCTTATTTCCACAGCCAGGAGAAATTGATATCCTAATAGCTTCTTACAGGTGGTTTGTGTTACACTGTTAGTGTAACAATTTGTGAAAACAGATCCATTCATTATAATTACTTACAAATGGATAATTACCTAAATATGGGGCATTAGTTGAGCAAGGCAAATTAGTTCTAATTTTCATATTTAGAGCTCTAACCTCTCCTGAGGGAAAGAAGTGGTTTCCTACTCAATCAAATAGTGGTTTCCAGAAGCTTTCCAGGATGCTTGGTCGAAAGCGCAGATCTTTAGCTAATTTCCTGCAATTCAATCCATTTTGCTATGGGGTTTTGTACTGTGTATTTATATACTGTATTCTCGACGTAGCTCATTCTAATATTTCTACACTGTACATTGTATTTAAGTTACACTGTTTATACACACCGCATATTTATAAACTGGATTCTTGACATAGCTCGCTCTAATATATCTACTGCTGTACATATCCATCTTATTATATCTTGTGTAAATTTATCCGATGTAGATGCAGATAGATTGCATTAGGATTATTTTTGCAGTGCTATTTGGGTTGTTAATTGGATTTGTTCTGACATTTCTTAATTTCTTTAATTTCACTTTTTGGATTATGTTTGTTTTGTGTTGCTAGGCGTTACTGCACTGTTGGAGCTAGAAACACAAGCATTTCGCTGCACCTGCGATAACATCTGCAAATCTGTGTACGCAACCAATAAACATTGATTTGATTTTGAAAAAATACAGGTTAAGACCATGTAATAATTCCATGCAGAGCGTTCGAAATTAAACACATTAATTGGACGCTGTTGCTGATTTTACAGGTTTGACATTGAAAATGCGACCAGCGGTCGCGAAATCATGTTATAAAGGGGTTGTAGATCATTTGAAAAATGTTTAAATGAATAGTATGACAGTAAAACAGTTATGATATGTGTTTGCTGAGTAGTTAGCTGATATTTACTCAATTTTTGTATTTATTTTTTATGGCAAACTTTCTTTACTGCTACCATTCACTACGTAATTTTTCTTCCACCGCTGGTCCAATTAATATATTTACACTATATATACAAAAGTATGTGGACACCCCTTCAAATGAGTGGATTCGGCTATTTCAGCCACACTGGTTGCTGACAGGTGTATAACATCGAGCACACAGCCATGCAATCTCCATAGACAAACATTGGCAGTAGAATGGCCTTACTGAAGAGCTCAGTGACTTTCAATGTGGCACAGTCATAGGATTCCGCCTTTCCAGCAAGTCAGTTCATCAAATTTCTGCTCTGCTAGAGCTGCCCCGGTCAACTGTAAGTGCTGTTATTGTGAAGTGGAAACATCTAGGAGCAACAACTGCTCAGCCGCGAGGTGGTAGGTCACACAAGCTCACAGAACGGGACCGCCGAGTGCTGAAGCGCGTAAAAATAGTCTGTCCTCTGTTGCAACATTCACTACAGAGTTTCAAACTGCCTCTGGAAGCAACATCAGCACAATAACTGTTTGTCGGGAGCTTCATGAAATGGGTTTCCATGGCCGAGCAGCCGCACACAAGCCTAAGATCACCATGCGCAATGCCAAGCGTCGGCTGAGGAGGTGTAAAGCTTGCTGCCATTGGACTCTGGAGCAGTGGCAGTCCGACGGACTAATCTGGGTTTGGCGGATGCCAGGAGAACTCTACCTGCCCCAATGCATAGTGCCAACTGTAAAGTTTGGTGGAGGAGGAATAATGGTCTGAGGCTGTTTTTCATGGTTCGGGCTAGGCCCCTTAGTTCCAGTGAAGGGAAATCTTAACACTACAGCATACAATGACATAAAGACAATTCTGTGCTTCCAACTTTGTGGCAACAGTTTGGGGAAGATCCTGTTTAAGCATGATAATGCCCCGTGCACAAAGCGAGGTCCATACAGAAATGGTTTGTCGAGATTTGTGTGGAAGAACTTGACTGGCCTGCACAGAGCCCTGACCTCAACCCCATCGAACACCTTAAGGATGAATTGGAACACTGACTGCGAGCCAGGCCTAATCACCCAACATCAGTGCCCGACCTCACTAATGCTCTTGTGGCTGGAAGCAAGTCTCCGCAGCAATGTTCCAACATCAAGTGGAAAGCCTTCCCAGAAGAGTGGAGGCTGTTATAGCAGCAAAGGGGGGACCAACTCCATATTAATGCCCGTGATTTTGGAATGAGATGCTTGACGAACAGGTGTCCACATACTTTTGGTAATGTGTATTTTCGAACGCTTCTGCATGGAATTATTACGATATCTTAACCTTTATCGTCAACTTTGCCAGGGTTGAGCCTATACTTTTGATTGTGTGTTCTCTTGCCAAGAAGATCAATTGAGTGTTGCAGTGTAGAGCCCCTTTAAGCACTTTTTACATTTACATTACATTTTAGTCATTTAGCAGACGCTCTTAACCAGAGCGACTTACAGGAGCAATTAGGGTTAAGTGCCTTGCTCAAGGGCACATTAACGTCATTTAGCAGACGCTCTTAGCCAGAGCGACTCACAAATTGGTGCGTTCACCCTATAGCCAGTGGGATAACCACTTTACAATTTGGGGGGGGGGGGGGGGTTAGAAGGAATACTTTAGCCTATCCCAGGTATTCCTTAAAGAGGTGGGGTTTCAAATGTCTCCGGAAGGTGGTGAGTGACTCCGCTGTCCTGGCGTCGTGAGGGAGCTTGTTCCACCATTGGGGTGCCAGAGCAGCGAACAGTTTTGACTGGGCTGAGGGGGAGCTGTGCTTCCGCAGAGGAAGGGGAGCCAGCAGGCCAGAGGTGGATGAACGCAATGTCCTCGTTTGGGTGTAGGGACTGATCAGAGCCTGAAGGTACAGGGGTGCCGTTCCCCTCACTGCTCCAAAGGCAAGCACCATGGTCTTGTAGCGGATGCGAGCTTCAATTGGAAGCCAGTGGAGTGTGCGGAGGAGGGGGGTGACGTGAGAGAACTTGGGAAGGTTGAACACCAGACGGGCTGCGGCATTCTGGATGAGTTGTAGGGGTTTAATGGCACAGGCAGGGAGCCCAGCCAACAGCGAGTTGCAGTAGTCCAGACGGGAGATGACAAGTGCCTGGACCAGGACCTGCGCCGCTTCCTGTGTAAGGCAGGGTCGCACTCCGAATGTTGTAGAGCATGAACCTGCAGGAGCGGGTCACCGCCTTGATGTTGGCGGAGAACGACAGGGTGTTGTCCAGGGTCACGCCTAGGCTCTTCGCACTCTGGGAGGAGGACACAGCGGAGTTGTCTACCGTGATGGCGAGATCATGGAACGGGCAGTCCTTCCCGGGGAGGAAGAGCAGCTCCGTCTTGCCAGGGTTCAGCTTGAGGTGGTGATCCGTCATCCATACTGATATGTCTGCCAGACATGCAGAGATGCGATTCGCCACCTGGTGATCAGAAGGGGGAAAGGAGAAGATTAGTTGTGTATCGTCAGCGTAGCAATGATAGGAAAGGCCATGTGAGGATATGACAGAGCCAAGTGACTTGGTGTATAGGGAGAAAAGGAGAGGGCCCAAAACCGATCCCTGGGGGACACCAGTGGTGAGAGCACGTGGTGCGGAGACAGCTTCCCGCCACGCCACTTGGTAGGAGCGACCGGTCAGGTAGGACGCAATCCAGGAGTGAGCCGCGCCGGAGATGCCCATTTCGGAGAGGGTGGAGAGGAGGATCTGATGGTTCACAGTATCAAAGGCAGCAGACAGATCTAGAAGGACAAGAGCAGAGGAGAGAGAGTTAGCTTTAGCAGTGCGGAGAGTCTCTGTGACACAGAGAAGAGCAGTCTCAGTTGAATGACCAGTCCTGAAACCTGATTGGTTTGGATCAAGAAGGTCATTCTGAGAGAGATAGCAAGAGAGTTGGCTAAAGACGGCACGCTCAATAGTTTTGGAAAGAAAAGAAAGAAGGGATACTGGTCTGTAGTTGTTGACATCAGTGGGGTCGAGTGTTGGTTTTTTGAGAAGGGGAGTAACTCTCGCTCTCTTGAAGACGGAAGGGACATGGCCAGCGGTCAAGGATGAGTTGATCAGCGAGGTGAGGTAGGGGAGAAGGTCACCGGAGATGGTCTGGAGAAGGGAGGAGGGGATGGGGTCAAGCGGGCAGGTTGTTGGGCGGCCTGCAGTCACAAGTCGCAGGATCTTATCTGGAGAGAGAGGGGAGAAAGAAGTCAAAGCATAGGGTAGGGCAGTGTGAGCAGGACCAGCAGTGTCATTAGGCTTAACAAACAAGGATCGGATGTCGTCAACCTTCTTTTCAAAGTGGTTGACGAAGTCATCCACAGAGAGAGAGGAGGGGGGGAGGGGGGGGGGGGGATTCAGGAGGGAGGAAAATGTGGCAAAGAGCTTCCTAGGGTTAGAGGCAGATGCTTGGAATTTAGAGTGGTAGAAGGTGGCCTTAGCAGCAGAAACAGATGAAGAAAATGTAGAGAGGAGGGAGTGAAAAGATGCCAGGTCGGCAGGGAATTTAGTTTTCTTCCATTTCCGCTCCGCTGCCCGGAGCTCTGTTCTGTGAGCTCGCAATGAGTCATCAAGCCACGGAGCTGGAGGGGAGGACCGAGCCGGCCGTGAGGATAGGGGACACAGAGAGTCAAAGGATGCAGAAAGGGAGGAGAGGAGGGTTGAGGAGGCAGAATCAGGAGATTGGAGGGAGAAGGATTGAGCAGAGGGAAGAGATGATAGGATGGAAGAGGAGAGAGTAGTGGGAGAGAGAGAGCGAAGGTTGCGGCGGCGCATTACCATCTGTGTAGGGGCAGAGTGAGTAGTGTGGGAGGAGAGTGAGAGAGAAAAGGAAACAAAGTAGTGGTCGGAGACTTGGAGGGGAGTTGCAGTGAGATTAGTAGAGGAGCAGCATCTAGTGAAGATGAGGTCAAGCGTATTGCCTGCCTTGTGAGTAGGGGGGGACGGTGAGAGGGTGAGGTCAAAAGAGGAGAGGAGTGGAAAGAAGGAGGCAGAGAGAAATGAGTCAAATGTGGACATAGGGAGGTTGAAATCCCCCAAAACTGTGAGGGGTGAGCCATCCTCAGGGAAGGAACTTATCAAGGCGTCAAGCTCATTGATGAACTCTCCAAGGGAACCTGGAGGGCGATAGATGACAAGGATATTAAGCTTAAATGGGCTAGTGACTGTGACAGCATGGAATTCAAATGAGGAGATAGACAGATGGGTTAGGGGAAAAATTGAGAATGTCCACTTGGGAGAGATGAGGATTCCTGTACCACCACCCCTCTGACCAGATGCTCTCGGGGTATGCGAGAACACATGGTCAGACGAGGAGAGAGCAGTAGGAGTAGCGGTGTTTTCAGTGGTGATCCATGTTTCCGTCAGCGCCAGGAAGTCGAGGGACTGGAGGTTGGCATAGGCTGGGATGAAGTCAGCTTTGTTGGCAGCAGAACGGCAGTTCCAGAGGCTGCCTGCGACCTGGAACTCCACGTGGGTGGTGCGTGCAGGGACCACCAAATTGGAGAGGCAGCAGCCACGCGGTGTGGTGCGTTTGTGTAGCCTGTGCAGAGAGGAGAGAACAGGGATAGGCAGAGGCATAGTTGACAGGCTGTAGCAAATGGCTACAAAAATGCAGAGGAGATCGGAATGAAATGGGCTAAGCATCTGGGAGTGGAGAGAGCAGGGCCTCCCTCACCAAATCTTCTAGCTCGGAAACTAAAATTGTTTCACTGAACCACCCGAACAAAAACTCTCCCAACTTCCGCCTTTGGAAATCAGAATTGTTGTGAACCACAGCGGTTCAATGTTTAAAGGAGTAGACTCAACCCACTTTGTTCAGCTAGCCAACTATGACTCCATAGCCAACTAGCAGACTAGCATCCAATAACAATAACACACCGTTTAGCGCCAACACTTGGTCACAACAAACCACCAATATTGTGATATCACACTAAACAGATCATTCGTGTCTGTGTCAAGTTCCTTATATGACGCAGCAATGATTAGACGTTGGCTAGCTAGGACAAGTAAATTGTGGTTAGCTACTACAGTACAGCCAAATGGTCATGTTGGGTAGCTAGCAATGGCCACTGTGTCGACTCTGTTTGAAGAACGGCTAGCTAGCTAGCTTCGTGCTACAGCTGGCACGGCCGAGGACACTGCCAAGACACAGTAACTACCCACAACAACCCACGAAGCCTAGCTATGACGCCGTAGCCAACCTGCAAGCTAGCATCCATTAACACACAACTTAGCATCAACACCTGGCCACAACAAACTGCCAAGAGTGTGTCAGCACACCAAACAGACAATTCAAGTCCGTGTCGAGTTCCCTTCACAACGCAGCAAAAAAAAAAAAAATAATAATAATAATAATAATAATTAAACGTTGGAACCAGCTCTCCAGCGTTGCTAATCGTTACCAATAGCTACCCGCTAGCTAGCTAGCCTCGTGCCTCGATACTAGTCCACAATTACCTATGGAAAGCTACTACAACCACAATACTAACCTACAATAAATTCAATACCTAACTACAGCTAGCTACCTACCTACGATCTAATACATGGTTAAGCAAAAGTTAAACGTTGGGTAGGAGTACATTACCGTTGGAACCAGCTCTCCAGCGTTGCTAATCGTTACCAATAGCTACCCGCCCAAGAGCCCTTAATGGTATTTGTAGTGAGAACAATGCCCGACTGAGATGGATCAGGACGGTTAAGGAGGCTCATTTCAAGGCTGAC
Source organism: Coregonus lavaretus (assembly GCF_964263955.1). Lineage (NCBI taxonomy): Eukaryota > Metazoa > Chordata > Actinopteri > Salmoniformes > Salmonidae > Coregonus > Coregonus lavaretus. The sequence goes on along the minus strand of NC_140024.1, from coordinate 23,808,807 downwards.
CAGACAGAGTGAGCCGTGTGATGTGAAGTGGAGAGGTTAAGCTACTGCCAAGACTATCCTCTCTGGGAGTAAGGACAGGAGGTTCACTCTTTTCCCCCGGTGGTCCACTGGCTGGACCTTTTTGAAGGCAGATGTTTCTTTTTTTAGAGAGAATTTATGACACTACCAGCAACATGAAACAACATGAAAACCTACTCAATTTAATAACAATTAATCTATCCAACAGTGTTGGACTGTAGCAGACTGTTAGTTGGTTGTTGGTTATTTGTGACTTGGTCATTTAACCACTTACAAAAAACCACCTCAATTCATAAAATACCAGTTGTTGGAAAATGGTAAGAGACAAGGGCAAGTGTTGTGGGACTGTAGCTAACGGCTATGAGCCATTGTGTGTTGAAGAGGTGTACATGATGTGGTTAGGCTATTAATTGTTTCCTAAAAGAGCTAAATTACATGCTCGGTAAATAAGTGATGTCATGCTGTTGACAGGTTACATTTTTCATAGGGGTGCAAGGAACTGAAGTGTTTGCCGGAATGTCCCTTCTTTCATTATTCTTCTCTAGTATTAATCCAATGAAACTGTTCAAATCAGTAAGGAAAAGTCAATAGCTCTATACATTTTACAAGGGAATGTAGTTATGAATTCATGTGGATTTAACGGTCAGAAGGTTCAGTGAACTGTATTTATGGTCTGAGTATTGCTCTGAAGTGAAACCATGGGCATTATGCCCGATGAGGAATCTGGGGGGCTGTGTAGCTGCAGGCCTCTGCCTCACACAGTCATGGTCACACCGTCACGCTCTCACACACACACACACCGACAGCTGTCTTCTTGCTAGTGGTTTTCAATTCACTGGTAAGGCTGGGGCTGTTGGCTGGGTCTGGGTGAGAGGCCACTAGGCCAATGCCCTAGCTGCGGCAGTCGTTTGTCACCTTCCAGGCACTCCCATGCCATCGGGGCCATTGTGCATTCCACAGGGCATCACAGTCAACTCGTATAGCCTGGGCAGAAACCCAGTGGCCTGTACCTGCACCTGTCAGGACTGGGAAGCAGGCCAAGCAGAGAGAAGTCTTCCAGAACTGGAGCTGAAGCCTTTCGGAACTGGAATGTGTCCCGTGTGTTCTCACTCCAGCTAGCAGCTGCAGTGATGAGGCTTGAGAGGAATCATGAGTAGGAGGATTATGTGTACCTATCTAGTACATGACAGTGTTGTTTCCCATCTTTTTAGGATAACAGCCATGCTGCTGTGTTACTGATGGGACTGTCCCACATGGTGAAAGGACTTGAGGGACAGAATGTAGCCTGTAGAATGTAGCCTATAGAATATTGTATTGTAAGTCATAGGAAATGTGGGCTGAAACTGAAAAGAGAGAAAATATGTAGGCTGTGTAATGCATTGAAAGTAATGTATTGGATAGTGTATACACAGTTCTCTATATGGATAACATGTACAGTGCCTTTAAAGTATTCACACACCCTTTTTCACATTTTGTTGTTACAACCTGAATATAAAATGGATTAAATAGAGATTTTTTTTGTCACTGGCCTACACACAATACATTTACATTACATTTACGTCATTTAGCAGACGCTCTTATCCAGAGCGACTTACAAATAGGTGCATTCACCTTATAGCCAGTGGGATAACCACTTTACAATGTATTTATTTATTATAAAAACATTTTTTTTGGGGGGGGGGGGGGGGGTAGAAGGATTACTTTATCCTATCCCAGGTATTCCTTAAAGAGGTGGGGTTTCAAATGTCTCCGGAAGGTGGTGAGTGACTCCGCTGTCCTGGCGTCGTGAGGGAGCTTGTTCCACCATTGGGGTGCCAGGGCAGCGAACAGTTTTGACTGGGCTGAGCGGGAACTATGCTTCCGCAGAGGTAGGGGAGCCAGCAGGCCAGAGGTGGATGAACGCAGTGCCCTCGTTTGGGTGTAGGGACTGATCAGAGCCTGAAGGTACGGAGGTGCCGTTCCCCTCACAGCTCCGTAGGCAAGCACCATGGTCTTGTAGCAGATGCGAGCTTCAACTGGAAGCCAGTGGAGTGTGCGGAGGAGCGGGGTGACGTGAGAGAACTTGGGAAGGTTGAACAACAGACGGGCTGCGGCATTCTGGATGAGTTGTAGGGGTTTAATGGCACAGGCAGGGAGCCCAGCCAACAGCGAGTTGCAGTAATCCAGACGGGAGATGACAAGTGCCTGGATTAGGACCTGTGCCGCTTCCTGTGTAAGGCAGGGTCGTACTCTCTGAATGTTGTAGAGCATGAACCTACAGGATCGGGTCACCGCCTTGATGTTAGCGGAGAACGACAGGGTGTTGTCCAGGGTCACGCCAAGGCTCTCCGCTCTCTGGGAGGAGGACACAACGGAGTTGTCAACCGTGATGGCAAGATCATGGAACAGGCAGTCCTTCCCCGGGAGGAAGAACAGCTCCGTCTTGCCAAGGTTCAGCTTGAGGTGGTGATCCGTCATCCATACTGATATGTCTGCCAGAGATGCGATTCGCCACCTGGTTATCAGAAGGGGGAAAGGAGAAGATTAGTTGTGTGTCGTCAGCGTAGCAATGATAGGAGAGGCCATGTGAGGATATGACAGAGCCAAGTGACTTGGTGTATAGCGAGAATAGGAGAGGGCCTAGAACTGAGCCCTGGGGGACACCAGTGGTGAGAGCACGTGGTGCGGAGACAGCTTCTCGCCACGCCACTTGGTAGGAGCGACCGGTCAGGTAGGACGCAATCCAAGAGTGAGCCGCGCCGGAGATGCCCAGCTCGGAGAGGGTGGAGAGGAGGATCTGATGGTTCACAGTATCAAAGGCAGCAGACAGGTCTAGAAGGACAAGAACAGAGGAGAGAGAGTTAGCTTTAGCAGTGCGGAGAGCCTCCGTGACACAGAGAAGAGCAGTCTCAGTTGAATGACCAGTCTTGAAACCTGACTGGTTTGGATCAAGAAGGTCATTCTGAGAGAGATAGCAAGAGAGTTGGCTAAAGACGGCACGCTCAATAGTTTTGGAGAGAAAAGAAAGAAGGGATACTGGTCTGTAGTTGTTGACATCAGAGGGATCGAGTGTTGGTTTTTTGAGAAGGGGTGCAACTCTCGCTCTCTTGAAGACGGAAGGGACATAGCCAGCGGTCAAGGATGAGTTGATCAGCGAGGTGAGGTAAGGGAGAAGGACACCGGAGATGGTCTGGAGAAGAGAGGAGGGGATAGGGTCAAGCGGGCAGGTTGTTGGGCGGCCTGCCGTCACAAGTCGCAAGATTTTATCTGGAGAGAGAGGGGAGAAAGAAGTCAAAGCATAGGGTAGGGCAGTGTGAGCAGGACCAGCAGTGTCATTTGACTTAATAATAATAATAATAATATGCCATTTAGCAGACGCTTTTATCCAAAGCGACTTACAGTCGTGCGTGCATACATTTTTGTGTATGGGTGGTCCCGGGGATCGAACCCACTACCTTGGCGTTACAAGTGCCGTGCTCTACCAGCTGAGCTACAGAGGACAGCTGGTAGAGCACGGCGCTTGTAACGCCAAGGTAGTGGGTTCGATCCCCGGGACCACCCATACACAAAAATGTATGCACGCACAACTGTAAGTCGCTTTGGATAAAAGCGTCTGCTAAATAGCATATTATTATTATTATTAAGTCAAATGACACTGCTGGTCCTGCTCACACTGCCCTACCCCATGCTTTGACTTCTTTCTCCCCTCTCTCTCCAGATAAAATCTTGCGACTTGTGACGGCAGGCCGCCCAACAACCTGCCCGCTTGACCCTATCCCCTCCTCTCTTCTCCAGACCATCTCCGGTGACCTTCTCCCTTACCTCACCTCGCTGATCAACTCATCCTTGACCGCTGGCTATGTCCCTTCCGTCTTCAAGAGAGCGAGAGTTGCACCCCTTCTCAAAAAACGGGATTCAGCAGGGAGCAGAATGTGGCAAAGAGCTTCCTAGGGTTAGAGGCAGATGCTTGGAATTTAGAGTGGTAGAAAGTGGCCTTAGCAGCAGAAACAGATGAAGAAAATGTAGAGAGGAGGGAGTGAAAAGATGCCAGGTCCGCAGGGAGTCTAGTTTTCTTCAATTTCCGCTCAGCTGCCCGGAGCTCTGTTCTGTGAGCTCGCAATGAGTCATCAAGCCACGGAGCTGGAGGGGAGGACCGAGCCGGCCGGGAGGATAGGGGACATAGAGAGTCAAAGGATGCAGAAAGGGAGGAGAGGAGGATTGAGTAGGCAGAATCAGGAGATTGGAGGGAGAAGGATTGAGCAGAGGGAAGAGATGATAGGATGGAAGAGGAGAGAGTAGCGGGAGAGAGAGAGCGAAGGTTGCGATGGCGCATTACCATCTGTGTAGGGGCAGAGTGAGTAGTGTTGGAGGAGAGGGAGAGAGAAAAGGATACAAAGTAGTGGTCGGAGACTTGGAGGGGAGTTGCAGTGAGATTAGTAGAACAACAGCATCTAGTAAAGATGAGGTCAAGCGTATTGCCTGCCTTGTGAGTAGGGGGGGACGGTGAGAGGGTGAGGTCAAAAGAGGAGAGGAGTGGAAAGAAGGAGGCAGAGAGAAATGAGTCAAATGTAGACGTAGGGAGGTTGAAATCCCCATAATGTCAAAGTGGAATTACGTTTTTAGAAATTTGACTTGTTGACATGCTCTTCTCCTACCAACTGAATTGAATTAAAATGAAAAGCTGAAATGTCTTTAGTCAATAAGTATTCAACCCCTTTGTTATGGCAATCCTAAATAAGTTCAGGAGTAAAAATGTGCTTAACAAGTCACTCTGTGTACAATAATGGTGTTTAGCATGATTTCTTAATGACTACCTCATCTCTGTACCCAACACATACAATTATCTGTAAGGTCCTCAGTCGAGCAGTGAATTTCAAACACCAATTCAACCACAAATACCAGTGAGGTTTTCAAATGCCTGGCAAAGAAGGGTAGATGGGTTGGTAGATGGGTAAAAATAAAATAAAAGTAGACATTGAATATCCCTTTGAGCATGCTGAAGTTATTAATTACACTTTGGATGGTGTATCAATACACCCAGTCACTACAAAGACACAGGCGGCCTTCCTAACTCAGTTTCCGGAGAGGAAGGAAACCGCTCAGGGATTTCACTATGAGGCCAATGGTCACTTTTAAAACAGTTACAGAGTTTAATGGCTGTGACAGGAGAACTGGGGATGGATTGTAGTAACTCCACAATACTAACCTAATTGACAGAGTGAAAAGAAGGAAGCCTGTACAGAATACAAATATTACAAAACATGCGTCCTGTTTGCAACAAGGCACTAAAATAATACTTCAAAAAATGTGGCAAAGCAATTAGCTTCTTGTCCTGAATACAAAGTGTTATGTTTGGGGCAAATACAACACATTACTGAGTACCACTCCATATTTTCAAGCATAGTGGTGGCTGCATTATGTTATGGGTATGCTTGTAATTGTTAAGGACTGGGGAGTTTTTCAGGATAAAAAAAGAAACGGAATGGCGCTAAGCACAGGCAAAATCCTAGAGGAAAACCTGGTTCAGTCTGCTTTCCACCAGACACCTGGGAGATGAATTCACCTTTCAGCAGGACAATAACCTAAAACACAAGGCCAAATCTACACTGGAGTTGCTTACCAAGAAGACGGTGAATGTTCCTGAGTGACCGAGTTACAGTTTTGACCTAAATCTACTTGAAAATCTATGGCAAGACCTGAAAAAGGGTTGTCTAGCAATGATCAACAACCAATTTGACAGAGCTTGAAGAATAATGGGCAAATGTTGCATAATCCATGTGTGGAAAGCTCTTCGAGACTTACTCAGAAAGACTCACAGCTGTAATGGCTGCCAAAGGTGCTTCTACAAAGTATTGACTCGGGTGTGAATACTTATGTAAATGAGAGATTTCTGTTTCATGGTCAATAAATGTGCTAACATTTCTAAACTTGTTTTCACTTTGTCATTGTGGGTAGATGGGTGAGAAAAAAACATTTATTTAATCCATTTTGAATTCAGGCTGTAACATAACAAAATGTGGAATAAGTTGAGGTGTATGAATACTTTCTGAAGGCACTGTATTTCAGCCATCTTTGATGGAATTTTAAGTGAACCTACAGCATTGTAACGACTACATCCCACCTACACTCTTGTCTACAGAACAGACTGGTAGTACTATTCTTTTGTGAGATCTTCCTGTAGGGAAGTCAGTGGCCACATTTTTGCAAAAGCAGTCGTTCTTGAGCGTCTCAGGAATTCCTCTGTCTGGAGGAGTCTCCCAGGTTGCATCCCAAATGCACCCTATTCCCTATTTAGTGCACTACTTTTGACCAGAGCCCTATATCCCCAGGTCAAAGGTAGTGCACTACATAGGGAATAGGGTGCTATTTGGGATGTTTCCCAACGCAAGCTGTGTGTTCCAGGGAGATTGATGTGTGCTGTATGGAGATGATGTTTATGCTTAGGCAGCGAGGCAGGCTTCACAAACACCCACCCAGAACCATATTGTGGTCTGTATAATGAGTCACTTCTGAATTTTGCTCATCTAGTGCTTTAGCTCCTGGTGCCTCCAGTTGACATGGAGATGTAGTGGAGTGTGAACCAGAAGAGGTGTGTGTGTGTGTGTGTGTGTGTGACTGTTTAGTTATCGACAGTGTTTACACTGCATGTTTCAGGAGGTCCACGGGGCAGCGATTGCAAATGCTGCTGTCATGTCTGCTCTGTCTCAACCCTTCGTTGAGTGACCGGTTCAGGAGCTGAGATTCATGCCTGATGCCTTTTACTTCCTGTCGTTGCTGTCCTTTTAAAAAGCTTTCACAACCTCCTTATGACTGCGGGGAAACAGTAGTCAAAGCTGGTGGAACAGAAACACGAAAACATTACTGTTCTCTTTCCCCGAAAAGCCCCTCAGAAGGGATTTTACCAGACATGACTAGTAAACAGACTACCTGTATGCAGGACTATATCATACAACTCAGTTGGTCTATAATTTGATATCTACACCTGACATCTTAGTGGACTCCCTCTTCCTGTTTCCCTGCATTGTAGCTGGGTTTGATCATGTTCCTCCTCCTGCATAATCCTCCAACTGTTGTGGGTGGAGAGTTGTGTGGGTGAGTGACCTCATGGTACTGTAAAGGGCTTTGGTCTTGGAGAGAATGTGTCATTCAGTATCTGCAGGGTATATTTTACTCACTCACTTCTCCAAGCTGACTGCCTTGCCTTTTGATGTGGTTCTACTGCCTCCACTGAAAGAGGATAATATACTTATCAATCTGGGACTGTTGCAGTTTGTGGGTACATTGTCATTCCCCCTCTCTCTTTTTGTTTTGATAATGTCAGGGCAAAGATTACTACAAGCAGTTTGTGTAACTGTGGCAACCCATGACTGAACGGACATGTTGGAGAGGTGGGCTGTCAGTAGCTATCAGGTCGCAGGTAGGAGCGACTAGAGGTAGATGCCAAGTATTTATTTAGGACCAGGAGAGGCTAATCCTAGATATGTGCCTGTGGGCAACCTTGACTACACGGAGCGTCCAGAGACAGTGGGTTGAGAAGATGTGGGAGGCTGTAACAGATAGTTGATAGATGAGGCAGGAGATGGCCTCTGTCTTGGTCCTTCTCTAGTTACCCTCCAACAGGTCTGTCCGGGGTCAGAGGCTCCTCTCCTCTCTGGGTGAAACCTTACCTCTGTGTTTAATGCTGCTGCCTACTGACACAGACCACCTGACCCCAACTCACACACACTCACACACATGGAATGCAGTGTGTACACACTGTGTGTGTATTTGTTGATGGAGGGAATCCAGATGCCGTGCTAATGAGATACATGTGAAGCTGATAAATCACCAAGGAAACCAGGCAGCAGGAACACCACATGCAGCAGGAACATGCAGCAGGAATAGTCACCACACACCACCTAACTTCTGCAACAGTGTGTGTTTTTGTCTTTTGATTGTACATAGTAGGTTTGCATGTGTGGTACCCATGCACTGAAGCACTGGCGTACTGTCTCTCTACCGCACCTAGAGCCCTGGTCCTCACACACTGAGCACCCTTTGGTGTTTCTTAGGACTTTTAATACACAATTCTGTACACAAGCACAAGAAGGGCTGTGTCCACACACTCCATCAAACTAACATGGCCCACCCTGTTTAGTCTGAGAAGCTCATGTGTGTTTCTGTAATCATTCATGTGGGGTCTGGCTGCATGGAGAAGATGGTCTGACATCACTAAGCTATTGTTCACAGGCGCTCTGTGTAAAATGGATGTATCATAATCCGCTACATGCTCCGGGAATACATTAGAACCTTAGCCTCAGTTTATCAAGAAGATCTTTAGGAAGCCTGCTGCGTCACTCACTGTTAGCTTCACACCAGATGTGCTCTCTGAGTAGTTTTTTTTACCACGTCTTTCTCCCCAAACAAATCCATCTAACTTGCAGTAGGCCAATTTGAGTTCATCATGGTTGAATGTAGAATTGGCCATGGGGGTTAGATTTCTGCAATATGAAACCTGATCAAATCTGAGGTAGATGTGATTCTATTCCAACCTTCATTGTGTTAACCCGAGGACATGTGCTGTTATAGAGCCAGCCCGACATTATATGATGAAGCTGTATTGTATTGTATTGGTGGACACACAGACAGACACACACATACACACACACACAGTATTGTATTTGCGACCACATTGATGTGTTCTGTCCGTGTATTGAATCCCCATCCCAGTGGCCCTCCAGTGTTGTAGTCTCCTATTGTATTAGAGACCATGTTACAGAAACCAGGCCTGGGGATTCCCAGCAGGACTAGGCTTATCCATTGATCTATTGAACTACATGGTCTCTTTCTCTCGCTATGTACTCTATCCTCCTTTCCCTCCATCTTTCTCTCTCTCTCTCTCTCTCTCTCTCTCTCTCTCTCTCTCTCTCTCTCTCTCTCTCTCTCTCTCTCTCTCTCTCTCTCTCTCTCTCTCTCTCTCTCTCTCTGTCCATGCTCTATCCCCTTTTCTCTTTCTCTGTTCATCCCTCTCTCACGCCTGCTAAATGAGGTGGGTCACATTTCACCTTGGGTTGTTTTCCTTACAATGTTTTGTTGTTGACCATGAGTAGGCTTATATGCTTCAGCTACTATTCTGCTTTCAGATATTCATAAGCCTACAGATATTATTCTCAACTATGGTCATGCTGATGCCTATGGGTTGGTGATGAGGAATAAACGTATCCTTTATTAGACATTGAGATGTATGATAAATGTGAATCAGGTGTGTGAGTCTCTTTCTTTCCTCGCTCCTCTCCTTGTCAGACAGCGCTTGGCTGGAGGTGACCTTGGTAGCGCGGAGCAGGCAGAGGTCCTTGCCTGTGTACTCGTCTCTGCCTGCCTGGCTTGGCTGGCTGCAGCCCTTATTGACTGGTGTTAATTGAATGGATGTGGTCTGGAGGACAGGACAGGAAAAATGACAGGTGGATATATAGGGGTGACGTCACAGTAGCAGGGAAACAGACATGGATATGGGGTCATCTGGAAGCCAAGGGCTGAGCCTGCTCACAAACAACCATAAAAAACACCCCATTTACTTACCTACTGTAAACCTAATCATCTGAACATTATCATAAAAAACGATGCCATTATTCTACCTTATAATTTCACTGGACATGTCCATTGTACTTTCCATATCCCTTTCTCCCACAGTGGGATTGTTTGCAGTGTACTGGAAGGTGTTTCAAAATCTTACTAGATCTCAGCAAATCCTTCCTCGTCTGAGTGAGGGAATAGGAAGGATAGCAGGCTGGTGTGGTCATCCATGTTTGATAGCAGGGGATCCTCTCGTTAGCCTGCCGCAGTCGTCTCATGCCAAGCATATCTTATGTCAAAATATTTTTATTTATTATTGCAATAATAAAGACTTGTCTAAATGATGAGTGACGGTTGGTTGTTACTAAGAACATTATTGGTGACAAGCTCAAAATTAAATTAATTTGGAACCACAACAATCGTTTTTTTAGCAGCGAAATAAAATTAATGTCAGTTCTTCAGTTTGATGCCAGTCATTTCATTTTTTAAGGCTCCCTCTGGCAGCCTAATAAAGAGATATAGATGTTTAAGTTTATTGCTAATTTCTGTCAACATGGATTGGGGGGGGACTGTGGATGATCTTCATTTGTTAAGAAGGGGGAGGAGTTAAGTATGTGTAAATACTGTCAGTGATTCTATTTAAACTGACCTGTCGAATACCTACGCAGTATTCAAATTATGAACTAGGATAAATATAGATTACATAACTATTATAATAACCATAACCTTTATGCTATTATGCCTCAATACCTACTAACCACCTTGACAATACATACTGCCAATACCATAATAATACATAGATTATCTCAAACCAAACTAGTATGCCTCAAATTAGATTCTTCTAGACAAGTGGGAAACCACAGTCTTTAATTTTTGGCATTTTGACAAACATTCATATTCACCTCTGAACTTGAACACATCTCACAGAGGAGAAAGATCCTGTGGGTCCCCATGAGTGTCCGTGTGCAGGGGTACGAAGGCCTAATGGATGCAGACGAGGTCAGTGTAAGGGGGTAACGGGCATTAACTGGCCGTGTCCGAATACCCATACTTGTTTAATAGTATGCGACATTTCGAAAATCAAGTATACTTTAAATGCCCGGATGTCATACTCATTTCAGCTTTGACAACCACTGATCATTTACATATGGGGATGCGCTACCGAAATCAACGAATAGTGGAGAAACAACGTAATCGTGCATGACGCATTCTCTATGCGAGAAAGGAATGTTTTATAATATGAGGATTTTCGAAATATCAAGTGTGGTTTAAATGCCAGTACGTTATACTCATTTTGGCTCTTCATATAGTAGAATTCGATGCACACTTTTCCATAATGCATTGTAAGAGATGGGCTGCGAGTGATAGGCCCTAGTTCTCTTCAAGTAGCCAAACAACAAAACTAGGCTACTTTATTGGGAAGATGCCAAATAGCAAAGCTTCTGCAGTTGTGTTCAAATGTAGGATAAGTGGTATTTGTTCTCAAAATGATCACGAGTATTGTATCGTAGGCTACATCTTTGAAAACAAATATATATTTTTTTTTATTATACCAAATGTGGATTTCTGTTTTCTCATTGAAAAGTGTTTCTTGTTTTCTTGGCCTTCGTCAGAGCTTTTAAACTAAATACTAAACCATCTTTTGATTTCTGAGTTTCAGGAATGTGGCTGCGTTTATTGATGTCATGTTAATCAGGCCTTTTGATTTGAACATATGCATTGTTTTAGTTTTGTAAGCTAGGCTACCTATTTAATTTATGGATCAAGCATTAGCAATCATTCTGATCTCATTCCCAATGATCAGTGCTTTAGTTTATTATGTTGCTGTCCAGCGGTTCTGAATTTGCGATGCACCCAACTGTCCACGTTTTTCTGTGCAATAGCCTTTTTATAACAGGCATTTGAAAAGTTTTGGTGTGTGTACTAGGCTAATTGATTTAATTTATATATGTTACAGCACTTTGGTTTCACTAATAAAAATGTTGAAATGGCACAAATGATCTGTTTCTGTTTTCAGTCCTTTTTAAATAGGATAGATGGGCTATATGGGCTACAATATAGGTTGAATGTGATAGTCTGCCTATAACCAGCCTGAGTAGGCCTATAACTCCATTCCTATTCCAGTTTAGAGAAATGTATTTAAATTAGAATTAAGCTATTATCAGGCTGGTTAAAGCGATACATGTCTGTTGAATTTGGAAAAATCCACCCGCACTAGGCCCCGCCCCGCCCCGCCCCGCCCCGCCCCGCCCCACCTACTCAGCCAGTCATAATGCATACTTTTTACAAAACCGGTACATGCTAAAAAGGATGCGACGATGAGTACATAGTATGTAGTTTAAGTACGCTAGTATGGGTATTTGGACACGGCCTCGGTGCACTTCCACCATGGCCTTGCTAACCTCTGACCCGTCAGCACAGAGAGAGGCCTTGTGTCCCTGGAGGACCAGGAGAAGTGTTCTGTTTGACAGGTTAACCTCAAGGCCAAGGCTCCACTCTCCTTCTCTGAACAGAGGTGCTTTTATATCTGTGAGATTCTCTGTATTGAGAATGGCAGGTAGATAGTTCTATAGATCGTTGGAGAGTGATTTCCTAACTTGAGCAGGTTGTTCTGGTCAATCCGGGAGGTTGTACATGAGGTAGGCAATCCTCCCCTTACTCTGTCTAGATATATAGACTGTTGATTACAGACTTGAACCCTCTGAGTGTGTATCAACCAGGTGCAGTTACTTCTCCTTGTCAGACACAGAGTAATATGCAGGATATGTTCTTTCAGTCGTCTCTGAGTGGCACATGGCTTATTTCTGTCTGTCTGGGTTACAGATAAATTGAGTTTCAGGTTGTCTGAGTGGCTGCCCGGTCTGCCTGCTCAGTGACAGACAGACCGACGGCGGTGTTCTTCTCACATTGTTTAAATCCAGACACAGACATCACTTCAGTTTTGATCCCCTTCGTTTTTCCTAGACAACAGATGGACTGTATTTGAAAACTTGTGAATTTGTCATAGGCTCTAACTCACAAGAATGAATTCTGTGAAGTATTACTAATGCAGTGTGGTGTGGTCACACCTGTCTTAGCTTCATGGAAAATAACTAAGTAGATGTATTTTCTTTGTTCTCATATACTGAGCTCACCCTCCATTCTCCCCAGGTGTAGACACACCCCCCACACCGCCCGCCAAGATGGTGGCCCTGTCGCTGAAGATCTGCATCCGCCAGTGCAACCTGGTGAAGACCATGCAGTTTGAGCCGTCCACAGCCGTCTACGACGCCTGCAGAATCATCAGAGAGAGGGTCCCCGAGGCCCAGATCGGACAAGGTACAGTCACAACACACAGACATACAGGTGAAAGCAAGGGCACCACATGGCTTTCACCTGTCCAGTCATGTCTTAGCACTGATTACCTCAAGGAAGGGAGGATGCACTTTAGAAGAATTCGAATGGTACCTGCCTCTCAAAACCACTTGAAATAAGTGCTTAGAAATGCATAATTCATCCTAATGCTAATGGTAACTTCTATTGCTGTTGTCTTCCAGCCTCAGACTACGGTCTGTTCCTTTCTGATGAGGATCCCAGGAAAGGCATCTGGCTGCAGTCAGGAAGAACTCTGGATTATTACATGCTGCGGAACGGGGTAAAAACCTACCTAAAGCATACCTACAGTAACCCCTAGTGATCTGACCAGTCTTATACTGTAGCGAGGGTTCTATACTGTAATTGGGGTTCTTTGTAGTTGTTGCCATGGAGAGAGTATGTAAAGTATGAGATGTATGGTGCTGGTGAAAAATGTTGACAGATCACATACTGTAACACACACACGCCACACACTGACACTACTCTTGATTGAAGTCTGTCCGAAAAGATCACACACACCAAACATGTGTTCATAGGATGTGTTTTCCATTGGTGTTTTCTCTCTAAACAAGTGCTGTGTGTTTAAAGCAGGATGAAGTGCCAGGCCTGTTGGAATGACAGAGTATGTAGTTCAGAGGCAAACCATTTTCATATTGCTGTGTGTGAGAAATGAGAGAGTTGTGAGGAAGGAATAGGCAACCGTTAAATTAGATCCCTCTCTCCTTCGACTGGCTAAATGTTTGATCACTCGCTCTCCTTTTCGCCACATTCACAGTTTCTTTTGCTCTCTCTTTCTCTTCTCTCTCTCAGGATATCCTTGAATACAAGAAGAAACAGAGACCATTGAAGATCAAAATGCTGGATGGGGCTGTGAAAACCATCATGGTGGACGACTCCAAAACCGTGGGAGAGCTGCTAGTGACGATATGCAGTAGAATAGGTGAGTGGTCCATTATTTGTAAAAACACCTATCATAGGAAAGCTAGTGGGTTGAGGTTGTCTCAAAGTGATGATGTGCAGTAGAATGTGAGTCTGCTTCCTTTTTACTACACTTAATTCACCTTAACAATTAACCTGGATTACATGATTTGTTTTAACACCTGTCATATGAGAGCCAGTGGTTTGAGGTTGTGTCTGAAAGCGTTTCCCTGTGATTTCAGGCATCACCAACTACGAGGAGTACTCTCTGATCCAGGAGGTGATGGAGGAGAAGAAGGAGGATGGGACGGGCACCCTGAAGAAAGACAGGACTCTGCTCCGAGACGAGAGGAAGATGGAGAAACTCAAAGCCAAGCTTCACACAGACGACGACCGTGAGTTTAGGCCATAGGGTCTCAGTTGAGGCTAAACGTCTCTACATTAACTTTTTAGTCATTTAGCAGAAGCTCTTATCCAGAGCGATTTACAGGAGCAATTGGGGTTAAGTGCCTTGCTCAAGGGCACATCAACATAATTTTCACCTATTTGGCTTGGGGATTCAAACCAGCGACCTTTCGGTTACTGGCCAACGCTCTTAACCACTAGGCTACCTGCCATCTCTACAAATGGCCAATTTAATTTCCCTCAATGTTATTTTTTGATCATTCAACCAAGTTGATAATTTGAGCCAAATATGTTTTGAATAAAGTTAGCAGTAGCAGGATTATTTAGTTGTTAGCTAACTTGCATCTGCTATCCTTGAACATATTGCTCTGTCGTCTGTTCTGAAAATACATTTTGATACATCTGCGTGTTTCATAAGAGTTTGGACAGAAGCAGCAACATTGCCGATTTATTGATTTGACAGCCATTTGTGGTTAAGGCATTATTTTAATAGAGATTTGAGTTGGATACTGTATCGCACATCAAATAGTATTTTCCTCCTTTTTCCTGAGCAGAAGTGTCCATTTCCCATCTGCTGTAGGCAATAGACATCTGTCTTGGGCTGCTGTGATGTGTTCAGTCATAGAGGCCATGGACAGGGCAGCTCCTCTCCAGCCTCTAGATATTGGCACATCCATCAAACTGATGGGCAGTTTAACACCACTATTGACATTATCACTACCCCCCTTCAGGGGAACACTGACGCCAACATGGATTTGGGTTTAGTGTTTTACAAAATATTGAGTTAACCCTTGGGTTGACTATATTGGAGAGAATTATGTTTAGATTTTTAAGTTTATTGAGAACATTTGAATCTGTGCATTTATGAGTTAATCTCAGTATTGATGTGTGTGTTTTCAGTCAACTGGCTTGACCACAGCAGAACGTTCCGTGAGCAGGGGGTGGAGGAGACAGAAACTCTTCTGCTCAGGAGGAAGTTCTTCTACTCAGACCAGAACGTGGACTCACGAGACCCGGTCCAGCTCAACCTGCTCTACGTCCAGGTCTGACCCTCACTGCGGTCTCTCCTCTCCTACTGTTTTTAACATGTCTCTCATCCTTTCCTCTTCCCTCTCCCCTATTCTTTCTAACTCTCACTTTTCTTATCTCATCCTTCTCAGTAACTCTCCACCACTCTCTCCCTCCCCTCTCCTTACCTCTTTCCTATCTCATGCCCTCTCCTCTGTTCTATTTTCCCTGCATAGTAGTCCGCAATTAAGCTCTTCACCAGAAACGTGCTGTAATGGATGAATTTTGATGGATAGAGAACATCTGTTATTCTCGATTTAGCTGGTCATAATAATAATTGCACACACACACACACACACACACACACACACACACACACACACACACACACACACACACACACACACACACACACACACACACACACACACACACACACAGAGACAGCCAGAGCTGGTGCTTCACACTCTGATGTGCCTCATTATCACCACAGCAATGATTACTGCCTCAAGTTGTGTGTGCACGTATGCATATTTGCCTGCATTTCTAAATCATTTCAGTCAGTGCATTTGCGATTTATTGTATTTTGATGTATGCAGCTGGCATATTGAATTTGTGTCATTGTCAAGTCATGGTGTGACTGTGACCCAATTCCCTTGTCTGCTGACAGTGTCCTCTTCTTTGTGACATATGGTCCTAGGGGTCCTGCCTGGTCTTTAACACACACCTCTCCTCTGACCTCTGCTCTTCCTCAAAAGGACTAAAGCACCACTTCCATTGCTAGTCATGTTGTGCTGTCTGTGTGTAATTACCTGTTGTTGTAGTGTGTAAATAGCTGTGAGAGATGGTTCAGCCAGATAAAGGATATGGTTCAATTAGCAGGTAAATGAGACTCCGCAGGCTCTCTGTTCTGGGCTCATAGTCTCTGTATGAGATTAGTCTCTATCAGGCTGATGGACTGTACAACATCCATAAAGGGATCAGGGTTCAGATGAGGTCATTAGAGGTACTAGTGTTAGAGACGTCTTTTGTTTTGATGGGTCACCATGGTTGGGGTCAATTCCATCATTTCAGGATGTGAATTGTGTTTCCCATTCAAGAATGTAAAGAAAATGGAATCAGACACTCCATATTACTGGTGATATATTGGGTTTCATTTTCATCTCTTACCATTCAAGAATTGAAACATCCTTGGAGAACTTTGAGTGGCGTCTCTTATGATGGTGATTATATTGAACATGTGTGCGTTTATCTGTCTCCCAGGCACGAGATGACATCCTGAATGGTTCTCACCCTGTGTCCTTCGACAAGGCTTGTGAGTTTGCAGGGATTCAGGCTCAGATCCAGTTTGGACCGCACATAGAACACAAACACAAGCCTGGATTCCTGGAGTAAGCATCACTTCCTTCTGAAGACTACTTTAACTTTACATAAGGAGAAGAATGATGGTGATGATGAACAGGGCGATTATGATTTTTATCATGAAGGCGATGCTATTCAATACAATGAAGACATATAGCTGGAAGGAATGGATTATTTCAGGGTACTGATAGAAATGTATCATTTCAGGGTACTGAGAGGAATGTGTTATTTCAGGGTACTGATAGAAATGTATTATTTCAGGGTACTGATAGGAATGTGTTATTTCAGGGTACTGATAGAAATGTGTTATTTCAGGGTACTGAGAGGAATGTGTTATTTCAGGGTACTGAGAGGAATGTGTTATTTCAGGGTACTGATAGGAATGTGTTATTTCAGGGTACTGATAGAAATGTGTTATTTCAGGGAACTGATAGAAATGTGTTAGTTCAGGGTACTGAAAGGAATGTGTTAGTTCAGGGTACTGATATAAATGTGTTATTTCAGGGTACTGATAGAAATGTGTTATTTGTTTTCATATTACAAATCCCCACCACATGAAATTGGGTTTTGTTGTTGTTTTAAGCCAGCAGACTTTTCATGGTTTTATGTATGAACTCTCAACCTGTACCTACCTTTTAATTTATTTTAGCCTCAAGGAGTTTCTACCTAAAGAATATATCAAGCAGCGAGGGAATGAAAAGAAAATCTTTCAGGTTGGTCCAGTTTGTTTATGAATCTTATATAAGTAGATATTGCCATTTTATCTTCAATTAATTAGTTTGTTCCTGAATTAATTATTTGAACTTTGGGTTCCTATTCTGTTAAAACGTCTTTGTCCCATACAACTGTTGATAGTCTAAATAAAATGATAAACTGAGTGGTTCGAGCCCCGAATGTTGATTGGCTGAAAGCCATGGTATATGAGACCGTATACCACGGGTATGACAAAACATTTATTTTGACTGTTCTAATTATGTTTATAACCAGTTTATAATGGCAATAAGGCACCTCGGGGCTTTGTGGTATATGGCCAATATACCACGGCTAAGGGCTGTATCCAGGCACTCCGCGTTGCGTCGTGCATAAGAACAGCCCTTAGCCGTGGTATGTTGGCCATATACCACACCCCCTCATTCCTTACTGCTTTAATATATTCTATTCTATTCTATTTTCAAACTCACAGGACCACAAGAACTGTGATGAGATGACAGAGATAGAAGCTAAAGTAAAGTACGTGAAACTAGCCAGGTCCCTGAGGACGTACGGAGTGTCTTTCTTCCTGGTGAAGGTAAGATAACTTGTGTGCATGTCTGTAGCACTAGCAGGTGTGGAAACAAGTGGTTTACAGCTGAATAACAGCAGCTTTTCATGTTCTTGCAACACCAAGGCCTCCAGTTGGCCTCTTTGATATCAGAGGAATGTCTTCTCTTTGGAGTGAACAAAATCCCACCTGAGCATTAGGTTTAAGACCAACCAGATGACTGAAATATGCTCATCTGGCTTCTACCAAAGTACACATTTTCTAGCCTGGTCCCAGATCTATTTGTGCTGTCTTGCCAGCAACGACCATAGGAGTTGGCTAGTACAGTACAAATAAGATCTAGGACCAGGCTAGAAAACTCGCTGACATCATTATTCAGACTCCAGATCAAAAAGATGGAGTCACACCTTCCTAGTTAAGATATGGCAGAGCAACACAGGGCAGTGTGCTAATGATTTGAATGAATTAGACTGAGGAAATATTGCACATTTCATAGTTTCTGGCACACCCATTAATCTTATGTAGATGTGAGCTAAACAAAAGTGTTAGACACGTTTCATACAAATGCTTCATATCAGGATATAGACGTTCAAGTAGAAGTTGAAGCAATGCGTAGAAGTGAAGAACGATCAACTTTTTGATTCAAACACATCACACAGAGATTTATGAGAGGGTAATATAAAGACAAAGAAGTCATAGTTGATGGATTAAAACGGCTCTGGTTGAGGTGATAGAACTGTAGTAAAGCAGTGAACACACACTTACTCCCCCCATCACCTCCGCTGTGAGGTTCAGTGTGTTCCTGGAAAGTGACCAACTGTGTGCCTGCAGCCTATGCACTGGAGTATGGCGTAATGATTATTTCCCTGTGAGCAGGGAGAGAGTGCCCACCTGGAGAGTTAACTAGTGGCTTCTGGCTGCTCCTCTGCCAGGCAGGGTCTGTCCTTTTGGCTGCAGCCCCCATAGGGAGATAAGAGGGGCCTATCCCGGTCCCCCTGGTCGTCACCCCTCCAGTTCGCCTGGTCCCCCCGCCCCCCTTGTCGTCACCCCTCCAGTTTCCCTGGTCCCCCTGGTCGTCACCCCTCCAGTTCCCCTGGTCGTCCTGGTCGTCACCCCTCCAGTTCCCCAGTTCCCCTGGCCCTCACCCCTCCAGTTCCCCTGGCCCTCACCCCCTCCAGTTCCCCTGGCCCTCACCCCCTCCAGTTCCCCTGGCCCTCACCCCCTCCAGTTCCCCTGGTGCCCCCGGCCCTCATCCCTCCAGTTCCCCTGGTCCCCCCAGCCCCCTGGCGCTCACCCCTCCAGAGCCCATAGAGACCCACTCCGCCAGCAAGGCGGCGTAGAGCAACTCTTAAACACTCCTCACCTCTGTCCCTGTGTCACTCCCAATCAACTCTCCCTCTCTCCCTCTGATCAGTCAGAAAAGCCACATGAGATAGAAAGAGAGAAGGACGCTATTTCTATTTTAGGAAAGTGTGAGCGTAAGGCAGTCCATGATGCTTGATGGATTAGACATATTAAGGACTATCTTAACCGTTCATGTGAATACGAAGTTTAAGTAGCTTTTGGTTGCTTATTTCGCTCTGTTCTCTAATGAAGCTTTGTTGCTTTTTATTTTCCATTGTTTTCCATTGACTGTTTGTACTTGTATTAGAAGATGAATAGTATGAATAAGTTGTGTATTTTGCACTGTTCTCTAATGAATGGTAGTTGTTGCTTATTCTCCCATCGTTCCCCAATAAGGTTTTGTTGCTTAATATTTCCCATTGTTCTCTCATGGCTGTTTATAGGAGAAGATGAAGAGTAAGAATAAGCTGGTCCCCAGGCTGTTGGGGATAACCAAAGAGTCCGTGATGAGGGTGGAGGAGAAGACGAAGGACGTGGTGCAGGAGTGGCCCCTCACCACCGTGAAGAGATGGGCCGCCTCGCCCAAGAGCTTCACCCTGGTGAGACCCGCAGTGTGTGTGTGTGTGTTCGTGTCTGTGTGTCTGGTAAGACCCCCTTCCTCAGTGCTGCTGCCTCTACTTCCTGTAGTCCACTACAAGACTGACAGGACTATAGTGTGCCGTACCTGTATACAGTACACTCAGCTTTGAGAAAAACAATCCATTTATATCCTTATATTTCAACTTTTCAAACAGACTTCTTTTTTGCGTCAATGGGCCAATCTGCTTGTTAATAAACTGTCCACAGTGACCTCTTGTATATTTTATACGCAAACACCAATCATTATCTGCCCTCTATCATGTATATCCTTTGTGCTCTATTCTTAGGTAGATTACACTTAGATAGGCTCTGAGTAAAGAAAATGTATATCTGAATGTTTCTCATATACAATTAGTATAAAGACTCTTCTCTTCATTCATTCAATTGTTCAACTTAATTTATTGAACAAACCCCCTTTGTCTTGCCTGCCAATGACTGCCCTTTGTGACTTTACTAAGAGTCAGTGAGTAAAGAAATACTTAATCTAGAATATCTCTTTTTGTAGACATCCTCTCTATGTTGATACAGTTGAGGAATGTTCCCTCTGTGACTGTGTCCCTAATGGCACTCCATTCCCTTTAAAGTGCACTACTTTTGACCAGATAGAATAGGGTGCCATTTGCTATGCAGCCTCTGCATTGATACTGAGGAAGCTATTGAAGTTAAGCTGTGCCTTTTGGTGAATGCTTTGAAATATATTCATACAATTTTATTCAACCAATCATGCATATTCCTTTGTTGGGATGCTTTCATCCATTTTCAAACACCTGCTGGCAGGGTCAGATCAGTTTCATATTCTAAAAGATGACGTCCAGAAATATGACTAAAAAATATAGCAGGATACTCTATGAAATGTCTCCTGATATTTAGCATCCAAAGTGATTTTCTTCTTTCGCCATACAGTTTCTTCCATACAAATTGTGCCTTATGCGGCTCTAACTGTAATTGGTTTAAGCTGACTGTTGCTACAGCCTGCTAGCAGTTTGACGTCTAGGCTCCAGCAGCACAATGTCTGCCGTCTGTTATAACTAACTTATTCCATACGTTCACATTAATCCCCACACACTGAGCCAAGTCCTCTATATAAACAAATGACAAGCAAGAGCCACTGCAGTGGTTGGGATCTTGCTGTTAATATTATTCCACTAAGAAATGCTGTGTACAGTTTGGTATTAGCTGGAGCATTTGTCATGAGGCCTCTGTGTGTATTAGTCCAGTATGAAATGCAGCATTTGACGTTGCTGGCCTGTGTTTGACTGTTGTAGGATTTGGTATGAAGCACTGTGTGTTACCCTCTGGTAGGAATGTGCAGGATTTGGTATAAGGCTCTGTTTGTCTGTTGTAGGCTTTTGTATTAGTCCAATATAAAATGCTATATTAGGATTTTGGGGAGGACCAGGAGAGTTACTACTCAGCCCAGACAACTGTCCAGTATGAAATGCAGCATGTACATGTAGTATGAAGCTCTCTGTGTTTGCCTGTCTGCTGTAGGATTTTGGGGAGTACCAGGAGAGTTACTACTCAGTCCAGACCACTGAGGGAGAACAAATCTCTCAGCTCATTGCTGGATACATCGACATCATCCTCAAAAAGGTGAGTGTGGAAAACCCTTTCCCATCGTAGCTTGATTATTGTTCCTTCAAGCCGGATTACAACCAGTGACTTATTAAAGTGAGGAACACTGCTTCTAGAAAACATCAATGCTCCCATGCATGTCCAAATAGTTATGTCTAAACTTATCTGGCAATCACAATATGTGTACACATAGATGTATGTTGGCTTTTAGAGATAGAATAGCCATTCATTGTCAACTTTGATCTAAATGTCACTTTGTGAATTTCTCTCTTTCTCTCTGTCTCTGTAGAAGCAAAGTAAAGACCGTTTTGGTTTAGAAGGAGATGAAGAATCCACCATGCTGGAAGAATCGGTCTCCCCAAAGAAGTATGTGAACTGTTATATAAATCCTATAAACTCAGTAACATACAATAGCAGTCTCCTACAGACCAGGGTTGTGTTCATTAGGTCATGCAACAGAAAACATTTGAGTGTTTATTATTGGAGAAGTCCAGGCAGTCTCTCCTGTTTTTGTCTGTTTTCTTCCATTTGGTGGCTAATGAAGCCAACATGGCATCAGTCCCATTTTATGTTCCAGCTACAATGTATATATCTCATAAATACATCTTACTGTCCACATGAACACTTCCCCTCAGTGGATAGTATTGTCCCTTAGAGAAACTCCAACAGAGGAAGTTAATCCTTTCTCTTTTTCTCTGTTCTCTCCGTCCGGATAAACAACATTTTTATCTGGACATCCCTAATTACACGTGTATTAGTCCCTTTATCTACATAGAGCTGTCGTTAAATAACGTAAGCTGTTTTCCTGTCTAGTCTCAATTGATGTTTCCTTTCCTGTACTGAGGGAATATTGGCCTTGGTTGTTTCCCAAATGGCTCCATATTCAGTGCACTACTTTTGACCAGAGCCCTATGTGCCCTGATCAAAAGTAGCACACTAATTAGGGAATAGGGTGCCATTTGGGATGCAGCCCTTGTGTTGTTCCCCTATCTGGGCCAGTCAGTGTGGAGGGTAGCATAGAGGGCCTAAGGCAAAACACAAGCATTAATACTGCAAACTCACAGGAAACCAAACCTGGAAGGCTTCATCTGAAGAATAACAAAAGAATCTTGTTCCTGGAAGAACACAATGAGGGTTTGATGTCGGCCGGGGTTCCTGTTAGCACCACATGCGCACACACACATGCACTCTCTCACACACTCGGAGTCTGGCAAACAATCCTTCGATAGTTGGGCCACCTGTGGATGGGAAAGGAGAAGCTCTCTCTGCTATGAGATAATTATGTGATAAATATTGAGTAAGTATCACAGATGCGTTTTTTATAAAATCATACGTAGTTGATTAATGTTGAATTTATTGTGTCCGTTTATCTCCAGGTCGACGATACTGCAGCAGCAGTTTAACCGTGTGGGTCGTGTGGAGCATGGCTCTGTGGCTCTACCAGGGGTGATCAGGTCTGGCTCTATAGGGACCGAGTCTCTCAGCATGGGCACCATGCCTTCTGCACAGCAACAGGTCACCATGGGACAGATGCACCGAGGACACATGCCACCACTGGTGAGAGCAGGAATGCAATGTTACATGTTCTCACACACACACACTTTCTATTTCTCCCCTCTTCATTCTGTATTTCTCTCTGTTTCTCTCTCCACCTCTCTTTCTCTCTTTCTCGCTCGCTCGCTCTCTCTCTCTGTCTCTCGCTCTGTCTGTCTCTCGCTCTGTCTGTCTCTCGCTCTGTCTGTCTCTCGCTCTGTCTGTCTCTCGCTCTGTCTGTCTCTCGCTCTGTCGCTCTGTCTCTCGCTCTGTCGCTCTGTCTCTCGCTCTGTCTCTCGCTCTGTCTCTCGCTCTGTCGCTCTGTCTCTCGCTCTGTCTCTCGCTCTGTCTGTCGCTCTGTCGCTCTCTCTGTCGCTCTCTCTGTCTCTCGCTCTGTCTCTCGCTCTGTCTCTCGATCTGTCTCTCGATCTGTCTCTCGATCTGTCTCTCGCTCTGTCTCTCGCTCTGTCTCTCGCTCTGTCTCTCGCTCTCTCTCTCTCTGTCTCACTCACTCACTCACACACACACGACACAATAGCATTTTCAGTAGTGTATGTTACTGTAGGCTATATGTAAAAACTAAAAAAAAGTGTTCAATCAATTTTATTCAGGAAGTGCATTCGTTACAACTACAGTACCAGTCAACAGTTTGGACACACCTACTCATTCCAGGGTTTTTCTTTATTTTTACTATTTTCTACATTGTAGAATAATAGTGAAGACATCAAAACTATGAAATAACACATATGGAATCATGTAGTAACCAAAAAAGTGTTAAACAAATCAAAATATATTTTATATTTAGATTCTTCAAAGTAGCCACCCTTTGCCTTGATGACAGCTTTGCACACTCTTGGCATTCTCTCAACCAGCTTCACCTGGAATGCTTTTCCAACAGTCTTGAAGGAGTTCCCACATATGCTGAGCACTTGTTGGCGGCTTTTCAAGACTGTTGAAAAAGCATTCCAGGTGAAGCTGGTTGAGAAAATGCCAAGAGTGTGCGAAGCTGTCATCAAGGCAAAGGGTGGCTATTTGAAAAATCTCAAATATATTTTGATTTGTTTAACACTTTTTTGGTTACTACATGATTGCATATGTGTTTTTTCATAGTTTTAATGTCTTCACTATTATTCTACAATGTAGAAAATAGTAAAAATAAAGAAAAACCCTTGAATGAGTAGGTGTGTCCAAACGTTTGACTGGTACTGTGTGTATATATATATATTATCTCTCTATACGTGTTTAGTAGATATTGATCATGTGTCTGTGTGTTTATTCTGTCTCTCCAGAGCTCGGCACAGCAGGCCCTGATGGGGACCATCAACACCAGTATGCAGGCAGTACAGCAGGCGCAGGCTGATCTGGGAGAGGTGGACAACCTGCCTCCTCTGGGACAGGACATGGTGTGGACACACAGACACACACACACACACACACACACACTTGTCTCCACTGGGACAGGACATGGTGAGGGGGACATACAGCATACTGACCGTCACACACGGACAAGCACACACAGCACTCAGACAATTTCATGCCCTATTAACGTCTGATTAAGGTGTTAATACTCTTAAAGCTTCATATACAAATCATTACATTTTATATTGTAATTTTCAGACGTTTGTGATGTTTATGATTAATGGTATGTTTAATGTATGTACATAACACTACTTAAAAGAAATATAACTACGTCTATGCTTACCTTAGTGCTCACCTTAGTATTCTGCCCTCAATGCTGTTCTCCCTGCTTCAGCTCCTAGATCATCATCCATCCTTCAGCTCCCATCCTGACTTTCGGATGTTTTAATTGTTCTTATTTACTTGTATGTGCTGTGTACTGCAATTCAGCTTTTAGCTGCCAAGTACGACCTTCATGTAATAATTATAATAAACCAGTACCATCTCTCCTCCAGGCATCCAAGGTGTGGATCCAGAACAAGGTGGATGAGTCCAAACATGAAATCCACTCCCAGGTGGACGCCATCACTGCAGGAACGGCCTCTGTGGTCAACCTCACCGCTGGTACGTGGCTTTGGGATGACTCAGGAAAATGACATACTGTTCAATGGAAGAGCTCAATATTCCAGTGCTGTTGAAGTGACAGTTAAAAGGTTTTGAGCTTAGATTTTTACAAGCAGTTTTTTTCTTAATTTTTATGTCTTGTGGTTTGAAATTATTCACACTTTACATTTTTCAAGTTAAGGATCTGGTTTTCATCAAGTGTAAATCTACAGTAATGCTGAACTGTTCCCCATTGTGATGTGTACTAGTGCGCCAAGCGAGCTGGCAGTATTCTTCATATCATTGGTTTGGTGCCATGCTGAACCCAGCCAAGGGACAATCCGTGCTTCAACCATCTGTTTCAATAAAAGGGGACTTCCCTGCGTCCACTAGCGATCAGAGAAGAGTGCTGATAAAGGATCAGTTTGGCCTTTTAGACCATCGTATATTGAATAAGATGACATGGACCGGAGGTCCTGATCCTGGATCAGCGCTCTGAGATGCTTTATACGGACCCTGACCCTTTTCCCCTTTTATCTAAACCTCTGGTCATTTCCACCAGCAGTCTCATGTCTAAACAGAATGATCTAATGTGACATGCTGAATTGACTGGCTATCTGAGTGTAACGTGGCTAAATGTTTGTTGTGACACATACTGGGCACACTGCACTGCACCCTGTAAGGTACCCAGAGGACAGGCCAGAAGGGCTTGAGATGGTTAACTGGGCTCTCTTTATCTCTCTAGCTCGGTCTCTCGTTTTAATTCTCCTTCTCTATGCTCTCTGCCTCTTTCCATCCCCACTCTCTCCTTCCCTTTCACTTACTATACTCTCTATTCCCTTTCTCTCTCTCTTCCCCTCCCCTCCTTCCTCCCTCCCTCTTAAAGGCGACCCGACGGACACAGACTACACTGCAGTGGGCTGTGCAATCACCACCATCTCCTCCAACCTGACGGAGATGTCTAGGGGTGTGAAGCTACTGGCTGCCCTTATAGAGGACGACACGGGCGGGAGCAATGACCTGATGGGTGCCGCTCGGAACCTGGCTGGGGCCGTCTCTGACCTGCTCAAGGCTGTGGAGCCTGCCTCTGGAGAGGTGAGACAGGGCTGGCGGAGGCAGATAACTTGCCTAAACTCTGTTCCAGGAGAGCCTAGAGTGTTTCCGGGCTTTGTTCCAGCCTAGTGCAAAGCTAGCACACTTGAAACAAAAGCCTGCAGATTGGCCTACTGCTTCAATGTTATAGACTTACTTGGACCCCTCATTAAGTTCCATTGTCCCTGATATAAGGCATTTTATTTTCTCTTTAACAGAACAAACATCACATAGTTTACCTTTTCACAGTTTAATTGCCTATAAAGAGAGGGTAACAGAAAGCTGTAGAGTGCATTAGGTTTGGCCTCTGATTGATTGGAAGTGTTTATACTGTACTTAGCGCTAATGCACCACTGGCCTCAATAATACAAACTGAGCTCCTACTGTATTCATATGGTGGCACTCCTCCCAGTTACAAGGCTTAATTTGATTAATATTTCCCTTTTTTAGAGAGTGTGTGTGTGTGTGTATCATGTGTTGGCTGTCTATTGTATTCCTGCCCTCATGTCTGAACAGAGACAGGTGGCCAGAGACAGACAGCCAGGCAGAACCATAACAAAAGATGGCCATTTTAACTATTTAGCCTTCCTTTGCTACTGTGTGTTTTGTTCATGTTGAACAAAAAAAAAGCCTGGTGAGGATAATTCTGTTGTGAATGATTCATCACTGCCATGTTGAATAATGGATTTCACATAGACCGGCACCTGAAGGCCCAGTTATTTATGCTCACAATGTTCTCTTCAAGGCCAGTTGGGATTATAATTTTTTGGGGAGATTCTGTCTTGACAATTTGGAAATGCACTGATGCTGATTCAGAAATACAGTAGATCATCTAAGGTAGTCTGGTGTGTGGACTATCTGGGGTTAAGAGTAGATGCTGTGCCAACTGTAATTTAGTTGTCCACCTAGACCCCAGGTGGGATAACCTTTGTGCCATAGCTGTACTCTGTCTTCCTGTTCCCTCAGCCCCGTCAGACAGTGCTGACTGCAGCAGGCAGTATAGGCCAGGCCAGTGGGGACCTGCTGCGTCAGATAGGAGAGAACGAGACAGATGAGAGGTTCCAGGTAAGAGTCTGTTTATTCTCATTTATTCTCATTACAACATGTTTCACATGTGATTCAAACTCAGTACATTTAGAGTGATTATTCTGCAGTTGCTGAAAATCACATTTTCACACCCCATCTGAATTTCAAGCGTGACCTTTGCTTATTAAGAGGGATGGACATGAATAGTGGTGATGGTGATTTCAGGAGGTGCTGATGAACCTGGCCAAGGCGGTGGCCAACGCGGCAGCCATGATGGTGCTGAAGGCTAAGAATGTGGCGCAGGTGGCAGACGACACGGTCCTACAGAACAGAGTCATCGCTGCTGCCACACAGTGTGCCCTCTCCACCTCCCAGCTGGTCGCCTGTGCCAAGGTACAACACTGTAGACCTTTCACACACTCACTGACATTTCATCATGATAAGAATGATGTTAGAAGGTTAAAGTTTTGTGGTAGTGCTACAGTGGAAATTCAATAACATGTATTTTTGATTCTTCCACTTCAATAGCCCCAGGTAAGGTGAAGTGAAAACACTTACTTCAATAATATTCACATAGATGTTCAACAGAAGAGTTTTGAACCTTGTATTATTTGTTTACTTCATTGTGATTGGACAGTGTTTCATGCCCTGGAAATATTTGCTGCCTTAATTGATCCCCTACTGTGCACAGTACTTGCTTCTCCTTAGTTAGCATGCCCGTACTCCTGCCTCAACCCATAACTGCATTAACCCATTACCCATAAGCACTCCTCTCTCTCTTTATATTTACTCTCTCTGCATTGCAGGGTGCAAACAGAGCCTTGTGCTAGCTTTGTCTTTTCTTTCTTTCTCTCTTTCTTCATCCTGTCTTTCTTTTATCTTTCTCCCACTCGTTATCTCTCACTCATCTCTCCCCCATGTACTCGCTCTTTTCCTCCTTGTCGCTCTTTTAACACATTCACTCATTTTTCTCCATCAACCCCTCCTCTCCAGGTGGTGACTCTCACCATCAGTGCTCTGGTGTGCCAGGAGCAGCTGATCTCGCTCTTCCTCTACTTATCTAACTCTCTATATCCCTCTATCTCTCTCATACACTCATTTTCTCCATCTGTCCCTCCAGGTGGTGAGTCCCACCATCAGCTCCCCAGTGTGCCAGGGGCAGCTGATTGAGGCAGGGAAGCTGGTGGACCGCTCAGTGGAGGGCTGTGTCCAGGCCTGTCTGTCTTCCACAGTCGACGGGGAGCTGCTGAAGCAGGTGTGCAGAGTTGGAGTCAACTCCATTTCAATTCAGTACAATTTTCTCATATAGAGGCATTGAGGAACATTGGAATGGGATTGTCAGTGTACTTCCTGAATTGACTGAAAGTTGAATTGAAACTGAATTGAGACCCACCCTGCAGGTGAGTGCTGCAGCCAGTGTGGTCGGTCAGGCCCTGGGGGACCTGCTGGACCACGTACGCCAGTACGACTCCCACGGCGAGCCCATTGGACGCTACGACCAGGCCACCGACACCATCATGACCGTCACAGAGAGCATCTTCAGCTCCATGGGAGACGCAGGTGGGTATTCCCTAGTAGTGGTAGTGATGAAGTAGCTAAATAGAACTGTGAAATTAAATGCCTATAAAGCTTGATTTAATTGTTTAAATTGATGAATGATGTTTGTTAATATTTAGATTTAGAGCCTCTTGTTGTATAGCAAGTTAAATCTCTGCCAGCTACTCTAAGGAACCTCATTCTGTACTGTACTGTAGTGTAGCCAACCAGTTGAAGAATGCTGGCTTTCACCAAACAGCAAATATGTGGGTTCATGTCACACCTGACATAAACCTCAGTTGAGAATAAAAATGGATTGGAAAAATACTAATTCTCTCTCCCAGGAGAGTGTTGGCAGATTCGCTTGAGTTCTCGATGCTGGCAGCCAGATGCCTGTAGTCTAAAGCCATGTGTTCTTTAATAGAGAACCCATCTCTCTTCTCCTTGGACTAGCAGGATTTAGTCATAGCCTAACTTTGTCTGTGTCTCTCTCTCTCTCGCTGTCTCTCTCTCGGTCTCTCTCTCTCGGTATGTCTTTAGCTGTCTGTCTGTCGCTCTCTCTCTCTCTCTCTCTCTCTCTCTCTCTCTCTCTCTCTCTCTCTCTCTCTCTCTCTCTCTCTCTCTCTCTCTCTCTCTCTCTCTCTCTCTCTCTCTCTCTCTCTCTCTCTCTCTCTCTCTCTCTCACACCCTCTGTCTCTCTCTCTCACACCCTCTGTCTCTCTCTCTCTCTCTCTCTCACACCCTCTGTCTCTCTCTCTCTCTCTCTCACACCCTCTGTCTCTCTCTCTCTCTCTCTCTCTCTCTCTCTCACACCCTCTGTCTCTCTCTCATTCACTCACTCACTCACTCACACACACACACACCCTATGTCTCACACACACACACCTCCGTCTCTCTCTCTCTCACACTCACACACCTCCCTCTATCACACACACAGAATCTCTCTCACTCTCTCTCTCTCAATTCAAATTCAATTTCAATTTAAGGGGCTTTATTGGCATAGGAAACGTATGTTAACATTGCCAAAGAAAGTGAAGTAGATGGTAAACAAAAGTGAAATAAACAATAAATATTAACAGTAAACATTACACTCAAAAGAATAGACATTTCAAATGTCATATTATGTGTATATATATATAGTGTGTGTTGTAACAATTTGCAAATAGTTAAAGTACAAATGGGAAAATAAATAAACATAAATATGGGTTGTATTTACAATTGTGTTTGTTCTTCACTGGTTGCCCTTTTCTTGTGGAAACAGGTCACAAATCTTGCAGCTGTGAAGGCACACTGTAGTTTTTCACCCAGTAGATAAGGGAGTTAATCAAAATTGGGTTTGTTTTCGAATTCTTTGTGGATCGCTGTAATCTGAGAGAAATATGTGTCTCTAATATGGTCATACATTTGGCAGGAGGTTAGGAAGTGCAGCTCAGTTTCCATCTCATTTTGTGGGCAGTGTGCACATAGCCTGTCTTCTCTTGAGAGCCAGGTCTGCCTACGGCGGCCTTTCTCAATAGCAAGGCTATGCTCACTGAGTCTGTACATAGTCAAAGCTTTCCTTAAGTTTTGGTCAGTCACAGTGGTCAGGTATTCTGCCACTGTGTACTCTCTGTTTAGGGCCAAATAGCATTCTAATTTGCTCAGTTTTTTTGTTCTTTCCAATGTGTCAAGTAATTCTCTTTTTGTTTTCTCATGATTTGGTTGGGTCTAATTGTGTTGTTGTTGTTGTTGTTGTCCTGGGGCTCTGTGGGGTCTGTTTGTGTTTGTGAACAGACCAGCTTACTTAGGGGACTCTTCTCCAAGTTCATCTCTCTGTAGGTGATGGCTTTGTTGTGGAAGGTTTGGGAATCGTTTCCTTTTAAGTTGTTATAGAATTTAACGGCTCTTTTCTGGATTTTGACAATTAGCGGGTATTGGCCTAATTCTGCTCTGTATGCATTATTTGGTGTTTTACGTTGTACAACTCTCTCTCTCACACACACACACCTGCCTCTCTCTCTCACACACACACACACCTCCCTCCCTCTCACACACACACACACATCTCGCTCTCTCTCTCACACATTTTTTATTTATTTCACCTTTATTTAACCAGGTAAGCCAGTTGAGAACAAGTTCTCATTTACAACTGCGACCTCGCCAAGATAAAGCAAAGCAGTGCAATAAAAACAACACAGAGTCACATATGGGGTAAACAAAACATAAAGTCCAAAATACAACAGAAAATATATATACAGTGTGTGCGAATGTAGTAAATTATGGAGGTAAGGCAATAAATAGGCCATAGTGCAAAATAGTTATAATTTCGTATTAACACTGGAATGATAGATGTGCAAAAGATGATGTGCAAATAGAGATACTGGGGTGCAAATTAGCAAAATAAATAACAATATGGGGATGAGGTAGTTGGATGGGCTAATTACAGAAGGGCTGTGTACAGGTGCAGTGATCGGTAAGCTGCTCTGACACCTAAAGTTAGTATCTCCACCCCCTCTCTTTCTCTTTCTGCCTCCCCCTTTACTTCTCCCCATCCCCCTCTTTCCCCCGTCTCTCCTCTGTCTCCCCCTCTCAGGAGAGATGGTTCGTCAGGCCAGGGTTCTGGCTCAGGCCACCTCTGACCTGGTGAATGCCATGCGGTCAGATGCTGAGGTGGAGGTGGATGTTGACAACTCTAAGAAGCTACTTGCTGCAGCTAAACTACTGGCAGACGCCACAGCCAGGATGGTGGAGGCTGCTAAGGTACATAATGGCTTATTGACTGTGCTGAGCTTTCGGTCAACAACAACCTTTGTCAGAACCGGTCTGATGAAGGTCGTTGTTCACTAAAAGCGTAGAACATTAAGCACTGAAACTTGCATCTGATCAAGTGTGCAGAGATCTCTTTTCATTTCTTTTGTAGAAAGGGGTTAGAGCACATGTCAAACTGATTGATGAATTAAGGTCACTAATTAGTAAGGAACTCCCCTCACCTGGTTGTCTAGGTCTTAATTGAAAGGAAAAAACAAAAACCTGCAGACACTAGGCCCTCCATGGAATGCGTTTGACTCCCCCTAGGAATGCATAGATACTCCATTATGTATGTACTAAAGGAGTTGTCCAAACGGAAGGTTAGTAAAGTAGGTTGTACTAAAGTAGGATCTTACTGATTCGTCCTCTACACAACTAGAGCAGTGAAATTCCTCAAACTTCCTTCCAAGAACCGATGATCTGTCCTGTCAATAGTTTTTCCCATCCTGTACACACAAAGTGACATTTTCGTTGCCTTCCTGGATGTGCTGGGGCAAAGAGGACCCGGCTGGAGTCCCTAGAGAGAGACGTCTGTTTATGAATCCCAGAATGTCTCAGTCAGAGCCGTGTATGGCAGCAGCAGGATGTCCCGTGTTGTCCCTCAGATCACCATGTTCCCATGAAGTGACCTCATCACTAATGAACCCCCAGTGACATCTGGGGTACCACTGATTGTACCGCTGTGACCAGCTATGGTGGACTTCACATTTAAACACTACCCAGAGACCAAGAGACTGAGTAGTTCTCACTGAATGGAGGAGGACAGGGATCACAATGGGGTCTGAAGGAATTTGGCTATTTGTCGCTATGTCGTGCTTTCTCTAAAAATAGCCTTTTCCAGTGAAAAACTACAGGTTGTAATTCGCAGAGCTGCCAGTGTATGTTTGATATGACATGGTTATCCAAATGGGGTTGTATTGCATTTGATTACATTCATTCAAACCAGAGCAGAATAGAACATGTTGGCTTAGTTGCTTTTTCCACAGTGCTATTTTGGTGCTTCCTGGTTAAGTCAAGTTAAATATCAGTCTACTTTTATTCAGGCAGTCCACTTGATTCTTCATCTGCTCCTCAGCCTTGCAGACAATAATTAATGTCCCTGCCAACATGAATGCTAAATGGGGCCATAGCTTACAGCTGGTTAGATGCTTTTGATTCCACATGAATCACATTATAGCAGCTATCTTTATCACTATCAATGGAGGATTAGACCTTTGCCCAGCCATGGTTTCCTTGGTAACTGTCTTAAAGGGGACTGTATTTAGCGCTATAACACTACCCCTAGTTGCGTTGGGCAAGTAACCAAAAGGTGAAAAATCTGTCGATCTTCCCTTGAGCAAGGCACTTAACCTTAATTGCTCCAGGGTCACGTCAACAATGGCTGATCCCTGGCTGTGACCCCACTCTCTGAGGGGGGATATGCAAAAAAACAAAACATCAATCAATTATATGATACTAATATAAGCATAATATAATTGATTGATTGAGGTTAGAGAAGGTTTTGCTGAGGCATGGAGAGAAAGGGTTGTGTCAGTAGTGGTGAGTCCACAGTAGGGTTAGAAGAGAGGGCAGCTCTTTCTTTGGCTTTCTCTCAAAGCTGAGAAATCTGGACATAAGCCATGTGGTTTCATTTCAGACACTACTCTGTTTCATTTCCAATCCCTGTTATTATTAGAATACGATTGGTTTTCCCTTCAGTGACAATTTCCGCTCACACATAAGTGGTAAGTGACAGTTAACCTGGTGTACAGGAAGCAGTGACTAGTCCCAATAATAGATTGTACTGGGCTGGCTAACATGACACACTGTTATGAAAAAACAGTTTTCCTTTTCCACTTCAACAGTCAATCACATTATTCCTCTCCTACTCTTGAGGAATTAGTAGTGTAATGTCTCTACACATTAGTCTGGGCTTATTATAAACATCACGTTGGGGCCGTGGGTGGTATGTTTTCAGCCTGTTTGTGTGTGTTGTGAGATATAAGATGGCTGCTGTACTGTAGAGGGTTACATTCAGCAGCAGGTGAGGGAAGCGCCTGGCTGCTTAATTAACTAAATGGCATGGAGGCTTAGGTTCTAGCTGCTCTCCATTCTCTCAACATAACAATAGGACGCAGAGAGGCTCTTAGGGATATTGGTTTGTGTGAACTGAACCCAGTGACATACAATCAGAGACAGCTGGAGAGAGGGAGAGTAAGAGAAGGAGAGAAAGAGGGAGGTAAAGAGAGAGAGAGAAAGGGATAGAGAGCTGGAGCCAGAGGAGGAGGTAATGAAGAGGAATCTTGACGTTTCCTCATCAACAAGATGTTGATGGATAGACAAAGAAGAGCTGCTGTCATTACAAACGGACATGATTACAGTTGGACTCTAGCAATTGCCCTGGATGCATTTCCATCTGTTCCAGTTTAATGATGGATGAGGTGTCTTTCTTTGTCTCTCTGTGTCTGTATGTCTGTCTGTGTATGTGTCTCTCGGGGGTGTGTGTGTGTGTGTGTGTGTAAAAACAGGGTGCAGCGGCATACCCAGAAAACGAGGACCAGCAGCAGAGACTGAGGGAGGCGGCTGAGGGGTTACGCGTGGCCACCAACGCTGCAGCTCAGAACGCCATCAAGAAGAAGCTCATTAACAGGCTAGAGGTCAGTTGGATTGGGCTGGGCAGAGCCATTTATGTACAGTATACCTATGGGTGGCTAGGCGAATTTGGTGCCAAGATGGCGTCCCGTTAATGGCTTTTCAAAACTCTGTATATGGCTCTGGGGCTGAGTAAGCAGGCACATCCACTTGCTTCTCCTCATCATAGCTCTTGCTCTACATTGTCAATCACATGGAAACATCAGGCTTTGAGTGAAAGTCTAGAAATAGTATTTTATATGCTGTATTTTTGGGGGCTTTAGGTTATCTGCCACAATATTGAAATGTGTAGAGGTGATTACATTGCTAGAGCTATTAATATCCAGTGTCATAACTTCTGTTGATGTAAACCATGCAAGAACAGTTGGATATACAGTACAGGACATTATTGAGTGTGTTTGGAGTGCTACAGTCTGCGCTCTGTACATTCAACTGATCTAGAAACTTCCTTTCCCTTCCTGTTTACATTCTGAGAAGTGATTGTAGGTTTTCCTTCATATGGAAGTAGAGACCATGCAGTATCTTGCTTAGATCGTCTTGCTACTATCCACAGAAATCTAAAAGGAGCATTTTACATATGACTGTTGAACGCAGAATGAGGGAGAGCTCAGTTTGTTGTTTTGGAAAGTTTCGTGTTTTGAAAGTGCATTAAAACGTTTATTAGTATCTAGCTACCTGAGTTTGGATCCTGAGACGCAGTTGGCATCAGTTGCTGGGACTGCTACTCTCTGTCCAGTGATCCTGCCGACCAAGGCCGGTACTGAGGAGCTATTTGGCATAGCTGCTAGCTAGCTGCCTATCAAGCTAGCAGGGTATTCTTGAGGGCTTGAACGCAGGCTGTGGCTGGGACAGCGGATTGTTCCGGGCTTGTGGCTGTATAGATCCCTGCTGTTTGTTGCTGTTTTCAGTCTTCCCTGCGACCTGCCCTGTCTGGAACTGCAGGAGGAACAGTGTAACCTACGTTGCTAGCTACCATGACAAAGACCAAAGCCGGCGGGAGTACCATTTGAGGACAGTGGTGTCTCAACTTACACACATCTCTGACACACACACTTACCCCACCAGACGTGCCACCAGGGGTCTTTTCACAGTCCCCAAATCCAGAACCAATTCAAGAAAGCGTACAGTATTATATAGAGCCATTATTGCATAGAACTGCATTCCATCTCACACTGCTCAAATGAACAGAAAACCTGGTTTAAAAGAAATTATAAAGCATCACCTCACGGCACAACACCTCTCCCCTATTTGACCTAGATAGTTTGTGCGTGTTTGTATTGATATTTAGGCAACGTGTGCCTTTTTAAAATTGATGTAGTTCTGTCCTTGAGCTATTCTTGGCTATTAATGTTCTCTATTGTTCAAGTTTTGTGTGGACCACATGCTTTAGCAACCGCTAATGGGGATCCTAATAAAATACCAAATCAGGAAATTGTTTGAACCCTTCTGCCCGACGTTAAAGATGACATACCAAATATTTGATCTCTGACCTGAGGAACCCTGGCTCTAAACGGAGACTGTCTGCCTCCCAAATGGCACTCTTTTCCCTTTAGCCCCCCTGGTCAAAATAGGTGCACTATAAAGGGAATAGGGTACCATTTGAGAGGAATCCTGTGTGTGTGTGTGTGTGTTTTGATTAGACGAGGCAGAGATTCTGAACATGCCTGACGTGTGTGACATTCCAACAGAATGCCGCCAAGCAAGCTGCAGCTGCAGCCACCCAGACCATCGCTGCCTCCCAGAATGCAGCAGCCTCCAACAAGAACACCGCCGCTCACCAGAAACTGGTGCAGAGCTGCAAGGTGCTGGGAATATGTCTCTTAATGCTTGCATTGAACAATTTCTATGCCTACTGTATTTATACAGCTATAATGGTGCTACTGACTACAGCTATATAGAAACTGTGGTTGAATACAGTACTGTATGTGTGTTGACTGTTTGCGTATGTGTGCGGCTCTCTAGGCCGTGGCAGACCACATTCCCCGGCTGGTCCAGGGGGTGAGGGGCAGCCAGGTCCAGCCTGAAGACCTCAGTACCCAGCTAGCCCTCATCATCGCCAGCCAGAACTTCC
Source organism: Coregonus lavaretus (assembly GCF_964263955.1). NCBI lineage: Eukaryota > Metazoa > Chordata > Actinopteri > Salmoniformes > Salmonidae > Coregonus > Coregonus lavaretus. The sequence continues at coordinate 23,772,715 of NC_140024.1, read as the reverse complement.
TACAGGTACACCCCCGGTGCTTGTCTGGCTCCTAATCTCACTACACATAGAATGAAGGAATCTCAATATATTGTACAGTGCTGATATGTGTGTGTGCTTGAAAGCTTCTAAATATATATTATTGATGATGATGTCTAATACATGGGCAGGGCTGTGTTTGGTAGTCGTAATAGATTCAAATAAAGACATATATTCTCTGGTACAAAACCTAATCTTCTAGGGATGATTTTGACATTTCTCTTCCTGTTTCTCCCATGACAGCCTGGCAGTAAGATGGTGACATCAGCGAAGTCATCTGTTCCCACGGTGATGGACCAGGCCGCTGCTATGCAGCTGGGTCAATGTGCCAAGAACTTGGCCACCAGCCTGGCAGAGCTCAGAACCGCAGCACAGAAGGTACACACACACACACTTAAGTCATACCTGTCACTCACCTCTGTCACTTTGTGATGGTACATATCCCCTGTTAAGACTAGCCAGCTTCTGATGGACTCTGACACTAAATACCAGCTCAGATGAGTTAAAAGCTGTCAGTCTAGAATGACTAATTCAATGGTCTGCTCTCTCCCTGTGCTCTTTAGGCCCACGAAGCCTGCGGCCCCATGGAGATCCACTCAGCTCTCACAGCCGTCCAGACTCTGAAGACTGAGCTCCAAGACGCCAAGATGGCTGCCATAGACAGGCAGCTGAAACCACTACCTGGAGAATCGGTCAGGGAAATCTGATGATTCATTGAATTAATCAACGTCTTTCATTACTTCTAGTGATTACTCTTTCATCCATTGCTGAGTCTGTTTGTCTGGGTGTCTGATGTACTGTGTGCTGTTCTCTCTGCAGTTGGAGAAGTGTGCTCAGGACCTGGGCAGCACCTCCAAGTCCGTGGGATCCTCCATGGCTCAGCTGCTCACCTGTGCTGCACAGGGCAACGAACACTACACAGGTACTGTACTACTGCCCTGGGGCTCCCAATCTAATGAGAGCAATACAGCTAAATAACAAAGTCATTAGCACCACCAGGATTTGTCTATAATAGTATATTTCACTTTTACTACAGATTTTGTTGTCTACAATGTTACTAAAAGCTTCAACATATTTTGAAGCTTCAAGGTCAGTAGAGATAGTTAGATTCAGCCTTTACTCTCTGGAAACTAGCACAAAGACTAAAGCAAAAAAAACTTCCCCTGCTTCAATAGATGTGACATTCCATCAGTAAGCTTGTCTAGATGAATGGGGTAATGCAAGCTGATTCAATTTACTAGATTCCTCCCCAATGTGTTGTGTTGAAGCTGAAATGTCCCATTCCCTTGTTGAGGCAGTCAGCAGTTTAGACCTTATTAAACTAAACCAGAGGCTCTCGCTGCCTGGTATAGCACACTGTCAACATGAGAGGGCGATGGATATCGGAGGTCATAAAATGCATTTATTAAGGCTTAATTCAATGTTCTGAATGTATTTGGATGTTCGACGCATCTGAATGTAAGAAGTCCTTTTCATTCAATTGCTGTGTGATACATCTGAGACATGATTACCGTAAGCTACATTTTAAGATTCAAATAAAATTTAATTTGTTACATGTTCCGTAAACAACAGGGGTAGACTAACAGTGAAATGCTTACTTACGGGGCCTTCCCAACAATGCAGAGAGAAAAATATAGAAAAAAATAAGAACACAAGGAATACATACACAATGAGTAACAATAACTTGGCTATATACACGGGGTACCAGTACCGAGTCCATGTGCAGGGGTACAAAGTACGATTTAGTGCAAAGAGGGTCATTGCAGATAGTCCGGGTAGCTATTTGGTTAATTATTTAGTAGTCTTATGGCTTGGGAGTAGAAGCTGTTCGGGGTCCTGTTGGTTCCAGACTTGATGCATCGGTACCGCTTGCCGTGCGGCAGAAGAGAGAACTTGCCGTGCGGCAGAAGAGAGCTACTTGCAGCATATGCTTATTCCGTAATAACTCTTCTTTGTTTGTAACATTCCTAACCCTACTCACCATTTGTATATTTGCCTCCAGGGGTAGCAGCCAGAGAGACAGCCCAGGCCCTGAAGACTCTAGCCCAGGCAGCAAGGGGTGTGGCAGCCTCTACCACCAACCCTCAGGCAGCGGCGGCCATGTTGGATTCAGCCCGTGATGTTATGGAAGGCTCTGCCATGCTGATCCACGAGGCCAAGCAGGCCCTGGTCTCCCCCGGCGACGCAGAGAGCCAGCAGAGGCTAGCCCAGGTGAGTGGGGGACTTCAGTACAATAACGTGCAGAGCATCCATATAGGGATGAAGCTACTGGATATCTCTATAAAAGGCTCTGCTATGTGTATGTATATGGCTCTGCTAATGTCCATATTTTCCATCTGTTCAGTCTTGTTGTATAATTGTGCTCTGTCTGAATGGAGTGGACTGTGGTTGGTGCCTTTTTAGTTACAGAACCAAAGGGCTACTTGTGTTTTAATGTCACCACTTTTATTCAGAAAGTCTTGGCTTGTGTTACAGTGAAGGCCAAGTGAGAGGCAACTATTTTTATTGGAGTGCTTCCACAGATCACTTCTCACACTACAGTACCTGGTTGTGAATAATAAAATGACTAACTTTTCATAGACAAATAATAGTTTACGTTTTATCAGCCCAGCTGAACATAACATTGATCACCTGTCAAACACAGTGAGGTATTCCTCCTCCTGCTGCTGTAGAAGGAGATGTACAGCCTTAAGCACACATCAAATATGAATGCATAGTCCTCCCCATATATCCTTCCCACCAGATGAATAAATGATGCATCTATAGATGGAGATAAAGAGACAGACTGGACAAAGTATTGTGGTGTTTGTTCTGTTCCTTTGCAAATGAGAGAGAAATAGGGCCCATTTTACATGGTGTCTAAGATCGCTTTGGTTTTGAATGGAATCCAATGAATGGAATCCAATTAAATCAACTGTGTGTGAGTCCTTGAATTCCTCTTTGGATGATTAACTCTTTCAAATCTGACCAAATAAAAGGCTTCAATTGTGTCCATTTGTATATTTTCAGGTAGTCCTAGTTGTGCATTCAGTAATCCTTTCAGCAGCACGACTCATGTTCTGCTGCTAGGCCCCACAGGGACACAGACATATTGGTTGGCATATGTTCTGTTGGAAACAGAAGTGCAAATTAGTAACATCAATTACTCCGCTATGCTTCTTGGCTCATTAGCATTTTAAGATTGTGATTGCAGCTCAACAACGTCACTGCTGTGGAAAACACCTCAGTTCACGCACAAATGATCACACTTGACACACACGCAAGCGCGCGCACACACGTACACTCGTGCTCACACACACCTGTTCTCTCTGTTTCAGGTGGCCAAGGCTGTGTCCCACTCTCTGAATAACTGTGTCAACTGCCTGCCTGGTCAGAAAGATGTGGACATGGCCCTCAGGAACATTGGAGAGGCCAGCAAGAAACTGCTGGGAGAAACGGTGAGTTCTACACTTCCTTAAGTAAAGATGAGTTTATTGAATAAACATTCACGTAAAGCCACTGATTACCCCAGAGTTAATCACCCATTTATGGATTTAAAACTGCTGCTAGGTCTAACACTTATCTAATGTTTTTACACCAAACATATATTTATTGCACCACAACCTAAACACTGATTCGCTATGCCTGTCTTTCTGTTGTCTCTCTCTGTTTTTCTCTATCTCTTATCTTTCTCTCTCTCTCTCTCTCTCTCTGTAGCTCCCTCCATCCACCAAGTCGTTCCAGGAGGCCCAGAGCGAGCTGAACCAGACGGCAGCAGATCTGAACCAATCAGCAGGAGACGTGGTCCACGCCTCCCGTGGCTCCAGCACCCAGCTCGCAGACGCTTCTGGGAAGTTCAGCGAAGACTTTGATGAGTTCTTGGATGCCGGCATTGAGATGGCTGGGCACACCCAGGTGCAGTCACAGTGCTCTGTCTGTGTGGTACTGAACCTGGAAAATGTTCATTAGGGCACACAATAGTAATGGAAAACCAAAATGTGCATTTCTTATTGACAAGTTCATATAGTACCTCCCTGTTCCACTCAGTTCATATAGTACCTCCCTGTTCCACTCAGTTCATATAGTACCTCCCTGTTCCACTCAGTTCATATAGTACCTCCCCGTTCCACTCAGTTCATATAGTACCTCCCTGTTCCACTCAGTTCATATAGTACCTCCCTGTTCCACTCAGTTCATATAGTACCTCCCCGTTCCACTCAGTTCATATACACTGCTCAAAAAAATAAAGGGAACACTTAAACAACACAATGTAACTCCAAGACAATCACACTTCTGTGAAATCAAACTGTCCACTTAGGAAGCAACACTGATTGACAATACATTTCACATGCTGTTGTGCAAATGGAATAGACAACAGGTGGAAATTATAGGCAATTAGCAAGACACCTCCAATAAAGAAGTGGTTCTGCAGGTGGTGACCACAGACCACTTCTCAGTTCCTATGCTTCCTGGCTGATGTTTTGGTCACTTTTGGATGCTGGCGGTGCTTTCACTCTAGTGGTAGCATGAGACGGAGTCTACAACCCACACAAGTGGCTCAGGTAGTGCAGCTCATCCAGGATGGCACATCAATGCGAGCTGTGGCAAGAAGGTTTGCTGTGTCTGTCAGCGTAGTGTCCAGAGCATGGAGGCGCTACCAGGAGACAGGCCAGTACATCAGGAGACGTGGAGGAGGCCGTAGGAGGGCAACAACCCAGCAGCAGGACCGCTACCTCCGCCTTTGTGCAAGGAGGAGCAGGAGGAGCACTGCCAGAGCCCTGCAAAATGACCTCCAGCAGGCCACAAATGTGCATGTGTCTGCTCAAACGGTCAGAAACAGACTCCATGAGGGTGGTATGAGGGCCCGACGTCCACAGGTGGGGGTTGTGCTTACAGCCTAACACCGTGCAGGACGTTTGGCATTTGCCAGAGAACACCAAGATTGGCAAATTCGCCACTGGCGCCCTGTGCTCTTCACAGATGAAAGCAGGTTCACACTGAGCACATGTGACAGACATGACAGAGTCTGGAGACGCCGTGGAGAACGTTCTGCTGCCTGCAACATCCTCCAGCATGACCGGTTTGGCGGTGGGTCAGTCATGGTGTGGGGTGGCATTTCTTTGGGGGGCCGCACAGCCCTCCATGTGCTCGCCAGAGGTAGCCTGACTGCCATTAGGTACCGAGATGAGATCCTCAGACCCCTTGTGAGACCATATGCTGGTGCGGTTGGCCCTGGGTTCCTCCTAATGCAAGACAATGCTAGACCTCATGTGGCTGGAGTGTGTCAGCAGTTCCTGCAAGAGGAAGGAATTGATGCTATGGACTGGCCCGCCCGTTCCCCAGACCTGAATCCAATTGAGCACATCTGGGACATCATGTCTCGCTCCATCCACCAACGCCACGTTGCACCACAGACTGTCCAGGAGTTGGCGGATGCTTTAGTCCAGGTCTGGGAGGAGATCTCTCTGGAGACCATCCGCCACCTCATCAGGAGCATGCCCAGGCGTTGTAGGGAGGTCATACAGGCACGTGGAGGCCACACACACTACTGAGCCTCATTTTGACTTGTTTTAAGGACATTACATCAAAGTTGGATCAGCCTGTAGTGTGGTTTTCCACTTTAATTTTGAGGGTGACTCCAAATCCAGACCTCCATGGGTTGATACATTTGATTTCCATTGATAATTTTTGTGTGATTTTGTTGTCAGCACATTCAACTATGTAAAGAAAAAAGTATTTAACAATATTATTTCATTCATTCAGATCTAGGATGTGTTGTTTAAGTGTTCCCTTTATTTTTTTTAGCAGTGTAGTACCTCCCCGTTCCACTCAGTTCATATAGTACCTCCCTGTTCCACTCAGTTCATATAGTACCTCCCTGTTCCACTCAGTTCATATAGTACCTCCCCGTTCCACTCAGTTCATATAGTACCTCCCCGTTCCACTCAGTTCATATAGTACCTCCCCGTTCCACTCAGTTCATATAGTACCTCCCCGTTCCACTCAGTTCATATAGTACCTCCCCGTTCCACTCAGTTCATATAGTACCTCCCCGTTCCACTCAGTTCATATAGTACCTCCCCGTTCCACTCAGTTCATATAGTACCTCCCCGTTCCACTCAGTTCATATAGTACCTCCCAGTTCCACTCAGTTTCTGAGAAATATATATGTTTTGTTCCGTGCCTACTGAACACGACTGAGGCACCACACAGGAGTTTTTGTGTGACTGTAATTTATTTACGTAATCCTTTTGGATATAAGGCCCTACTGTACTGTACAATTGATCAAGCTGATATGATGGAAAATGCAGGGTGAAAAGTTCCCCAATTGGCCTCAAAAGACATAGCTTGGCCAACCATCAGTCAATCTATTTGTTGATTAACTTTCTTCATAGATACAGAATATTTTATTTAATTGCCTCAGAGTGGCGGTCAGTTAAATTTAGTCTAAATAAGATGACAGTTGAAGGTCTTGTCCGGGCTGCCTTGCTGATGAGGAAGGAGTAAATCTTAGTGGCATGACACCGATTACCAAATCAGACCCAGGTGACTGCAGGGACTGCCAGCAACAGAGTTGGAACCATAGCATCTATGTTTAGATCAGAGTTTGAGGGGAACAATGGACATGTTAAGAATGGAGTAGCTAGAGAATAACAGAGGTACCGTTCTCCTATTAATCTGACTGATGTTTTGTACCAGGACCAGGGTAGGGATAGTCACATTTTCTAGTTGTTTCAGCATTGATTAGCGCTATACAGCCGTGTCATTGCTCTGAGGAGATGATCTGTCTACAAAAATGGATCAGTTACTAGGCAGATTTGGGTTCATTTAGCCCCTCTAAAAGGGTAGCAACATTTCTGTCTGACTTTTATATACGATTGAGTTACAACTAGTGTTCAGGACTTCTAATAATTGGTGATTTTACTGTGGATGTTGTAGAGGAAAGATGACCAGATCCAGGTGATAGGCAACCTGAAGAACATCTCCATGGCTTCCAGCAAGCTGCTCCTGGCAGCCAAGTCTCTGTCTGTAGACCCTGGGGCGGCTAACGCCAAGAACCTTCTGGCTGCTGCTGCAAGGTACCTACCATACACTACCCTCTATGTGGGCTCTCAAAATACCACACCTGTTGATTGGTTATTTATTATGTCATGTTTGATTTAGAACAAGAGATTTTCCACCAACAGTTCATTCAACGTTTGCAATGTGTTACAATAAACTTATGCCAGGGCCAAAGCAATGGGAGGTTTCACTGTGCCTAAGGAAGGGGCAAGGCTTTTGATGTGACACACATGCGCTCCTCACTCTCACACCTCCAGTATAGCTCCACTTCACAGCAGAAATGTCCTCCTAGGTGGTAGATGAAGTGCTGTCTCCCTTCAGGCTTGTGGAGGCTGTTAATTTCCTGTCTGGTAATTGGAAGTTTAAGAGGGAGGGAGGGAGGTGTGACTGAAATGTTTGACTGGCTCACTGAAGAGAGAGAGAAGGAGGGATGAGGAAGGGGGGAGAGACCAGAGGGACCCAGTGCACCTTATTAGATTTGGAACCAATGGAGCCTGGGACCTTGTGTTTGTGTAATGGAGCTGAACGCTGGTCTAAGTGCCTCTCATTTTGAACTTTTCCTCTCTCTCTCTCGCTCTCGCTCTCACTCTCTCTCGCTCCTTTCCCTCCCATCTTGTGTTTCAGAGCAGTGACAGAGAGCATTAACCAGCTAATCACACTGGCCACTCAGCAGGCCCCGGGACAGAAAGAGTGTGACAATGCCTTACGAGAGCTGGAGGTACCATCAACATCAACAACTTACATCAATAACATTAGCTTTACTGATAACAGCTGCAGTCATAGAGGTGGTAGCAGGAGTGTTAGTTGGAGCAGTAATGGTGTTAGTAAAAGCAGTGTCATCTGTTGCAGCCTTTGTTGTTATGAGAGATGGGATAATAGCATCATTAAAGTGGGTTATGTTTAAATGTTGAATAGTATAGATTGTGGGAGTGCTCCAGGACAATGTTTACTCCCTAATAATGATCTTTCTGTTTTCATGTAGCTCATTTAATTTAATCTATAATGGGTTTCTCTGGTTTTAGTTAAATTAGCCAGTTCCCTTCTCTAGATTTTAAGAGATGTTTTCCCTCTCCTCTCAGGCGGTGAAAGGAATGCTGGCCAACCCCAACGAGCCAGTCAGCGACCTCTCCTACTTCGACTGCATCGAGAGCGTCATGGAGAACTCCAAGGTAGGGAGGGCCACGACCCTGAGCGCTGCTGAACGAGCAAACATAACCACAACCTCCAGACAGATGGAAAGGAGGAGAGGTGGAGAGATGGGAGGGCGAGGGGAGAAAGAGCGGTGACCTGCCTGGCTGAGGAATGCAACAGCTTAACTTCTAATCCCTCCCTTTCTTCTCCTGCTCTCTTCCTCTGTTCCCCCTGTTCTTTCAGGTCCTGGGAGAGTCCATGGCTGGCATTTCTCAGAACTGTAAAACCGGGGACGTGCCAGCGTTTGGGGACTGTGTGGGAGTGGCCTCCAAGGCCCTGTGTGGGCTCACTGAGGCTGCAGGACAGGTGAGGACACATGCGACTAAGTATCTGCTCTGGACCTACCAGACATACTGTGTGTCATCATCATGTGTGAATATGTGAGCACCCTATGTGTGCTCTCTGCTTGAGCTAGGGAGTGCTGTGCTGTTTTTCCACTACTGACCATTTCAGGGTTTTCCCTTACTACATCAATATACCACACATGAGTTGGCTTTGTCCATCTGTGGGTAGACCAGATGGTGTCTTCAGTAAAAAGCTGCTATTTTATAACATTCTAGCCTACCTGTTTTCTGCTACTATGAGACCCACGTCTGGTGCTACAGTGTGTTGATATCTCTCCTCCTCTCCTCAGGCCTCCTACCTGGTGGGCGTGTCTGACCCCAACAGTCAGGCAGGGCATCAGGGATTGGTCGACCCCATCCAGTTTGCACGAGCCAATCAGGCGATCCAGATGGCCTGTCAGAACCTGGTGGATCCGGACAGCAGCCCCTCACAGGTCAGTTGGGACATAATAACACAGGTTTGTTTGGTTTTGTTTGTTTACTAACTAGTCAGGTTTGGTTGATATGAAGAGCCTATTGAAATGAGATGTTTATGAGCAATCAGCTGCTCCCTTTGTCATGTTTACCTCTTGTCATCTACTTTAGAAAAATCATCACTAGCTGCTGATTTGTTGTTGTCCTTCATCTGATGTGTTATGATTTGTCTGTCTAGACACCCGGGTTGCCTCCCACCACGTACCAATGTTCCGGTTTAGGGTATGGCTTTCTGAGACTATGTTATGGTGGGTTTTTCCAGGTGCTGTCGTCTGCCACCATCGTAGCGAAGCACACGTCAGCTCTGTGCAACGCCTGTCGCCTGGCCTCCTCCAAGACGGCCAACCCCACAGCCAAGAGGCACTTTGTCCAGTCTGCCAAGGAGGTGGCCAACAGCACAGCCAACCTGGTTAAAACTATAAAGGTAAGATTGCGGACTCCAATTAGTTTTTTTTAAACTGACAGACTGGCCCATTATGTGTGTATTTCTATGTTTCTTAATGTCTTTCTCTCTAGGCTCTGGATGGGGATTTCTCTCAGGAGAACAGGAACACGTGTCTGGTGGCGACAGCTCCACTCATAGAGGCTGTTGAGAACCTCACAGCGTTTGCGTCTAATCCAGAGTTCGCCAGCGTCCCTGCTCAGATCAGCAATGAGGTATGACTGTACAGACATCTGGCCATTTCTAAACATGGTGCTCCGTTCAACTTGTGTGAAAGTTGAAACCTTATATTGAACTCTGTGAGACAAACTGCAATGACATTGTGGGTGTAGAAAACGTTTACGTTAAACAGTTTATTTTTCATGGTTGTCATGGAGATGTTCATCTTTCTTTCGTTTGTTTATGTGCAGGGCTCTGCTGCTCAGGAGCCCATCCTCCAATCAGCTCGCTCCATGCTGGACAGCTCCACCCACCTGCTGAAGACTGCACGTTCACTGGTTATTAACCCCAAAGACCCGCCCACCTGGTCAGTCCTGGCTGGCCACTCTCGGACTGTGTCCGACTCCATCAAAGGTCTCATCACGGCCATCAGGTTAGTACAGTGACAGCACTGCACCTCTTAATGGCCTGGACATAGACATCTGTTATAACTAATTAAGTTATGATACGGAGCTATAATAACCTTCAGAGGGTTGGACAAGACCATAATGTACATCCTTGATCTCTGATTGGCTGATTTGGCTCGAGGCTATTGATTGGCTTACTCAAGGTTTGTCAAAATTGACCATCTCTCAAGATCTCTATGATCCTGTCGTATGCCTGATAGCTAATAAAAAGCATGAGCTGGCGTACACCCAGAGACCATTATTTAGTGTAGAGGTGCTTACTAACGGTGAATAAACTGTAAGCTATAAAAACAGAGAGTCTCCATATGTATAACCTCCCAGTAATTTATTGGGTAATAAAACACCAACGTTTCGGCATCACCCTGAAGAAGGCACTGTAGGTTATACATATGGAGACTCTCTTTGTTTTTATAGGATACCTGAAAGCTGACATATTTATTCCTCTTTTCATCTCTATTCCCTGTTTCTCTCTCCTCCTCTCAGGGACAAGGCTCCAGGCCAGAGGGAGTGTGACTACTCCATAGATAACATCAACAGATGTATTCGGAACATTGAGCAGGCCTCGCTAGCCGCAGTCAGCCAGAACCTGGCCAGCAGGGATGACATCTCACTGGAGGTACTGATCACTAATGAGACACTGCACACTCTGCTGATGCACAGGCAACCCCCCTCTCTCTCTTGCTTTCTCTCGCTCTCTCGTTCTCCATCCTTCTCTCCCTTTACCTATCTCTCTCTCAATCTCTCTGTCCATTAGTGGGCTACAGATCTTTGATTTTAATGAAGTTAAAAGCAGTTTGGACAGGGAGTGTCAGAATTGCCAAAGAACCACAACTTGCCTTGCATAATGATCAATGTTGAGATCTGATTATTTTACTCTGGCCAATCCCATCAGGCCTTGCAAGAGCAGCTGTCGTCCACAGTGCAAGAGATTGGCTACCTGATCGACCCAATATCTACAGCCGCCAGAGGGGAGGCTGCCCAACTAGGACACAAGGTAACTAGTTGCAGCATCATCACTGTTACCAATACTAGGTCCAAATCACCTTGTCAGGTGCAGTCAATGGCTGCATTCCAAGGTGTGTTTTATTTTTTGCAGTTGTGCTACACATCCCAGAAGATCACTAAACACTTCTCCAGGTGTTGCGAGATCTTGTAATCTGCAGCGCAGCTGCAAAAAATGACAACCCCCACCTGAACATTGTGACTGCAATACACATGCTTGACTGCAATAAATGACGATCTGGAACGCAACAATAGTCAGTCTAACACATTAACCTTGACCCCTGTCTTTCCCAGGTGACCCAGCTGGCAGGCTACTTTGAGCCTCTGATCATGGCGTCGGTGGGCGTGGCATCCAAGCTGCAGGACCACCAGCAGCAGATGACCTTCCTGGACCAGACTAAGACCATGGCAGAGTCCGCCCTGCAGATGATCTACGCAGCCAAGGAGGGCGGAGGAAACCCCAAGGTATGGGTAAATGTGGGCAATATGGCCAAAATTGTCATGTCACAATATTTTTCTAATTTATGGTGGTATTTGATGGTATTTTAAAGTATCTGAATAACACAAGTTCTAAATATGTTTTATTAGTAGTGCATGCCCCTAGGATGGCAACAAATGAATTATAAGTGTTTTTAATGGGCTTTCTCCATTCTAATTGTTTTATACTTAAGTAGGACAAAACTGACAGTGAAGTAGTCCAACTTTTCATTTATTTAGCACTGTATCAACCTATCATCATAGACCGTATTGTAAAAATCCATACCGGTATGTGGATCCATACCAGTCTACCTTAAAATACGAAACATGGCTCAGCCCTACCCCAGGGTGAACCACCACAGGAGTTTGGGTCTTTGAAAAACGCTATGTAAAACCTCCCATCATTACACATTACAGCAATTTTAATTGATTGGATTTATAAATTGCTCAAAGTGCTTTACAACACAAGGGGGAAACTCACCTCATCTTTATTGATTATGCAATATAACCTAAGCAATTGCTTAGAACTAATACATCTATTGTTTGAACAATAACTAATAATATATAGACTTTTCTAAATGTAACCTTGGAAGTGAAGACTAGTAGTCTAACCTATGTCTCTGTCTGTATGAAGGCTTCCCATACCCATGATGCCATAGCGGAGGCTGCTCAGCTGATGAGGGAGGCGGTGGATGACATCATGGTGACCCTGAACGAGGCTGCCAGTGAAGGGGGTATGGTGGGAGGCATGGTGGACTCCATCGCTGAGGCCATGGGCAGGGTGAGTTGGGGTGACGGAGGGCAGGATGAGTGGGGTGTGGGGGGCATGGTGGATTCTATCGATGAGGCCATGGGCAGGGTGTGTTGGGGTGACGGAGGGCAGGATGAGTGGGGTGTGGGGGGCATGGTGGATTCTATTGATGAGGCCATGGGCAGGGTGAGTTGGGGTGACGGAGGGCAGGATGAGTGGGGTGTGGGGGGCATGGTGGATTCTATCGATGAGGCCATGGGCAGGGTGAGTTGGGGTGACGGAGGGCAGGATGAGTGGGGTGTGGGGGGCATGGTGGATTCTATCGATGAGGCCATGGGCAGGGTGTGTTGGGGTGACGGAGGGCAGGATGAGTGGGGTGTGGGGGGCATGGTGGATTCTATCGATGAGGCCATGGGCAGGGTGTGTTGGGGTGACGGAGGGCAGGATGAGTGGGGTGTGGGGGGCATGGTGGACTCCATCGCTGAGGCCATGGGCAGGGTGAGAGGAAGACGCAGCAACACAGCTCCGTGCCAACATACTATTGTAAGACTGGCAATGAGAAGGATAGAGAGTGCTTTTGCCATTATTGTAAATAATCAATATCCTTGGCTGTGTAGGAAGAGGAAGCCTTGAATGTTAAAACAGCTTGTTGCATCTCTCTCTTTCTCTTTCTTCCTGTCCCTTCTCTATCTCTATCTCGATCTCTCTCTCTCTGAACAAGTGCTCTGGGCAAGCTGTAGAATCTCAGACGTGCTGTGTTTTGTCTCCAATTCGATCTGCATCTATGCTGCGGTTTATGTCGTGAATCAAATCAAATTTTATTGGCCACATGCGCCAAATACAACAGGTGCAGACATTACAGTGAAATGCTTACTTACAGCCCTTAACCAACAGTGCATTTATTTTTTATAAAAAAGTAGAATAAAACAACAAAAAAGTGTTGAGGAAAAAGAGAGCAGAAGTAAAATAAAATAACAGTAGGGAGGCTATATATACAGGGGGGTACTGGTGCAGAGTCAATGTGCGGGGGCGCCGGCTAGTTGAGGTAGTTGAAGTAATATGTACATGTGGGTAGAGTTAAAGTGACTATGCATAAATAATTAACAGAGTAGCAGCAGCGTAAAAAGATGGGGTGGGGGGGGGCAGTGAAAATAGTCCGGGTAGCCATGATTAGCTGTTCAGGAGTCTTATGGCTTGGGGGTAGAAGCTGTTGAGAAGTCTTTTGGACCTAGACTTGGCACTCCGGTACTGCTTGCCGTGCGGTAGCAGAGAGAACAGTCTATGACTAGGGTGGCTGGAGTCTTTGACAATTTTGAGGGCCTTCCTCTGCCTGGTATAGAGGTCCTGGATGGCAGGAAGCTTGGCCCCAGTGATGTACTGGGCCGTACGCACTACCCTCTGTAGTGCCTTGCGGTCGGAGGCCAAGCAGTTGCCATACCAGGCGGTGATGCAACCAGTCAGGATGCTCTCGATGGTGCAGCTGTAGAATTTTTTGAGGATCTGAGGACCCATGCCAAATCTTTTCAGTCTCCTGAGGGGGAATAGGCTTTGTCGTGCCCTCTTCACGACTGTCTTGGTGTGTTTGGACCATGATAGTTCGTTGGTGATGTGGACACCAAGGAACTTGAAGCTCTCAACCTGTTCAACTACAGCCCCGTCGATGAGAATGGGGGCGTGCTCAGTCCTCTTTTTTTCCCTGTAGTCCACAATCATCTCCTTTGTCTTGGTCACGTTGAGGGAGAGGTTGTTATCCTGGCACCACACGGCCAGGTCTCTGACCTCCTCCCTATAGGCTGTCTCATCGTTGTCGGTGATCAGGCCTACCACTGTTGTGTCGTCGGCAAACTTAATGATGGTGTTGGAGTCGTGCCAAGCCATGCAGTCATGGGTGAACAGGGAGTACAGGAGGGGACTGAGCACGCACCCCTGAGGGGCCCCCGTGTTGAGGATCAGTGTGGCAGATGTGTTATTACCTACCCTTACCACCTGGGGGCGGCCCGTCAGGAAGTCCAGGATCCAGTTGCAGAGGGAGGTGTTTAGTCCCAGGATCCTTAGCTTAGTGATGAGCTTTGAGGGCACTATGGTGTTGAATGCTGAGCTGTAGTCAATGAATAGCATTCTCACGTAGGTGTTCCTCTTGTCCAGGTGGGAAAGGGCAATGTGGAGTGCAATAGAGATTGCATCATCTGTGGATCTGTTGGGGCGGTATGCAAATTGGAGTGGGTCTAGGGTTTCTGGGATAATGGTGTTGATGTGAGCCATGACCAGCCTTTCAAAGCACTTCATGGCTACAGACGTCAGTGCTACGGGTCGGTAGTCATTTAGGCAGGTTATCTTAGAGTCCTTGGGCACGGGGACTATGGTGGTCTGCTTGAAACATGTTGGTATTACAGACTCAGTCAGGGACATGTTGAAAATGTCAGTGAAGACACTTGCCAGTTGGTCAGCACATGCTCGGAGTACACGTCCTGGTAATCCGTCTGGCCCTGCGGCCTTGTGAATGTTGACCTGCTTAAAAGTCTTACTCACATCGGCTACGGAGAGCATGATCACATAGTCATCCGGAACAGCTGGTGCTCTCATGCATGCTTCAGTGTTGCTTGCCTCGAAGCGAGCATAGAAGTGGTTTAGCTCGTCTGGAAGTCTTGTGTCACTGGGCAGCTCGCGGCTGTGCTTCCCTTTGTAGTCTGTAATAGTTTTCAAGCCCTGCCACATCCGACGAACGTCAGAGCCGGTGTAGTACGATTCAATCTTAGTCCTGTATTGACTCTTTGCCTGTTTGATGGTTCGTCGGAGGGCATAGCGGGATTTCTTATAAGCGTCCGGGTTAGAGTCCCGCTCCTTGAAAGCGGCAGCTCTACCCTTTAGCTCAGTGCGGATGTTTCCTGTAATCCATGGCTCTTGGTTGGGGTATGTATGTACGGTCACTGTGGGGACGACATCATCGATGCTCTTATTGAATCATTAATGTACATTACTATGAACTCTAAGTAAGAATAAATGTGTCTGACTTGATTAAATGGGGATAATCTGTTGAGATAATTCACTGAGATGACAGCATTCTTTAATCTGCATTTGTAGTGGAGGTGAATTACAGGATATAACATTAGTGGATACCAATCAATCACTATTATCGTCAGTACACATTCCAGCGAGCTTGCCAGAAGCATCCATTTGGGAACCATTTCTATCTTACTCTGTGTTGATGTGGAACAGTGGCTGACATCGTAATGACAGGTGTCTAATTAGTGACAGTAGATTTACAGACTGATGCACATATTCTGTTGGGCTAATCATGGATTTAAATGTGCTAGGTGTGCATATTCATTATCATATTATAAAGGTGGATGGATACTTTGCCAGGAAGACATTAGTAAGGCAGTATGTTAAAACAGATCAGTATGACAAGGGAGTTGATAATGCAGGTTGATTTAAGGGTTTTATGTTTGGTTGAATAAGGTTTGGTTTTTGGTTAGAATAAGGTTTTGTATGTTTGGTTGAATAAGGGTTAGCCTAATGTTTGGTTGAATAAGGATTAATACTTTTTTTTTTTTGGGGGGGGGGGGGGTTAGAATATGATTGTTTAATGTTTGATTGAATAAGAGTTAATTTTTGGTTGAATAGGGGTTGGTTTTTGTTTAGAATAAGGTTTTGTGTGTTTGGTTGAATAAGGGTTAGCCTAATGTTTGGTTGATTAAGGCTCGATTTTATGGGGGGGGTTAGAATGTTTTTTTAAATGTTTGAATAAGGGTTAATGTTAGGTTGAATAAGGCTTTTTCTATGTTTGTGTTTCCTCTCCTCAGCTGGACGAGGGGACTTCTCCTGAACCAGAAGGATCGTTTGTAGACTACCAGACTACCATGGTGAAATACTCCAAGGCCATCGCTGTCACCGCCCAGGAAATGGTAAATGGATTCAGACAGAAATATGTTTTTATTTTTGTTTTACTATTTATCTCTAGAGCAGTCAATCAATATAATTGTATTTATAAAGCCATTTTACGACAATATTTGTCACAAAGTGCTTTGCGGTAACATAGCCAACATTTTTTGAAAAAATTATCCAAACATGTCTTGTTTCAGGACTTGACTTAACCCCTTTTTCTCCCTGTGGACCACAGGTCATCCACAAACTTCCTCCAGCAGGCTCTGTGTTGTACAGTTTTCTCTATTACTTTCAAGGATTCAGGAAGTGTTAATGTTGACTGGTCTCTCTGCCCTCTAGATGACCAAGTCTGTGACGTGTCCAGAGGAGCTGGGGGGTCTGGCCTCTCAGGTGACCACAGACTACAGCCAGCTGGCCCTGCAGGGACGTCTTGCAGCGCACACTGCAGAACCCGAGGAGGTATCCAACCACTGCTGTCAATCCATCTATCCTTCCATCTATCCACCATCTTTATTGTCCCAATTTGACTACTATGTCACTCTAATCTGCTTTCTACTCAACAAACCTGGTACCAAATGTACAACCAGGGAGTATTCAAATACATCTTTATTTTGTCACCTTATTAGGTTAGCATGAAGTTATGTCTTGGGTTGATTGGTTTCTTCTATGCTGGTTCTGTCTCCCTCCAGATAGGTTTCCAGATCAAGACTCGTGTCCAGGAGCTGGGTCATGGCTGTATCTTCCTGGTGCAGAAGGCTGGAGCGCTGCAGATCACCCCCTCAGACAGCTACACCAAGAGAGAGCTCATCGAGTGTGCCCGCACCGTCACAGAGAAGGTACTGTACTGTAGGAGAGGTCTTCCATCCCAATAAAGTGTCACATACCTGGTTGACCATACACCTGATGTGGGATCAATTCCTTTTCAACTCCCATCAATTCAAGAAGTCAATTGGAATTTGAGTAATGAAAATAAAAATCCTCTTTGAAAATAAATACAATTTTGGGTTGTTGAATTGAATGTTGATTAATCTCTTGAATTGAAATAGAAATTGAACTTTAAAACGACTACATAATCTCTAGGCCTGCCTACAGGTTCACCACTGCAACTTTAAAGGAATGTCTAGTAGTATTTTAGAAACATCTGTAACACCATTACAGTTTTACTTTAGGGCCTCCGGTAGAGCCAGGGTCTCCAGTCAATCCTGTTTAATAATACATGATAAGTATTCCACTGGCACTAAATCAGTGCAGTGAAACATTGGGGTGTTGTAAAACAAAACAAAGAGCTGTCTAAATGTACATACACCAATATTCTGCTTTTATGTATTCTGCTTTTATGCTGTTCTGCTTTTATGTATTCTGCTTTTATGCTGTTATCACAGATCATCCTTCGAAGAGGCAATGCTTTTCCAAGGACATTGCTAAAGTGTTTGTGTGAATGTGGTTGAATTTGATTGGTTCTGCTTTACATTTCCATGTAGGGAAATGGACAGATGTTCTCTCTCTGTCTCTCCGTGTGTGTCCTGTCAGATTGGCTGTTCCTCCCCTCTCATTTGCCTTGATTTCCATGGCTCTCAGCCTCTCACAGACCTAGGCTGCATCCCAAATAGCAGCCTATTCCCTATATAGTGCACTACTTTTGACCAGAGGCCTAAATAGGGAATCGGGTGCCATTTGGGAAGTAGCCCTAGTCATGCCCATCCATGCGTCTAGTTTGAAGCCTTTCCAACACCATTTGTTTGTATACTTGTGTGTGAAGAGAACTGAGCCTTGAAACGCAAGTAAATATATTTTCTATGTCATTGGGTTTGAGTGGGAACAAATTGAGTTGAGACTGATTTGCCAAATATTCTCTCAGCTCAGTGGGTAGCAGAGGAAATAAACGTGCCATGTAGCTGTAATTCTGACTGGACGGGTCCTCTAGTTCCTATGGTCTGCATCTGATATGGATAGACATTAGACCAACACATCAATACATCTGATATGGATAGACATTAGACCAACACATCAATACATCTGATATGGATAGACATTAGACCAACACATCAATACATCTGATATGGATAGACATTAGACCAACACATCAATACATCTGATATGGATAGACATTAGACCAACACATCAATACATCTGATATGGATAGACATTAGACCAACACATCAATACATCTGTGAGAGCGCTGCAGTGAAAGAAAACAGAATGAGGCAAGAGCACAACAACAAAACCATCAAATAAACCACTGTGAAAACCACTACCTCCTACAACACGAGTCCTGTAGAAAACACACACCAACAAGAGAAACACACCGACAGTCACACCAACTCCCTTTCTCTGATCTAGCCCAGTGTCAAGGGAGGCTGTGATCTGTGAGTGTTTGTCTGTTTGTGGCTCCTTCTATAGGAGTCCTCAGTGTGTGTTGTCTCTGCCTGTGTCTCCCCGGATGTATTAAGCTGAGCATTGTGTCCCAGTGTGTCTGTGTCTATCTCCCCAGGTGTCGATGGTGCTGATTGAATGTGTTGTCTGTGTGTCTCCCCAGGTGTCGATGGTGCTGTCGGCATTACAGGCTGGTAATAAGGGCACTCAGGCCTGCATCACGGCTGCCAGTGCTGTCTCTGGCATCATCGCTGACCTGGACACCACCATCATGTTCGCCTCGGCCGGCACACTCAACGCAGAGAACGAAGAGTCCTTCGCTGACCACAGGTGTGTGTGTGCGAGCGTGTGTGTGTGTGTGTGCGAGTGAGCGTGTGTGTGTAAGACAGCTGGAATCAGGCCTTAGGCCAGGGGTGTCACTCATTCCACAGAGGGCCTATTGTCTGCTGGTTTTTTTGTTTTTCCTTTCAATTAAGACCTAGACTACCAGGTGAGGGGAGTTCCTTACTAATCAGTGACCTTAATTCATCAATGAAGTACAAGGGTGGAGTGAAAACCCGCAGACACTCGGCCCTCCTTTGAATGAGTTTGACACATGTGCCTTAGGCCAACCTCCGCCCCTGCACTCAGTGACAGGAAGACCTATAGCCTAGTGATCAGGCAGGAGGAAGTGTCTGGACTGGAGTCACACTACAAATCATTCAGACTGGGAGGAGAGGAAGTCGCTCAGTACTTTAGATCAAACACTTCTATTAAACACTTAAGACATACTGTACCTTACCTGACCCCTGCCTCTGCAGATGCTCTGACAATGATGTTGTCTTTTTAACACTAGAACCACTTGGCATCTATGGACCCCCCTTCAAGCTAATGAGCAGTCATTCTGACTGCAACATTCTAACAGTGTAATTAATATATTTCATATATGCTATAGCAAAAATAATATTTAGGTTGTGGTCATGAAGGCCTTGGTTAACATTAGAATCCGATTTGTATTTTATTTCAAATGACACAATAGCATTTTCAGTAGTGTATGTTACTGTAGGCTATATGTAAAAACTAAAAAAAAGTGTTCAATCAATTTTATTCAGGAAGTGCCTTTGTTACAACTACAGTACCAGTCAACAGTTTTGACACACCTACTCATTCCAGGGTTTTTCTTTATTTTTTACTATTTTTACTATTTTCAAAACTATGAAATAACACATATGCAATCATGTAGTAACCAAAAAAGTGTTAAACAAATCCAAATATATTTTATACTTGAGATTCTTCAAATAGCCACCCTTTGCCTTGATGACAGCTTTGCACACTCTTGGCATTCTCTCAATCACCTGGAATGCATTTCAATTAACAGGTGTGCCTTGTTAAAAGTTTATTTGTGGGATTTCTTTCCTTAATGCGTTTCAGCCAATCAGTTGTGTTGTGACTAGGTAGGGGTGGTATACAGAAGATAGCCCTATTTGGTAAAATACCAAGTCCATATTATGGCAAGAACAGCTCAAGTAAGCAAAGAGAAACGACTGTCCATCATTACTTTAAGACATGAAGGTCAGTCAATACGAAAAAGTTCAAGAACTTTGAAAGTTTCTTCAAGTGCAGTCGCAAAAATCATCAAGCGCTATGATGAAACTAGCTCTCATGAGGACCACCACAGGAAAGGAAGACCCAGCGTTACCTCTGCTGCAGAGGATAAGTTAATTAGAGTTAACAGCACCTCAGATTGCAGCCCAAATAAATGCTTCACAGAGTTCAAGTAACAGACACATCTCAACTTCAACTGTTCAGAGGAGCCTACGTGAATCAGGCCTTCATGGTTGAATTGCTGTAAAGAAACCACTACTAAAGGTCACCAACAATAAGAAGAGACTTGCTTGGGCCAAGAAGCACGAGCAATGGACATTATACCGGTGGAAATCTGTCCTTTGATCTAATGAGTCCAAATTTGAGATTTTAGGTTCTAACCACCGTGTCTTTGTGAGACGCAGAGTAGGTGAACGGATGATCTCTGCATGTGTGGTTCCCACCGTGAAGCATGGAGAAGAGGAGGTGTGATGGTGTGGGGGTGCTTTGTTGGTGACACTGTCAGTGATTTATTTAGAATTCAAGGCACACTTAACCAGCATGGCTACCGCAGCGATACGCCATCCCATCTAGTTTGCACTTAGTGGGACTATCATTTGTTTTCAACAGGATAATGGCCCAAAACACACCTCCAGGCTGTGTAAGGGCTATTTGACCAAGAAGGAGAGTGATGTAGTGCTGCTTTCTACAATGTAGAAAATAGTAAAAATAAAGAAAAACCCTTGAATGAGTAGGTGTTTCCAAACTTTTGACTGGTACTGTATGAAACAGAAAGCATATGCGTTGGAACATGGTAACAGCTTATTTTTATAAAGACAAAATAAAATACAAAATACCCCAATCAAAAGACGCGCGGTCAAATGATGAAAACATCAGTAGTCTAAACGTCATTATAAACGCCAAGTGGTCTTGATAAATAGTGAAACTTGGCATAACAGCAATAATGAATATGTGTTGATTTGACAGCAGTCAACAATAGACAATTATTGTCAGCTCGAGCTTGTGTGCATCGTCACGCAATGGCATCAGTTGGATTTCGTTTAGCTGTTTTCCCTTGTCCTAACAGTTGTCACAATTTTCATAACTTTCACATGCTTGACACACCTTGACAAACCATTGTTTCATTGTAGTGTGTAATAGTATCCGGTTTTCTCTTGATTGTGTCCCGTTGTCTTGTCATTCTTCTGCACTGTTGTTGAGTACAACCGCCTTATTTTGCGCAGAGGGAGGGAGCTCCGGTCTCACTTTGTTCATGGTGCCTGCCAGACTTGTTTTCTTTGCAAGCAACTTGTTCGCCAATGGCATTGAAGTGAAGAAATTGTCCATGGTGACATTTCTCCCCTTGCCAACGTAAGGTTCCACAAGCCTCATCACCACGTTCGCCGAACCTCGTGCCTGCTGCCCGATGTGGATATTTTCCCAGAGATTGAAAGCCGTTCAGCATGTACAATTATGAACGGCCTCGCTGTGTAGCCTACTCCAAGTAGGCCAGAGTAGATTGATAAAACTGCTTTGATTGGGTGAACTGATATATAGGGTACATACCATTTTAAGATTAGACCTATAATTAGAATGGATCAATACAATAGAATGGCCCGCCCTGTTCTTCATTCACAATTGGTGATTACATAATTATGCTTATTTCGCTTCCCCTCGTTCATCAACTCACCCATTCTCCCCATCATACTTTACTTAATTTATTTCATCTGTTATATGTGTGAAATTAGTTTCGGTTTAGGTTCAGGTTCGAGGCAATTGTCGGGGGGATTATCAACTGGGCACAGTCGGGGGGATTATCAATTGACTCCTAAAACTGGTTATAACTCCAGTTCTGTTTGTGATATTAGGTTTCTAACAATGGTGGTGTGTTATATAGCCTTCTTTAGGATAAGTCGAGGAAGGAGGGGGCAAGAGTTAAACAATGGTAGAGTAATAAAAACATAAAAGATAATGAGTAATCAAAATGACTGCTTTAGCAGTTCTAGTGTTAAGAGCTATCATTTTGAATGGGTTAAAAGAGTTTTGAGATCTTTGTGTTGGTGGAGGGTCATCTCATAGCAGGATGGTATTAATAAGACCATTGGGGAAAAAAATTAAAACTTAATGGTTAGCCATGAGCCATGGTAACACCTGTAGAATTTTAGAGATTTGACCGCCTTCTGTCTTTCTCGCTCTCTCTTTCGGTCTCTCTTTGTCTGTGTCTGTCTCTCCTCCCTCTCCCCGCACCCCCTCCCAGGGAGAACATCTTGAAGACAGCGAAGGCTCTGGTGGAGGACACTAAGATGTTGGTGTCTGGAGCAGCGTCCGGTCAGGACAAACTAGCCCAAGCTGCCCAGTCGTCAGCTAAGACCATCACACAGCTCACTGAAGTGGTCAAACTGGGCGCCGCCAGCATCGGCTCTGACGACTCAGAGACACAGGTGACCTATTTATTCATTTTAGGTGACATCTTCTGTCCCCAGAATAATCCTTAGTGAACAATTACTGTACCATTTTAGACTGTTTTTAATTAATTAATAAATACTGCAACTTTCCTTTCTTCAAAGAGACTGCTATTAAAAGTAGGAAGTACTGTAGCTATTTAAGGGGACCTATTGATGTACCCAACCTGGGATGGACTCAACCCCTGGTTGTGTCCTTATAAATCTGATGATATGTGTGTGTTCTGTATAGGTGGTTCTGATCAACGCTGTGAAAGATGTGGCCAAAGCCCTGGCTGACCTTATAGGAGCCACTAAGTGTGCTGCGGGCAAGGCTGCAGACGACCCGTCCATGTACCAGCTGAAGAGTGCTGCCAAGGTAGGAGACACAGTGAGACCCATAGAGGACTCTACTCTAAAGCCACTGTCTCTAACAGGCATTGTTGCGTCATCATCCCTCCTGGCTGTAGCTTTTCTATTGAAAATGCTGGAGTTATTATATATCTTCTTTTTGACAGAGTGCTTTTTAGTCCGGGACTAGGCTTAATCTGTGTTCGGGCAACCGTCCCATTCGGTTTGAACTGTGTCTAGTGCTATGAAATAAAATCTTGTAAGATGAAATCTTGTGATCTACGCTCAGTTGTCCCCCAGAAACATGGCAGAAGTGAACGGGATGTCTCCTCAGTCTGATATGTGCGTAAAGGGTGTTCTGGTGAGCGCTTCCAGTACACTAGATGAAGGCATGTTGTCGTTGTGTGCCATAGCAGCAGATGTCCTTCCCTTCCTTTAGGCCTAGCCATTAATCAACATCCTAGATACCTCTTATATGCTAACACCATGCTCTAATCTCATCCAGTGCTAGTCAATGACCCAGTCAAATGGAAAGGCAGTGAGATCTAAAATCACTGTTATCCGCTACCAACCGCATGTGGTGGAAATGTAGTTTAACAGACTGATGGGGTGTGTCCCTAATGGTACCCTATTCCCTATATAGTGCTCTGCTTGGTGCCCTGGTTAAAAGTAGTGCACTATATAGGGAATAGGATGCCATTTTGGACGCAGTCATAGTTATCCAGGGCAGTCCTTTTAACCTGCTTTTGGACAGTCTCCAAGCCTTGAAGCAGACAGACGGTAGATAACAGGTAGAGTATGGCTCATATTAATTTCAGCTCAAACTGCAGTGCTGTGGTTCCTTTTGATGGGTGTTGTGCTCCCCCTGTCTTTCAGTTCCATATGGTGTTTTACGTACATAATACCACAGCACATGCAAACTGTTAACAGAAAAAAAGGTTAATCTCTCTGCCCACCAAAGGCAAGATGTCTCTCTGATGCCCCCCAGTGCTGTCTCACCCATTGACTCCCACACCGGTGGACCTGTCTGTCTCTCCCACTGACATCCTTGGACCCGTCACCCCATTGTCCCCCCCTCTGGTAACCCACCAGGTGATGGTGACCAACGTGACGTCCCTGCTGAAGACGGTGAAGGCTGTGGAGGACGAGGCCACGCGGGGGACCAGAGCCCTGGAGGCCACCATTGAATGCATCAAACAGGAGCTCACGGTAAGCAGTCATCTATAAAGTTATTTACTTAATCAATAACTTGATTAGGACAGATGACAATGAACATGCTCTCTGTTACACTTTGTGGCCTAAACGTGTCCTCAAGCTAAGCTGTAAATGTTTTATTAGTTACATACTATAAAAGCGTTGACACATTGAATCATCAACAGTCCGATGCGTTGATTGCACCATAACGGTTTAGCTGCTAGTCACTAGATGGGCTCTGAACTCTAGAACGGCCAAGGCCCTGTGTTTTCCCTGCTATCCTTATCTTTAGTGAGTGACAGAGGACCACCCATCTCCATTAGTTTGTGGTTCTAACTCTAAGCTTTATCAGTATCCCCTCAGGACAGCCTCCTAGTGCAGCTACTACAATTAGAGCCTTAATTAAACAAGGCTGTTACCATGGGATCAATAAGATAAACCAGAGTTCAAACTCAACAACCAGTGTCGCTGCATTGGGACACATTAGTATGCCTGTTGTGTGTTTGGTCATTATAGGACATTACCCTATTGGGTGTTACTGCCCATAGCTGTACAATTCAAGATTATTTGGAGAGCTGTTTAATATATTAAATCATTGACTAAAATCGATGAGGTTTTTAAGAAATATTGAATGTTGTTGTGTTGTATTTCTTCAGGTGTTCCAGTCTAAAGACATCCCGGAGAAGTCGACCACGCCTGAAGAGTTCATCCGCATGACCAAGGGCATCACCACGGCAACAGCCAAAGCAGTGGCGGCTGGGAACTCTGCACGACAGGAGGATGTGATCTCCACAGCTAACCTGAGTCGCAAGGCCATCTTCGACATGTTGACCACATGCAAGGTTCTGATCCATACTCCTTACTAGGGCAGATACTACACCCTGTCCTCTACCCTTCTATCCTTTATACTTAAACCCTGACCAGCATGGCCATCTCCGACATGCTGACTACATGTAAGGTTCTGATCATCCCTAGTACCTAAACGTTATAGATGTTACTGGCCCAAGAGGAAGAACAGATACTATTGATATTACTGCTCATCTCATCCATACTGACCACCTAGAAAGTGGAACATCTGACTCCTAACACTGTGTCTCTGTGTCCCTCAGCAAGCAGCCTACCACCAGGAGGTGAACAAGGACGTACGGAGCAGAGCGCTGCTCTACGGGACAGAGTGCACCACAGGTTACATCGTTCTACTGGAGCATGTACTACTGGTAGGTTGTGTGTGGGTGTGTGTGTGGGTGCATGTGTGGTTGTGGGTGCGTGTGTAGATGTGTGTGTGTCCACAAGAAGAGTAGTAAAAACAAATGTAGGAAGCTATAGGCCTGTGTCGATCCTCAGCACCTTATCCAAAGTTGTTGAGAGATTCGTTTTTAATCAACTTGAGGGATACCTTCTCGAGTGCAAACTTCTTTATGAACTCCAATCTGGCTTTAGAACAGCTCATTCCACTGATACTTGCCTTATCCACCTTTTTGACCACATCAAGCAGGAAAGTGAGAAGGGGAACAAACAGGTATGGCCATGTTAGACTTGCAGAAAGCTTTTGAAACTGTGGACCATGAGATTCTCCTGATGAAACTGAAATGCATGTGTCTAAATTATGTAACACAGAAATGGTTTAGGTCTTATCTGACCAACAGAACACAAGTATGTAATGTTGGTGATGTTCTGTCGGAGGCCAAAGAAATATCCTGTGGAGTACCGCAGGGATACATTTTAGGGCCTCTCTTATTTCTTATATACGTTAATGATATGCCAGATACAGTAAAGTGCAAACTCCTGCTTTATGCTGATGACTCAGCCATACTGGTATCAGGGAAGGATACAGTTTACATAGAGGAGACCCTGAGTAAGGAATTGCATTTTGTTAGAGATTGGTTGACTGACAATAGATTGAAAACGTAGATTGCTAAAGGCTGACAAGATAAAGGTAAACTGTGCAGGCAAGGAGATTGAATCTAAAACAAGTGTAACTTATCTTGGTGTGTCCCTAGGTCAATCCCTTTCTGGAGACCTGATTGCTGCGAAAATTATTTATAAAATGGGGAACAAATTGAAATTGTTATATCGTAACACTAGATATCTTAACATCAAAGTTAAGAAACTGCTTGTGTCAACCTTGATTCAGTGTCATTTTGATAATGCCTGCTCTGCTTTGTATAGTGGGCTATCAAAAAAGCTGAAAAAGAGAATGCAGGTCATGCAAAATAATGTTATCAGGTATATACTGTCCCCCCTAGAACCCACATAGGGGTACAGGAGTTCCTGGAGGTGGGCTTGTTGTCTTTGGGGTCCAGAGTGGACCAACTTAAACTTAATCATATGTTTGATATCTTAAATGATTGTGCGCCAGGTTATATGAAAAACCACCTTGATATGGTCAATAACCAACACAGTTACAATACCAGAGCTAGTGTTATGTCTTGTAAAATCTTAAGAGTAAACAGTACTGCGAGGAGCACCTTTATAGCTTTAAAAAGCAGGCAAAGGTTTTCATTTGGACAAGTTTGTCCAAATTTGAATGATAGGTATGCTGTGCAATGAATAGATTGTTTTAATGTGAAATTAATATGGTTGATTTTTAAGGTTAGGGAAAAGTGCAGTGAATAGTGCCACTTTTTAGGATGTCAATATAAATGAATGTATTATATTTGTTTGTCATTTTGTCTTGCCTTTTAATCATTATGTGTTATTGTTTTTACCATCAAGGACCACTTTGGAAACAAGCGTTTTAATTAATACTTTCAAGTGATATCCGCTGGGTCCACATTGTACATTTTGTTGTATATGTCTGTTACCCTAAATAAATTCAATTCAAAAAAATTCAAAGAGTAATAGTGATCATGGTGATGTTTTCCTGAACCACCTCTACTCTGTGTCTCCAGGTCCTCCAGAGGCCTACAGCAGAGCAGAAGCAGCAGCTGGTGTTCTACTCTAAACGTGTTGCGGGGGCTGTTACTGAACTCATCCAGACTGCTGAGGCCATGAAAGGTGAGAGAAGACACTTCACTGAACTACTGTACACCTTGTTCATAATATAGTACAGTAATGATCATTTAGCAGATATACTGTATATCTCCAGAGTGTTCTATTAACATTATGTTCCTGCCTTCTTTGCCACAGATGGAGGTAAGTTAAGAATGTAACCAGTTGTGATTCAGGGCCGGCCATTCCATTGCCATTCATTCTTGAATTGTCACTCTTTACAGGCCCGTTACAGTCTAAAAAGATCCCCATCCATCCATCCATCATGCTCTTCATTTCAGTTTCCATCTCACCAAAAAGACAGAAATGCTCATCACCATGTTCATTGCAGTGGATGCTCTTCATTTGCATATTATGTCACTGATAAGATAAATGCGATACAATCTTAAACACACTTAATGTGCTGTGCATGCCTTGGCATGTGTTCTGTCTCTATGTGGTCTCCATATTGTGAGGTATGCTCTGTTCATACACTGCTGTGTGTTTGTGAGTGGTAACTCACGGTGTGTGTGTGTGGTAACTCACGGTGTGTGTGTGTGTGGTAACTCATGGTGTGTGTGTGTGTGTGTGTGTGTGTGGTAACTCATGGTGTGTGTGTGTGTGGTAACTCACGGTGTGTGTGTGTGGTAACTCACGGTGTGTGTGTGTGCGTGGTAACTCACAGTGTGTGTGCGTGGTAACTCACAGTGTGTGTGTGTGTGTGCGTGGTAACTCACAGTGTGTGTGCGTGGTAACTCACGGTGTGTGTGGTAACTCACGGTGTGTGTGTGTGTGTGGTTACTCACGGTGTGTGTGTGTGTGTGGTAACTCACGGTGTGTGTGTGGTAACTCACGGTGTGTGTGTGTGCGTGGTAACTCACGGTGTGTGTGTGTGCGTGGTAACTCACGGTGTGTGTGTGGTAACTCACGGTGTGTGTGTGTGTGGTAACTCACGGTGTGTGGGTGTGTGTTTCAGGCACAGAGTGGGTGGACCCAGAGGACCCCACGGTGATAGCAGAGACAGAACTGTTGGGAGCGGCAGCTTCCATCGAAGCAGCGGCTAAGAAACTGGAGCAGCTGAAACCCAGAGCCAAGCCCAAGGTAGGAGACTACACCACCCACAATACACCTCACAAGCCACATGGATATTTTTAACCCCCAAATTCCACACTAATAACATAAGTGGGATGCATAAGTTGCAGCAAGAATGACAATCCTGTCAGTAATTTTGTCTTGGTGCTTGTTTCCGTCTGTTGTTGGTGTGTTTGTCATTATGTGTTTGACTGTCTGTTAAAAGACAGTGTCTCATCAGTCGCTGTGAGTTAGTGTTGGATCCATGGGCTGATGCTCTATTCACTATTTGAATGTCTAATACTTGTATTGTCTCTCCTCACATACAGTGAAAGTAGTGGCAACCTCTGTCTCTGGATTTATTCATGTTTGTACCCCATCTGTATGTACTTTGGTCTGTCTACCAGTCTATCAGTCTGTCTGTAGCTGATATCATTTACATTGTTCAGGAGGAACCCCCTACTCTATTCTCTATGGCTTTGACCTTCTGCTCACCCCTTCCTCCTTCCCTCTCTCCCTCATTCCCTCCCTGCTCTCCCTCATTCCCTCCCTGCTCTCCCTCATTCCCTCTCTCCCTCATTCCCTCTCTCCCTCATTCCCTCTCCCTCATTCCCTCCCTGCTCTCCCTCCCTCCTTCCCTTCATTATTTTCCTCTCTTTCAATCCTTTTCTCACTTTACTACCTGCTGTCTATGATTCTAACCCTTCTGTTCCTCCTTCCTTCCTTCTCACTCTCTCTCACTCTCAATCACTCTCACTCTCACCCTCTCTCTCTCTCTCTCCCTCCTCCTGTCCTGTAGTTGTAGCCTGTCTGTCCCTATATACAGTAGCAGTACTCCTCTGATCAGAGTATAACCCCTGGAAGTCTTCTCTGCAGGCCTCTGTCTGATATGTTTGATATATTAGGTTGTTATTCAATTCAACTATATATCAAACATATTCCTACAGTGTCCCGCCCTGTCTACAGACTGTGTGTGTGAGGGACTGGTCTAATCTTGGAATGACAGACTGAATAACTTGGCATAGAATAGTTGTGAGTGTTTGTGTTCTTATTTCGTTTAGTTTGCCCCAAATAACAGATGTTACTGAGAAGTTTATCTGTAGTG
The DNA here is from genome assembly GCF_964263955.1 of Coregonus lavaretus. NCBI lineage: Eukaryota > Metazoa > Chordata > Actinopteri > Salmoniformes > Salmonidae > Coregonus > Coregonus lavaretus. Next base: position 23,743,396 of record NC_140024.1, on the reverse strand, counting down.
CAGACAGTACGGATTTGTGATCAGATCTGTGTCGGTGAACTAGTATGAAATTGAAAGACTAACAGCTATACTCTAAAACTCAAACATCAAAATCATTATGTTTGCCATGTAATATGATTGCTGCCTATCTTTGTCTCTTCGTATGAGACGTCTGAGTTGTGACTGTCTCTTCTCCCCCTCAGCAAGCAGATGAAACGCTGGACTTTGAGGAACAGATCCTGGAGGCAGCTAAGTCCATCGCTGCAGCCACCAGTGCCTTGGTCAAATCTGCTTCAGCTGCCCAGAGAGAGCTGGTGGCTCAGGGCAAGGTGGGCTCTATTCCAGCTAACGCAGTGGATGATGGTCAGTGGTCCCAGGGTCTCATCTCAGCGGTGAGTACACACACACACACACACACACACACACACACACACACAATCTAAATAAAGCCTCTAAATAACCTTTATCACTCCTTTTTTTGGAAGTGCTGGAATTAACACGTCAATAATTCTAAGGGAATGAATCTTTGAAATGTATATGAACCGTTCTCTCTGTGTTCTGTCCTACAGGCCAGGATGGTTGCAGCAGCCACAAGTAACCTGTGTGAGGCAGCTAATGCCTCGGTCCAGGGCCAAGCCAGCGAGGAGAAGCTGATCTCGTCAGCCAAGCAGGTGGCAGCCTCCACAGCCCAGCTCCTAGTGGCCTGTAAGGTTAAGGCTGACCAGGACTCTGAGGCCATGAGGAGACTACAGGTACTAGAATGATGAATAACAAATTGTCCCTTTCCCCCTAGGCACTTCTGTAGATCTTACACACCTATCTAATTGTTTCAGATCTACAGGGGTGCAGGGGGAGTAGGGGCTATGGGTCCATTTGGAATTCAGGATAACCCTACAAACACATTCTCATGATTAGCATTGTGTATTAGTTTTAACATGTACGGTAACATGTTATGTAGTATGATATTGATGGACTGTCCTCCCAAAGGCCGCTGGTAACGCAGTAAAGAGGGCGTCGGACAACCTGGTGCGAGCGGCCCAGAAGGCAGCGTTCGACAAGGCAGACGATGACAACGTGGTGGTCAAGACCAAGTTTGTGGGAGGAATCGCTCAGGTGAGACTTCAGGGCTCTGTCAGACTCCAGTCACATGTTGACTGTTCAAACAGGATTTACTCTTGTCAAGCCTTTCAGTTCTGTAAGTGGACACATTAAGAACCATTCCAATTGCATTTATCAGGAGCTGACAGCACTGTACAGCATGTTGTACAGGCTGATTTCAATCATGTGTTGTGTACTAACTGGTGCCTGTTCTATCTCGTGTCCAGATAGATTGCATGATGCTGACTTCAATCAGGTGTTATGTACTAACTGGTGCCTGTTCTATCCTAGTGTTAATTAGCTAGGTATTGTGTACCAACTGATGCCTGTTCTATCCTAGTGTTAATTAGCTAGGTATTGTGTACTAACTGATGCCTGTTCTATCCTAGTGTTAATTAGCTAGGCGTTGTGTACTAACTGATGCCTGTTCTATCCTAGTGTTAATTAGCTAGGTATTGTGTACCAACTGATGCCTGTTCTATCCTAGTGTTAATTAACTAGGCGTTGTGTACTAACTGATGCCTGTTCTATCCTAGTGTTAATTAGCTAGGCGTTGTGTACTAACTGATGCCTGTTCTATCCTAGTGTTAATTAGCTAGGCGTTGTGTACTAACTGGTGCCTGTTCTATCCTGTGTTCAGATCATAGCAGCCCAGGAGGAGATGCTGAGGAAGGAGAGAGAGCTGGAGGAGGCCAGGAAGAAGCTGGCTCAGATCAGACAGCAGCAGTACAAGTTCTTACCCAGCGAACTACGGGAGGACGAGAACTGACCTATAACCTGCTGATACTGCCATGCTGCCGCTGTGTGTAGGTGTGTGCGTATTGAGTGCATTTGTGCCTGTGCGTGTGTATGTAGGATGTTACCACACACACGAGCGGTGGCCCAAATTGACTTCCTCAGTGTGCAACAAGGTTAAGTTGGCCTTTTAATGTGCCCACTCAACCAGTGGGGTCCAAGCCCAGAATGGGCCGTGGATGACCCCTGTCTACTGCACCTGCAGTGGTCTTTAACTACCAACAATTGTTTACTACCACTATGACATGACTTGGCTTGTAACGGTCTATTACCCTGCAATACCTGCCAGTTAACCTACACCGGAAAAAAGTATTCTCTGGAAGCAATGGATTTGTAACAGCTGAACAAGCTGAAAAATGTGCATCCTAATGTACTTTCTAAATACTTTGAATGTCTTTATCTATGGAGCTCTGAATTTGATGTGATTAGGTACCAGTGTTGACATTGAATCTCCAAACTAAGGGGATGTTTCTAGATGTAAGCATGGTCTTAAAACCTTTTGACCGGACTTTCTTTCATAAAGGAAGAAGCGAGAATGTGATATGTTTGGTGCATACAGTTCAGTAGACATTTACACACACATTGCTATTCATTTCCTTATTTATGAGACAAGTCACAAATGATAGCATTTCATACATATGACTAGCATTTGAAATTCACACTTATTGGGCAATTTGACACTTATGCTTCCTTGTCAGACAGCAAGTAATTCAGACAATTGAGGTATGTGGACCATATTGAAGAATAGCTTATGCATCTTATTTAATGGATGCATTACAGTGACCGTTTCTGTCGCATTGACCGTTCGGCTTGCGTAGACACTTTAAAAAACATCCTTCTATAGATGTGCTCTTGACACCAAGTAACCCTCCTATTTTTAGACTGAAGATTGAAATATATCGTGTTGATAAACGCTTAAACTTGGGTCTAATAGCTAGAGACCTCTTTACTACAACCTCTTATGATGCATTGCAATGTATTATTGTTATGTCTGTGATTTGGAGGCAGAGTTACTACAGAATACAATTTTAGCAAGTTAAGATACTCTGACATTTACAGTAAGCTTAACTGGTCTCATCCCTCCCACTACTGCAGATCTCCTAGCGCTGCATAACCTGGACCGTGGGTAGTCAGTTAACTGGCTTCCCTCTACTATTTTCATTAGTTTACAGTTGATATTGAGCCATACAGCTGACGTTCATAATGCAATACTATGAAGGTGCTGTAGGGGGCAGTGATTGGTGTCCTCACAGCCTCCTGACATGCAATGTAATGAAGCTCCTCTTGCTTGCTCTTTTCAAACCTCAAACACTACACCTCTGAAAACCATTCAGATACTGTAGGAAAAAATACTAATAATGTAGGAAACAACTGCTGGTCTTGATCATTTATTAAGATTTTAACTAGGAGTTGATTGCTGAATTTAAAAAACATCCATGCAATCTGAAAAATTTTACAACAAAGATTCTCATTGATAAAGTGTGATTTCTCTACAACTCATAATGCAAACTGAAATGGATGGCTCTCATATTGTAACACCCCAGACCTCTTGAATGAATGCGAAGCGGACTATGCACAATGTACTGTGCTTCTGATGGTTACCCCTGCTGTCTTACACGGGGCAAAGTCCCCCATCCCTCCATAGGGGCCTGTTGGACCATTACAGTGGATCACATCCTTTTCTTGTTCACCTGTTGAATCCGTCTCTCGCTTACTCTAATGGTGCTCTATGTAACTGTAGTGGGAAATGCTACTATTGAAGTATATTTACCTTCTTTTTGCCAGGGTTGTGTTCATTAGGCACCAAAAGGAGGAAAACTGACTGAAACCGGGAGTGACTACCTAGAATTGTCCAATAGGAAATGCTCATAAAAAATATTTAAAATCCTAATGAACACAACCCAGGTTTGGTTCTAGTGTTTGGTTTTATTCGTTTTATGGACAGTCAGTGAGTGTCGGTTAGCAAACTAACAATTATTGTGAGGTAATGTTCTGCTCTTGCGGTGTCAGTCATGTGCATGGCTTCGGGGTTCTGCTATTACTTTCGGAACAGAAAATACACCTACAGTACACAACGCACTGAATGGTATTGGTATTCTGAACATAAGGACAATAAACCATAACAAACTACAAATGGTCCACGTTAGAAATTTGTTATTCTGTATTGATGTGTGACAGTGGACTCTACAATTCAAACAGAGGTACAGTTATGTCTGAGTTCACACATCTGGTCTTTGTAGTATTATGTCATTAGTGCCTTAGTCTGTAGCCCATACAGCATCTGGTCTGCTTGTGACAGCTTATCTAGCTGGATAATGGAGTGTGGTCAGTATCAATGAGTAGGTTTTTTAGTTGTTCCTGTCATAGCCTATTACCAAGAGATGAAAAACACGGCAAGATCCGTGAGGCCTCACAGGTACTACTGCATTGTCCTATAAACTGTACCTCTGTCTCCATCTTTCTGCCTGATGCACCCATGGCCTTGAGGGCAGAGACGAATGTGTCGCTGTGTAAAAAGTACCATCAGTATATGTATGTATACGTATGTATATGATATATATGAAGACAACACATTTTTGTACTGCATTCCATGGGCATGTACCAAGGCTTCTGAACTATGTACGTATGACAGATTGGAGTCTGTTGTTCAGTTATTGTAAGTTACAAGTAAATCATAGAAGTTTTTTGGATTGCATTTCTTCTTTCTCTTTCAAGCCACGATGAATAGTTTTTTTGAATTATAAATGTAATAAGGATATTAAGATATATAGCTGTCACTGTTAATGTAGTGTGACACATTTCAATGGTAGGGAGAAACTATTCATACCTGTATGTTTGTCCTATAATGAATTCAATGATAATTAAAGTGCAGTACTACAAGAAAGATCGATATGAAGTGACAATGACATACACTATGTAAACTATTTATCTGGCCACAAGAAAACATATTTTTTGTATTCACTGAAAATAAAGGTTTTCAAATTAATATGGCCTGCAGAATTGTGTTGTTTTTACCTGTTGTGTTTTTCAGTTGTCTTATTGAATACAGGAATGTGATCATGAATGGACAGGCTAACATTGTGCCTGATTCCAGCAGCCTTCTCCTAGATTAATCTACATTCTCAGGTTCAGGCCAGCTGGAAATCAAGTCACAGATGACAGAGGAGTCGTATTTTTGCACTACTAACGTATAAGCCTGGGATTCCTGGATCATGTTGTTTAAAGATGAGGTGAAAGCCTGTGACAGACTACTGGCATGTATACTGTAGTAAAGCTTTAATAATCACATCAATCATAGCATCACATCCTGCACATAAAAACATGCACTACTACCGCAATAACAGAACATGATCCTGTGGTTTCAAGAGACAATTACTGCTCTAGAGGAGACTTCTTCAGGCAGGGTCCCTTTTATGCTGCTCCTCTGTCAGTGGAGTGTAAGGTAGATTGGTATTTCTGAGACAGCAGTGAGCCTTGTGCTATATTGAGCTGGTGTTGGTTAGAGCTGAGACAGGTACTAATTCTGGCCCGCTCTAAAGTCTGAGGGAGGTGATTTGTAAATTACACTGGCACAGCTGCTCCCTCCTTCTGCAGGATAGTACCCAGAATTCTTAGCAGGAAGGGTGAATCTCAATACTATAATCGCTGATCTCATGGTGCTGGACAGGTGAAGGCAAAATGGCACAATCTACTGGTTTACAATTGGAATTGTACAGCCCCATAAAATAGCCTGTAAGCTTTATATGGTCTAGTCTCGCAGGGCCACCCTTCCAAATCTCGTCTTGTTGCCGTGTGAGAAGCCTGGGCTATATGTGGTTTAATGTGTTCCCTTCACTCAGTTTTCAAAGGAAACTTCTCTGTTAAAACATATTGGGAAGTGAAAGTCAATAGGAGTGTAGCTACATTTTTTGAAGAGGTATAGTGCCACATGTCGTCACAATAAAACTTTCTGAATCAGCTGTTGTCTTTCATCTGAGGCAAGCTGACTCTTAGAAACCTCCCACCCTCCAACCCCAACTCCTTGGCATACATGCTGCCGCAGAGGGAAAATGACACACCAATGACGTAATGTTCCCAGGCCAGCTGCAGCCACCCTTTTGAATGCTGCACCCAGAGCTACACATACACATCACACATGGATGTTATCTGTGGGTGGGTGACCTCAGAGGTAGCAAGGTTCTGCTCCGCCCAAACCACATTGTAAATTAGATGGGTAGCTGTTGTCAAACAATCATCTAGCGTGTCGGTGTCTGTCTGTCGGAGCACCCACCTGGTGTGAAAAATGAACAGGAATTGTTCAACTAGTCTCAACGTTGTGAAGATGAAATCATCTGCCTTTCTCAGGAGTTCTTAAACTATAGTGACATGGGGGGTTCTAAGAACCTTTCTGCACCCATGTGTTACAATACAGGCACATATGGAAGCTTTTGGAAGGAATGAAATGTAGCTATTGATCCCATTGTGGAATTCGAATACTCTGAGAATGTAGACAATGTCTATTGCATTAAAAGCCCCTTTTCACCTGACCCATTGTGCTAAGATTTGTTATCAAAATACCAGAAAGTCCTGGTTAATGAAGAGGACTGCCAGAGGTCTGCAGGGTTCACATAGTTATTACCAGAGACCATTACGCTGACACTCACCCACGACCGCGTTACGACCGACCGCGTTACAGGGCCACATACTTCCCATCACCCTGAGAATTCTGGGAATACTCTACTCACCACAATGCTATTGTCAGACCAGTGGTGTGGGATTGAGGGGTATACTGTTATGATGGGCTTAGAGGCATCAAGGTAGAACATGTATTACATGACTGACAGAGAGATACAGTAAGTTTGATGTTATCCCAAGTTCCCAGTAATGGAGGGCCATAGAATCATAGGGTCAGATACTTCAGTGCCCTCGATAAGCATTTTTATGAGACTGAATAGCTGAAATATGAAGCGAGGCATGGGCATGAAATTCCACTGTAGTAAAATGGTTTATCACTTCCCCAGTAAGAATACCTAAATATAATTTACACAGATAAGTTAACTCTGTGTAAATATAATTCCATGTACACTGCTCAAAAAAATTAAGGGAACACTTAAACAACACAATGTAACTCCAAGTCAATCACACTTCTGTGAAATCAAACTGTCCACTTGAGAAGCAACACTGATTGACTATACATTTCACATGCTGTTGTGCAAATGGAATAGACATCAGGTGGAAATTATAGGCAATTAGCAAGACACCCCCAATAAAGGACTGGTTTTGCAGGTGGTGACCACAGACCACTTCTCAGTTCCTATGCTTCCTGGCTGATGTTTTGGTCACTTTTGGATGCTGGCGGTGCTTTCATTCTAGTGGTAGCATGAGACGGAGTCTACAACCCACACAAGTGACTCAGGTAGTGCAGCTCATCCAGGATGGCACATCAATGCGAGCTGTGGCAAGAAGGTTTGCTGTGTCTGTCAGCGTAGTGTCCAGAGCATGGAGGCGCTACCAGGAGACAGGCCAGTACATCAGGAGACGTGGAGGAGGCCGTAGGAGGGCAACAACCCAGCAGCAGGACCGCTACCTCCGCCTTTGTGCAAGGAGGAGCAGGAGGAGCACTGCCAGAGCCCTGCAAAATGACCTCCAGCAGGCCACAAATGTGCATGTGTCTGCTCAAACGGTCAGAAACAGACTCCATGAGGGTGGTATGAGGGCCCGACGTCCACAGGTGGGGGTTGTGCTTACAACCTAACACCGTGCAGGACGTTTGGCATTTGCCAGAGAACAGCAAGATTGGCAAATTTGCCACTGGCGCCCTGTGCTCTTCACAGATGAAAGCAGGTTCACACTGAGCACATGTGACAAACATGACAGAGTCTGGAGACGCCGTGGAGAACGTTCTGCTGCCTGCAACATCCTCCAGCATGACCGGTTTGGCGGTGGGTCAGTCATGGTGTGGTGTGGCATTTCTTTGGGGGGCCGCACAGCTCTCCATGTGCTCGCCAGAGGTAGCCTGACTGCCATTAGGTACCGAGATGAGATCCTCAGACCCCTTGTGAGACCATATGCTGGTGCGGTTGGCCCTGGGTTCCTCCTAATGCAAGACAATGCTAGACCTCATGTGGCTGGAGTGTGTCAGCAGTTCCTGCAAGAGGAAGGCATTGATGCTATGGACTGGCCCGCCCGTTCCCCAGACCTGAATCCAATTGAGCACATCTGGGACATCATGTCTCGCTCCATCCACCAACGCCACGTTGCACCACAGACTGTCCAGGAGTTGGCGGATGCTTTAGTCCAGGTCTGGGAGGAGATCCCTCAGGAGACCATCCACCACCTCATCAGGAGCATGCCCAGGCGTTGTAGGGAGGTCATACAGGCACGTGGAGGCCACACACACTACTGAGCCTCATTTTGACTTGTTTTAAGGACATTACATCAGAGTTGGATCAGCCTGTAGTGTGGTTTTCCACTTTCATTTTGAGGGTGACTCCAAATCCAGACCTCCATGGGTTGATACATTTGATTTCCATTGATAATTTTTGTATGATTTTGTTGTCAGCACATTCAACTTTGTAAAGAAAAAAGTATTTAATAAGATTATTTCATTCATTCAGATCTAGGATGTGTTATTTTAGTGTTCCCTTCATTTTTTTTAGCAGTGTACTTTGTTTTGGCCCAGCCTGGTCCCAGAGCTGTTTAGGAGAAGGCTATACAGCACAAACAGATCTGGGACCAGGCTATCAGAGGCCCTAGATGCTTGTCTATACTTTTTAAACCATTATGAGTTGGCCAGGTACTGTGTTAGTGTGTCTGTGTCTAGTATCTGTCTCCATTAGCCCAGAATGTCCTGGGATAGCTTCTGCTCTGAGTCTATCTGATATCTGTGTATGAGAAGTCTCTGTGGTCTTTGATCTGTGTGTATGAGCAGCATGCTGTGCCTGGCAGCAGTTGGACAAAGCCCAGGCTAACAAGAGAGCTGCCTGTCTAGTGCCTGCCATAAAAAGAGATAGGCAGACACCCCAGGGAGAACATTAGAGAGCACTGCAAACTATTCATCTAGTGCTTTAGTCTGCTTCAAAGTACATACAGTGCCTTCAGAAAGTATTCATACCCCTTGACTTATTCCATATTTTGTTGTGTTACAGCATTATTTTCTAAATTGATTTATTTTCTCACCCATCTACACATAATACTGCATAATGGCAAAGTGAAAACATGTTTTTAGATATTTTAGCAAATCTATTGAAAATGAAAAGCATGAATATCTCGTTTACATAAGTATTCACACCACTCAGTCAATACTTTGTAGAAGCACCTTTGGCAGCCATTACAGCTGTGAGTCTTTCTGGGTAAGTCTGTAAGAGCTTTCCACACCTGGATTGTGCAACATTTGCACATTATTCTTTAAAATATTATAGGATTCCTCTAGGATTTTTCCTCAAGGATTTTTCCTGTGCTTAGCTACATTCCGTTACTTTTTTATCCTGAAAAACTCCCCAGTTCTTAAAGATTTTAAGCATGCCAATAACATGATGCAGCCACCACTTTGCTTGAAAATATGGAGAGTGGTGCTCAGTTATGTGTTGTATTGGATTTGACCCAAACATAACATTTTGTATTCAGGACAAAAAGTTAATTGCTTTGCCACATTTTTTGCAGTATTACTTTAGTGCCTTGTTGCAAACAGATGCATTTTTTGGAATATATTTATTCTGTACAGGCACCCTTATTTTCACTCTATCATTTAGGTTAGTATTTTGGAGTAACTACAATGTTGTTGATCCATCCTCAGTTTTCTCTGTAACTGTTTTAAAGTCACCATTGGTAAAATCCCTGAGCGGTTTCCTTCCTCTCCGGCAACTGAGTTAGGAAGGACGCCTGTATCTTTGTAGTGATGGGGTGTATTGTTACACCATCCAATTAATAACTTCACCATGCTCAAAGAGATGTTCAATGTCTGCTTTTTTTTATTACCAATAGATGCCCTCCTTTGTGAGGCATTGAACAATCTCCCTGGTCTTTGTGGTTGAATCTGTGTTTGAAATTCACTGCTTGACTGAGGGACCTTACATATAATTGTATGTGTGGGGTACAGAGATGAGGAAGTCATTCATAAATCATGTTAAACACTATTATTGCACACAGAGGTTCCTCGATGAACCCCACCTCCTATGGGGTTCTTCTAAGTACCTTTTGGGGGCATTTTTCAGTGCCAAGAACCTTAAGGTTCTTCAAAGAACTTTGAGGATCTTAGAATAACCCTTGTTGAACCCCTAATTTTTTAGAGTGTAGGATTAGGAGCTATGTACAGTATGTAACAGGTGCAACTTGTGCAAACAAGATGCTCCTAAAAATACCCCTCAAGAAAACATGGGAGGAACAGAGAGGACAAGAAGAAGAGGTTGTTTGAGTAGATGTCGCTGGGTCAACCCAGAAGGATATGGGAATATAAAGACTTCATTATTTGTGTTGTTGTTCTGTTCTCCTTTATGGGGTATAGGCTTACAAGAGCAGTACCTCTCACACACATGATATCACCTAAAGTTTAAATCAATGTTCTGTACGAATGAGTACTGTAAAGTAAAATGGACTGTAAATGTCAGTACTAGACATTATTTTTTCATTATCTTCCCCATAAAAATGTATCCTAGAAATGATTTAGGTAAAAGTAACGTTGAGGGTATAAGTTCATACTATGCAGCCAATCACAGTGTGTTTGGAGAGGTATCTGGTTCTTCCTCTACTGTTCAAGTGTGACAGCTGTGACTGACTCCCCTAGACCAGTGAACTGTCACAGAGGAAGACGGGGATTGCTGAAATGCCAAAGCACTCTTATCTTTCCCTGCGGCCAATTTGAAAGAACTCCAAGGCACTTATGAGCTACAGAGGAGTCGAGACAAGCTGGATGATTTGCCACTGTTGAATACAAGGCTATCTGATGCCCCTCTTCAGATTGTGAACAATGTCTTGAGGGATTTGTTGACATGCTCCTCCCTACTGTGTTGTATCACTGACAGAACACTTCAGTACAAATAATATGACACCCCTCCCAGGGACAATCTCTTTTCACAGGGGCTTAAACACTCAGACTATATTTGTCTGCTTTACTGCTTTAATAACTGCATTATTAATAACTTTAACTTTAATAATAGCTTATTTTGTCTCTGGAGATCAGAGTTACATGACCCCATCTCTCAGGTGTTATGGTTCATAGTGGAGACACGATTCATAATCAAGAGTGGTGGTGAATGGCTAAACTAAGTGTGGGCCTTGGCGACGCAATTATTTTAAACATGAATTTGGTTGGAGGAATGGTAACATAAAAACGATTACTATGCCATGATTTATTCCTATAAATATTACTCTCTCAAGCCTTATTTGAACTGCTGTCTTGAGCAAATGTAAGTAATCCTTCCAGAATTAAATGAGCAATTCCAGTCAAAGATCATGTTTTTGTTGTCCACCTTCACTTCCTTGTGCTTCAACTGACCCCAACTCCCCAAACTGCCTTCCCTGGCTGTAGCCTACCTCTCAGAACAGTGTTTGAAACAGGAACAGACGTCTTGGAGGGGGTGCCACCTTCTCGCCCATAACCCATATATAGTCTTATCAACGGTAAAATGTATTGGATCAGCGAATCGCCGAGGAGAGCCATAAAAAAGACAGGACCCCCGGAAGAGAGCAGCTGGCGTCGTTTCCCCAAAAAGCATTTGGTATCCATGGGGATCCAGTAACTCCTCTGCTATAGCACATATTTGACAAGTTACAGTCGGCTCGAGCTTGCACTACAGCTTCAAGTTCAGTGTGGTTCAGACGCGCGGAGCTTCTCAGGGTTTTACTCAAAGTTTGTTTTTTGTCAGTTGGTGAGGCCACCCCAACAACACAGCAGCCATGGACGCCATCAAGAAGAAGATGCAGATGCTTAAGCTAGACAAGGAGAATGCCTTGGACAGAGCTGAGGGAGCTGAGGGAGACAAAAAGGCAGCGGAGGACAAGAGCAAACAGGTCGGCATCCATAGAGAAATTGTGTTCTGTCTTATTGCGCACGGGTGCCATTGGCACTGTGCGTCAAATGTTTGGGCACGGAGTGCTTTGGAGCGTTCTCTCTCTCTCGATATTGATTAAATTAAGTCTCAGATGATGAAGAGTATGAGGATCAGTATTGATTGTTGTATTTAATCGTATTGGGAATATATTTGTTTTTGCGGGGTGACAATGTTTTATTCTTGGACTCCAGGAAGGTTTAGAAAACGTTTATTGTTTGGTCGATTAATATCACTGCGTTATGTGTGATATAGCCTTAGATTATATATGTTTTTACCATAAAACATGAATAGCGTAGTCTATTGATTAACGTATGCCACTCTAGTGTTGTGAGTGGATTGAATAAATGAAATGTAAATACTTGTCCAAAGACTAAGACGATATCATGAAGCATTTGTAAGTGTTTGCCTTTTTTCCATAACTCTTGGCTTTTGTTTTCTTCCCTTTTTTGTCTGTTTCTGGCTGTGCGTTCGCGCTCCTGTGTGTGCTTCTTTGCTGCTCATGGCACACCCCAATTGACTGATGATATTCTCCACCAACTATCAGCTTGAGGATGACCTGGTAGCGCTGCAGAAGAAGCTGAAGGGAACAGAGGATGAGTTGGACAAGTACTCTGAGTCTCTTAAGGATGCCCAGGAGAAACTTGAACTCGCTGAGAAGAAAGCCACAGATGTAAGTTTGAAGAGGCGCGTTGGCATAAACCTGTCCGAAGTGTTAGTGAGCGTCAGGGGGGCCACAAACAATCTGCTAACATTGAACCTCAACATACATATAAGTTAAGATTATTTTATTATTTCAGTTCGGAATAGCCTACATAATTGTTTATGGTTAATACCTGCGTCTTCATTAAGCTAAACCATAGGCCTGCCATGCGCAATATTCCACGTGTTCATGGAAACCAAATAAGACTGAGTAGACCAACTGTAGGCCTAACAAATGTGCCTTGTGTGCCACCCTCCTCGAAGATCCAAGCAGAAGGTTAAATTTAGCTGTGTGCTTTATATGGCCAAGTTACAGCTGACAGGTTTAGGCAGTGCAACATGTGCACCCCGCAACCTGTTGGGTTAAAATGGGGGCCTGTTTAGAATTTCAGTTAAAAGTTTGGTGGAAGTTTTTGAATATTTTAAATAGCTTTAACTTAGATTTATAGGTGCCATACATTATATATTCACTCGTCAAATGAAAACGTTTACTTCTCCTTTTATTGAGAATGTTGTAGGGGACGCCAATAAATAAACGTTTGTTCTTATAGGAAACATGCATCTAGATATTTTTATTGTGTCAGTTTAGAAAGAACACCAAATGATGATGATAGTAATTATAGTAAAAACATATTTATACAAAATTGTACAAAGAAATAAATACTTTAAGTAGCCTATACAGTGAGGGAAAAAAGTATTTGATCCCCTGCTGATTTTGTACGAATGCCCACTGACAAAGAAATGATCAGTCTATAATTTTAATGGTAGGTTTATTTGAACAGTGAGAGACACAATAACATAAAAAAAATCCTGAAAAACGCATGTCAAAAATGTTATAAATTGATTTGCATTTTAATTAGGGAAATAAGTATTTGACCCCCCCTCAATGAGAACGGTGAGGAATCAGCCCAGAACTACACGGGAGGATCTTGTCAATGATCTCAAGGCAGCTGGGACCATAGTCACCAAGAAAACAATTGGTAACACACTACGCCATGAAGGACTGAAATCCTGCAGCGCCCGCAAGGTCCCCCTGCTCAAGAAAGCACGTATACAGGGTCGTCTGAAGTTTGCCAATGAACATCTGAAGGATTCAGAGGAGAACTGGGTGAAAGTGTTGTGGTCAGATGAGACCAAAATCGAGATCTTTGGCATCAACTTAACTCGTCGTGTTTGGAGGAGGAGGAATGCTGCCTATGACCCCAAGAACACCATCCCCACCGTCAAACATGGAGGTGGAAACATTATGCTTTGGGGGTGTTTTTCTCCTAAGGGGACAGGACAACTTCACCGCATCAAAGGGACGATGGACGGGGCCATGTACCGTCAAATCTTGGGTGAGAACCTCCTTCCCTCAGCCAGGGCATTGAAAATGGGTCGTGGATGGGTATTCCAGCATGACAATGACCCAAAACACACGGCCAAGGCAACAAAGGAGTGGCTCAAGAAGAAGGACATTAAGGTCCTGGAGTGGCCTAGCCAGTCTCCAGACCTTAATCCCATAGGAAATCTGTGGAGGGATCTGAAGGTTCGAGTTGCCAAACGTCAGCCTCGAAACCTTAATGACTTGGAGAAGATCTGCAAAGAGGAGTGGAACAAAATCCCTCCTGAGATGTGTGCAAACCTGGTGGCCAACTACAAGAAACGTCTGACCTCTGTGATTGCCAACAAGGGTTTTGCCACCAAGTACTAAGTCATGTTTTGCAGAGGGGTCAAATACTTATTTCCCTCATTAAAATGCAAATCAATTTATAACATTTTTGACATGCGTTGTTCTGGTCTCTCACTGTTCAAATAAACCTACCATTAAAATTATAGACTGATCATGTCTTTGTCAGTGGGCAAACATACAAAATCAGCAGGGGATCAAATACTTTTTCCCCTCACTGTAGGTCTATCAATATTATGAATTGGGATAATCATGTTACTTTTGGCACCATGTATGAGATATCTTTCAAAATAAAATGAATATCTTTAAAGACATTTTAAATGTTTATTTTAAAACGTTTATTATGAGTTAAATTCCCCCTCAATAATAAATTAACAAGATGCGCAATCACAGCACCACTAGCATGAGCCTGTAAGGGGGGAGGGGCATTATAGGCTAATGGGCAATAAGTCATCATGACATAGTCATATTATCTCACTACGATACAATAAATAAAAACCTATTTAACAGAAGATTTCGGAATATTTTGAGACAATTTTGCGCAATGTGTGAAATGTGTTACTTCCGGTGTCATTTAGCGCAAGTCCCAGCCTCCCCAGTAGCTGTAGAAAAAAAACACAGGGACGGGAGCAGATTTTCGCATCCCGGCATCGTTGCGCGTTTCTGGCCCGAGAACCGTTAGAAAAAGGCGTAGGCAATAGAAAATAGGCAGTAAACAAGCGAAATGGCCGGGCTAACGTCGCTGGAAGCTGTAAAAAGGAAAATAAAAACACTACAAGAGCAGGCAGACGGTGCAGAAGAGTCGGCAGAGAGGCTGCAGAAGGAACTGGGTCTGGAGAGGGATGCGAGGGATTCCGTAAGCCCTAGCTAATAATTTAAGACAATTCGTCTGCAGTATACCTGACGACAGTATTAGTACACATTTGATCAACACGCTTGGTAGAACGATAGACAGAATATGGATGTTTTTACAGTGCAAAAAATATATAAGTTTTGTCTGTCATGTGATACGCGTAAAAGGATGAAGAAATGGGAAAGTGAGAAATGATTTAATGGTAAAACGTGCCAGGCAGGCTCCAAAATAAACACATTAGCCAAGGCTGCTGCAGTTTCAGCATGCTCCAGTCTAGTCGATCATACACTATCATCCTATGCCTCCTGTAGCTACATCTATTTACATAGTAGGCATCTTATTATGTTTATATTGGTCAGTGCCTTTCCAAACATACCAATCAGGCCTATATAAAATGTATAGTTTATAAAATCTTGTTTATATAATGTTATATATAATGCTGGAGTTTAGGATGAAATTACAGCATGGTCTGGGCCCTTATCCCTTTCCCTCACATTTAAATCTTAGTCCCCTATAGTGTTAAGAAACCCCCCACAGAGGTGTCCAAAAGTGACCCCCAACCTCCTCCATTACACTACACATCTCTCCAGATACTGTATCTGGTGTGCATTATGTAAGAAAGTGTGACTGTTTGAGTGTGCAACAGGTTGACATTGTGGTTTCTCCATGTTGTGCTCTCTTAGGCTGAGGCTGATGTAGCTTCCCTGAACAGACGTATCCAGCTGGTTGAGGAGGAGTTGGATCGTGCTCAAGAGCGTCTGGCCACAGCTCTGACGAAGCTGGAGGAGGCTGAGAAGGCTGCTGATGAGAGCGAGAGGTGGGCAGCAGCACTCAGAGACTCAGACTCTGTATCATACAGTACACTCTTAGAAAAAAAGGTGCTATCTAGAACCAAAAAGGGTTATTTGGCTGTCCCCATTGGATAACCCTTTGAAGAACCCCTTTTGGGTTCCAAGTAGAACCCTTTCCACAGAGGGATCTACATGGAACCCAAAATAGTTCTACATGGAACCAAAAAGGGTTTTACCTGGAACCAAAAAGGGCTGTCCTATGGGGACAGCCGCAGAACCCTTTTGGAACAATTATTTCTAAGAGTGTAGACACAGACATCATCAGACCCGTCAGTCTCAGTCTCAAACACAGTCATCAACACCAAACCCATATAGATGACATGCAGACATCAATCCACATGACCACAGTAATATCATTCCACTCTTAAAATTGTTCAGTTAATGATGTGTTATAAAGATTTTGTATAATTTCCGGCAGTAGTTTTAGAGTGCTCCCGAGCAAAAACAGGTCCTTGAAAATTGTGCACAATTGTGTACAACGACATCCATTTCATATGATATGTTGCATCCTGCAAAAAAAAAAAAACATCTGCAATTCGTTATGATATAGTATGTTATGAATTCCAATTCGTACAATATGTGACACATTTGTAAGTGCTTAAGATCCCGTTCAATCTCTTCAGACAACTTGCAATGTCCTCCTATTCCTGACATATGTTCCCCCCTGTCTGTTCCTTCATCCAGAGGCATGAAGGTAATTGAAAACAGGGCATCGAAGGATGAAGAGAAGATGGAGCTACAGGAGATCCAGCTGAAGGAGGCCAAGCACATCGCTGAGGAGGCTGACAGGAAATACGAGGAGGTGAGTTTCCTTACATTCCTTAGGCTGCTACTTTATTATATTGGCTACTTCTGAGGTCCTCGTGTGTGTGTGTGTGTGTGTGTGTGTGTGTGTGTGTGTGTGTGTGCATGAGAGCGTGCGTGTGTGGGAAACTGACAGCATATAGACCTGTACATAAAACTAAACATAGAACATTTTGATTGCTTGGTGCACCAATGTGGTATACTGATGTGTTGTCCTATTATGGGTGAAAACAGGTCGCCCGTAAGCTGGTCATCATTGAGAGTGATCTGGAACGTACAGAGGAGCGCGCTGAGCTGTCAGAAGGGTAAGAACTTTGGAACCAGCCACAAAATACAGCACAATTTACTGCTTTGGAGACAACCTACTGTTACTCTTTATTATTACGCTTATTACCCTGTTATAACTCCTGTTTCTCCCTCCCGTCGGTCCTCCTCTGGCATTTGTTCCTTCCCCTCTGTTCCTTCAACCATACCTAAAACACCAGCAAATGCTCTGAGCTAGAGGAAGAGTTGAAGACAGTCACAAACAACCTGAAGTCTCTTGAGGCTCAGGCAGAGAAGGTAGGTGTCTGTTTAGACAGGTGTATGTCTTCTCAGGTTGTTGCAGTCAGGGGTTATATCCCCATTGCCTGCTAGTATAGCCATAGAGATAAAGTGAGGTAACTCTATTGAGTAGGCCCACTCATTTCTGCCTGTTATCCATTGAACCAGTTAATGTCGGTAGTGTTGTGATGATGGCTCTCTGACCTGCGCTCCACTATGTCACTACAGTACTCACAGAAGGAGGACAAGTACGAGGAGGAGATCAAGGTTCTCACAGACAAACTAAAGGAGGTGAGTTCCCTTTAGCGTAGCATATTAGCCCCTGTTTCCTATTCACTTTACCAAGTGGGACATTAGCGTTAGCATGTTAGCCACTGGATCTTCGATAAAGTAAGACCATAGAAAGGGTGGAGGACACCAGACATTGTATTATATATCTATATCTATGTTGGAACATATGTTTTGGTGTGATGAGGATGGGAGACATTCATCACATCTTGTCTGCCTCTTGTGCTACAGGCTGAGACCCGTGCTGAGTTCGCTGAGAGGTCCGTGGCCAAGCTTGAGAAGACCATTGATGATCTGGAGGGTATGGACCTTTTCTTTTATTTCATATATTGTGAAGCATTTTCTATGTGAAAATCTGAGGTGTTGTATAGTAAAACAGAACATATGTGACAGACCGGCTCGATTCGGTCTTATGTAGCAAAATTTGAAATAGTGTTTTTTACATTGGATAAATGTGGAGAATCAGGCCTCCTGAGTGGCGCAGCGGTCTAAGGCGTTGCAGTGCTTGAGGCGTCACTACAGATCCGGGTTCGATACCGGGCTGTGTTGCAGCCGGCCGCAACCGGGAGAACCCATGAGGTGACGCACAATTGGCCCAGCGTCGTCCGGGTTAGGGGAGGGTTTGGCCGGCCAGGATGTCCTTATCCCATCGCACTCTAGCAACTACTATGGCGGACCGGGCACATGCACGCTGACACGGTTGTCAGTTGTACAGTGTTTCCTCCGACACATTGGTCTAAGGCACTGCATCGCAGTGCTAGCTGTGCCACTAGAGATCCTGGTTCGAATCTAGGCTCTGTCGTAGCTGGCCGTGACCGGGAGACCCATGGGGCGGCGCACAATTGGCCCAGCGTCGTCCAGGGTAGGGGAGGGAATGGCCGGCAGGGATGTAGCTCAGTTGGTAGAGCATGGCGTTTGCAACGCCAGGGTTGTGGGTTCAATTCCCACGGGGGGCCAGTATGAAAAAATAAATAATAATAATGTATGCACTCACTAACTGTAAGTCGCTCTGGATAAGAGCGTCTGCTAAATGACTAAAATATAAAAATGTAAAAATGTGCAGCTGGCTTCCGGGTTAAGCGGGCACTGTGTCAGGAAGCAGTGCGGCTCGGTTGGGTTGTGTTTCGGAGGAGGCAAGACTCTCGACCTTCGCCTCTCCCGTGTCTGTACGGGAGTTGCAGCGATGGGACAAGACTGTAACTACCAATTGGATACCATGAAATTGGGGAGAAAAAGGGGGTAAAATACCCCCCCCCAAAAAAAAAAACAAGAGAAAAAAAAAACATTGGTGCGGCTGGCTTCCGGGTTAAGCGAGCAGTGTGTCAAGAAGCAATGCGGCTTGGCAGGATTGTGTTTCGGAGGACCATGGCTCTCGACCTTCGCCTCTCCCGAGTCTGTACGGGAGTTGCAGCGATGGGACAAGACTGTAACTACCAATTTTGGATAAAAAGAAACAGAATAGAGCTAAGCACAGGCAAAACCCTAGAGGAAAACCTGGTTCAGTCTGCTTTCCAACAGACACTGGGAGACAAATTCACCTTTCAGCAGGACAATAACCTAAAACACAAGGCCAAATATACATTGGGATTACTTACCAAGATGACATTTAATGTTCCTGAGTGGCCTAGTTACAGTTTTGACTTAAATCGGCTTGAAAATCTATGGCAAGACTGGAAAATGGCTGTCTAGCAATGATCAACAACCAAGACAAGAGCTTGAAGAATTTTTAAAAGAGTAATGTGCAAATATTGTCAAGTCTAACCTTTCATCACCTCCTCTGTGTTGTCATCAGATACTGTATCTACATTCTGCACAGTCAGCTCTGTGCTGGGCAGACTAGGCCAGTGCCATGGCTGACACACAGTCAGTGTTTATTAGGCTAGTGCAGGCCAGGGAAAGACATTTCTCATGCTGCTGTTGGTGTGACTGTGTTACTGTAGCTGTGGAAAGACAAAGCATTCACAATGGAGCTCTATATCATTTGGGTGGAGACCATGTTGTCAACCTTCTGGAAAAGAAAGCAGCTACACACTATGTCACTCCGATGTAATATATGTCTTAATTAGATACAAACATGTCGACAGCAAGGTGCCTTCATCAGGGTTTCAGTTAGTAATTTCCTGCTTGGTCTAAACAATCTAACAGGGCATTAGTGGCCTGTGCACATCCTATTTTTACCCTATTATTTTTGGTTTGACATTGTATTTTATTTCGTTCAGTTCTGTTCTCGGACAATCCTTTGTTTTTTCCTACCTTTTCACCTCCTTTCTTTGCTCTGTCTATCATCTGTTGCTGTCCCCACCCTTCATTATCACCCCATCGATGTCTTCTCTTCCACTCCTCTCCTCCTCCTCCACTCCACCCATAATAGATGAGTTGTATGCACAGAAACTGAAGTACAAGGCCATCAGCGAGGAACTGGACCACGCCCTCAACGACATGACCTCCATGTAATCTATCACCTGCTTGTGTCTGCTTGTGTGTTGTGCATAGGCCCCACCCACTCACCATTTTACTGCTACTCCCTCTAGTAGCATATGTTTTGTCTGTTTCATCTGTTTGGATTTTTCCGCTCACATTTTAGTTTCAGTGCCTACTAATACCAACTCACTTTACGCTTCTGCCATGCAACAGCAAATAGCTCTTGCCTTTGTAGTTTGCTAGTGCCTTTTTAGTTAGATTCTATATAGTTTTCTCAACCTAACACGCATTGTACAATTAAAGTTGTACAATCACAATCCCTTTTTGTAAGCTTTTAGAAACATCTAAATTGACCCCCCAGAATAGTGTACCTCTCAACCCTTTTTGAGTACCTGGCTCTGCTTTCTCTTCTGTATGCTGTGGTTTCCATCCTGCATGTCATATCAGTCACCTGCCTTTCTATTATTTGTCCCTCCAACACGTTATGTTTCTCCCCTCATTCTTTTCCAGTTAAATTGTTTACATCATCTCACAACCATCACAGACGCCACCCGCTGGTTGAGAGGCCTCTCTCTACTACAACTATATGGCAGTATCGCCCAACATCCTGTCCCCTATGTCTCCACGTCTCTTCTTTACCACAGCACCGCCGTGCGTTGGGCCTCTGCTGCCGCTGCCGTCCTATAGACCATCTTTTGTACAGAACCCTGACTCATTTGGCTTTCTGTAAAATAAACTTTCCATCCATCCATGTCAGCCATCCTTACCCTTCTACTCTGTAGTTCTTAATTTCATTTCCTGTCTTTAAACGTTTCTCTGTGTTTAATTTATTATTGAGCAGCTTTGAATAAAACCGAAAGCTCCTCTTCACAAACCTATGTTTTTCTGTTTTTGATTAGACTTTGGTTGGCATTATGGTACTATGGTAGTAGTATTAGCTAAAAATGTGCTTACATTTGGACAAAAGCACATCCACAGAGCTTCTTCTTAAAAAAAAAGTATCCAAATGTTTATTGACAGGGATAGACAAGAAATTAAGAGGGAGAGTGATAGATAAATATATTGTGTAGAAGTGCAGTGGGACAGGGATTTGACCCCACTCAGGCAGTGGATTGTAGAAGTCCAGAGGGCGGCGGCCATAACCTCTCGAACAACCTCAGGCATGCTTTCAACTTCTTTAACCAGTTGAGTTCAATTACATGGATTGATCTGAAACAGCAAATTGACCTGTTTCAGCATCCTCAGCATTCCCTGCTTCAAGAAAATTCAGAACGGAAAAACACAGTAGTCCCGAGGTCACACTTAGCTTAATGTTCAAAGCCAAAAAGATAATTGTGACTTGTGTAACATTGGGGATATTCTGTAAACATATAATTCAGTCATTTCACAGTCACACCATCTCCACATTGAGGTGAGGGAGCCGTTTTTTTTTTTTTTTTTTGGGGGGGTGAGGGGGTAGATCAGCTTAATATTGCAGATAGATTGTAACTTCCATCAATGTAATTGTCTGCATCACTTCCAATCCCCCATGTTTTCATGTATATATATATATATATATATATATATATATATATATATATATATATATATATATATATATACAGTGAGGGAAAAAAGTATTTGATCCCCTGCTGATTTTGTACATTTGCCCACTGAAAAAGACATGATCAGTCTATAATTTTAATGTTAGGTTTATTTGAACAGTGAGAGACATAATAACAACAAAAAAATCCAGAAAAACGCATGTCAAAAATGTTATAAATTGATTTGCATTTTAATGAGGGAAATAAATATTTGACCCCTCTGCAAAACATGACTTAGTACTTGGTGGCAAAACCCTTGTTGGCAATCACAGAGGTCAGACATTTCTTGTAGTTGGCCACCAGGTTTGCACACATCTCAGGAGGGATTTTGTCCCACTCCTCTTTGCAGATATTCTCCAAGTCATTAAGGTTTCAAGCCTGACGTTTGGCAACTCGAACCTTCAGCTCCCTCCACAGATTTTCTATGGGATTAAGGTCTGGAGACTGGCTAGGCCACTCCAGGACCTTAATGTGCTTCTTTTTGAGCCACTCCTTTGTTGTCTTGGCCGTGTGTTTTGGGTCATTGTCATGCTGGAATACCCATCCACGACCCATTTTCAATGCCCTGGCTGAGGGAAGGAGATTCTCACCCAAGATTTGACGGTACATGTCCCCGTCCATCGTCCCTTTGATGCGGTGAAGTTGTCCTGTCCCCTTAGCAGAAAAACACCCCCAAAGCATAATGTTTCCACCTCCATGTTTGACGGTGGGAATGGTGTTCTTGGGGTCATAGGCAGCATTCCTCCTCCTCCAAACACGGCGAGTTGAGTTGATGCCAAAGAGCTCGATTTTGGTCTCATCTGACCACAACACTTTCACCCAGTTCTCCTCTGAATCATTCAGATGTTCATTGACAAACTTCAGACGGGCCTGTGTATGTGCTTTCTTGAGCAGGGGGACCTTGCGGGCGCTGCAGGATTTCAGTCCTTCACGGCGTAGTGTGTTACCAATAGTTTTCTTGGTGACTATGGTCCCAGCTTCCTTGAGATCATTGACAATATCCTCCCGTGTAGTTCTGGGCTGATTCCTCACCGTTCTCATGATCATTGCAACTCCACAAGGTGAGATCTTGCATGGAGCCCCAGGCCGAGGGAGATTGACAGTTCTTTTGTGTTTCTTCCATTTGCGAATAATCGCACCAACTGTTGTCACCTTCTCACCAAGCTGCTTGGCGATGGTCTTGTAGCCCATTCCAGCCTTGTGTAGGTCTACAATCTTGTCCCTGACATCCTTGGAGAGCTCTTTGGTCTTGGCCATGGTGGAGAGTTTGGAATGTGATTGATTGATTGCTTCTGTGGACATGTGTCTTTTATACAGGTAACAAGCTGAGATTAGGAGCACTCCCTTTAAGAGTGTGCTCCTAATCTCTGCTCATTACCTGAATAAAAGACACCTGGGAGCCAGAAATCTTTCTGATTGAGAGGGGGGTCAAATACTTATTTTCCTCATTAAAATGCAAATCAATTTATAACATTTTTGACATGCGTCTTTCTGGATTTTTTTGTTGTTATTCTGTCTCTCACTGTTCAAATAAACCTACCATTAAAATTATAGACTGATCATTTCTTTGTCAGTGGGCAAACGTACAAAATCAGCAGGGGATCAAATACTTCTTTCCCTCACTGTATATATATATATATATAGTGGGGAGAACAAGTATTTGATACACTGCCGATTTTGCAGGTTTTCCTACTTACAAAGCATGTAGAGGTCTGTAATTTCACATTGTATGATTTTTAAGTAATTAATTTGCATTTTATTGCATGACATAAGTATTTGATCACCTACCAACCAGTAAGAATTCTGGCTCTCACAGACCTGTTAGTTTTTCTTTAAGAAGCCCTCCTGTTCTCCACTCATTACCTGTATTAACTGCACCTGTTTGAACTCGTTACCTGTATAAAAGACACCTGTCCACACACTCAATCGAACAGACTCCAACCTCTCCACAATGGCCAAGACCAGAGAGCTGTGTAAGGACATCAGGGATAAAATTGTAGACCTGCACAAGGCTGGGATGGGCTACAGGACAATAGGCAAGCAGCTTGGTGAGAAGGCAACAACTGTTGGCGCAATTATTAGAAAATGGAAGAAGTTCAAGATGACGGTCAATCACCCTCGGTCTGGGGCTCCATGCAAGATCTCACCTCGTGGGGCATCAATGATCATGAGGAAGGTGAGGGATCAGCCCAGAACTACATGGCAGGACCTGGTCAATGACCTGAAGAGAGCTGGGACCACAGTCTCAAAGAAAACCATTAGTAACACACTACGCAGTCATGGATTAAAATTCTGCAGCGCACGCAAGGTCCCCCTGCTCAAGCCAGCGCATGTCCAGGCCCGTCTGAAGTTTGCCAATGACCATCTGGATGATCCAGAGGAGGAATGGGAGAAGGTCATGTGGTCTGATGAGACAAAAATAGAGCTTTTTGGTCTAAACTCCACTCGCCGTGTTTGGAGGAAGAAGAAGGTAGATAGAGTACAACCCCAAGAACACCATCCCAACCGTGAAGCATGGAGGTGGAAACATCATTCTTTGGGAATGCTTTTCTGCAAAGGGGACAGGACGACTGCACCGTATTGAGGGGAGGATGGATGGGGCCATGTATCGCGAGATCTTGGTCAACAACCTCCTTCCCTCAGTAAGAGCATTGAAGATGGGTCGTGGCTGGGTCTTCCAGCATGACAACGACCCGAAACACACAGCCAGGGCAACTAAGGAGTGGCTCCGTAAGAAGCATCTCAAGGTCCTGGAGTGGCCTAGCCAGTCTCCAAACCTGAACCCAATAGAAAATCCCTGTACTTATTTCCCTCATTAAAATGCAAATCAATTTATAACATTTTTGACATGCGTTTTTCTGGATTTTTTTGTTGTTATTCTGTCTCTCACTGTTCAAATAAACCTACCATTAAAATTATAGACTGATCATTTCTTTGTCAGTGGGCAAACGTACAAAATCAGCAAAGGATCAAATACTTTTTTCCCTCACTGTAGAATGACACAAGTCTCTATCTTTCTGTCCTAACACACTTTCTTCTCTCTATTCTTTTCTATTTTCTCTTAACCTGCTTTCTGACTGCAAAGACCCTCTGTACCGGCAGCTTGAGAAAAACCGTCTTCTTTCCAATGAACTGAGAGTGGTGTTAAATCAGGATTAAACTATTACTGGATGTGTTGTGAATTTAGCACTGTGCTCAATAAATACAAAAAACAAGGCGCTCTTCCTTTGTGGTGCAAAATTTAAATGCTTTTATTGTCTTGGCATGTCATTGGCCATAGACATTTGTCTGATGCTGTGATGGAAATATAGGCTAATGTGTGTCTCTGACACAAACCTAAGAGTTAGGCAAATACCAAAATAAATAAATACTGGATAATATTTATCAGGAAGAAATAATTGGACTGTAGTTAATGCGGAGCATCAGAGAAATGAAATGCATGTTCACATAATGAAATGCATGCTCACATTGCAGGTAAAGAGGGCAGGTTTCACAGACTTACAGATGGATTTAAGAGTAGGCCTATTTTAGTTTAGTTAACCAACATCTGGAATTGTTATTTAATAAACAGCAATTCGATTTAGATAACATAAACTGGATCACTGTCTATACAGTGGGGGAAAAAATAATTTAGTCAGCCACCAATTGTGCAAGTTCTCCCACTTAAAAAGATGAGAGAGGCCTGTAATTTTCATCATAGGTACAAGTCAACTATGACAGACAAATTGAGAAAAAAAAATCCATTGTAGGATTTTTAATGAATTTATTTGCAAATTATGGTGGAAAATAAGTATTTGGTCACCTACAAACAAGCAAGATTTCTGGCTCTCACAGACCTGTAACTTCTTCTTTAAGAGGCTCCTCTGTCCTCCACTCGTTACCTGTATTAATGGCACCTGTTTGAACTTGTTATCAGTATAAAAGACACCTGTCCACAACCTCAAACAGTCACACTCCAAACTCCACTATGGCCAAGACCAAAGAGCTGTCAAAGGACACCAGAAACAAAATTGTAGACCTGCACCAGGCTGGGAAGACTGAATCTGCAATAGGTAAGCAGCTTGGTTTGAAGAAATCAACTGTGGGAGCAATTATTAGGAAATGGAAGACATACAAGACCACTGATAATCTCCCTCGATCTGGGGCTCCACGCAAGATCTCACCCCGTGGGGTCAAAATGATCACAAGAACGGTGAGCAAAAATCCCAGAACCACACGGGGGACCTAGTGAATGACCTGCAGAGAGCTGGGACCAAAGTAACAAAGCCTACCATCAGTAACACACTACGCCGCCAGGGACTCAAATCCTGCAGTGCCAGATGTGTCCCCATGCTTAAGCCAGTACATGTCCAGGCCTGTCTGAAGTTTGCTAGAGTGCATTTGGATGATCCAGAAGAGGATTGGGAGAATGTCATATGGTCAGATGAAACCAAAATATAACTTTTTGGTAAAAACTCAACTCGTCGTGTTTGGAGGACAAAGAATGCTGAGTTACATCCAAAGGACACCATACCTACTGTGAAGCATGGGGGTGGAAACATCATGCTTTGGGGCTGTTTTTCTGCAAAGGGACCAGGACGACTGATCCGTGTAAAGGAAAGAATGAATGGGGCCATGTATCGTGAGATTTTGAGTGAAAACCTCCTTCCATCAGCAAGGGCATTGAAGATGAAACGTGGCTGGGTCTTTCAGCATGACAATGATCCCAAACACACCGCCCGGGCAACGAAGGAGTGGCTTCGTAAGTAGCATTTCAAGGTCCTGGAGTGGCCTAGCCAGTCTCCAGATCTCAACCCCATAGAAAATCTTTGGAGGGAGTTGAAAGTCCGTGTTGCCCAGTGACAGCCCCAAAACATCACTGCTCTAGAGGAGATCTGCATGGAGGAATGGGCCAAAATACCAGCAACAGTGTGTGAAAACCTTGTGAAGACTTACAGAAAACGTTTGACCTGTGTCATTGCCAACACAGGGTATATAACAAAGTATTGAGAAACTTTTGTTATTGACCAAATACTTATTTTCCACCATCATTTGCAAATAAATTCATTAAAAATCCTACAATGTGATTTTCAGGATTTTTTTTCTCGTTTTGTCTGTCATAGTTGACGTGTACCTATGATGAAAATTACAGGCCTCTCTCATCTTTTTAAGTGGGAGAACTTGCACAATTGGTGGCTGACTAAATACTTTTTTTCCCCACTGTAAGTCTATGACTGAAAGATTGTCCATTGTACAGGAGTAATTCTGGGCATAATCTGGGTCTGTGAAACTGACCCACAATGTATGATAAGGCTTGATATGAGTGTGCATTATTACAATATCTACTGATTGTGGTTGACTAAGGATATACACAGGGACCACCTTTTACCTTTTTAGCTATAACAATCTTCATTCAATATTATTGGGTCTGTGAAACTCTTGGTTAATTAAGTCATTTCATTGTGGTCAAATGTTATAAATGGTCTGCAGGCTTCCTTTTTATGTTACACACATAGTGATGAATTGAACATGTTTCATGGTACTGTATATTGACAGACAAACTCTATCAGGCTAATGATGAGAACTTTGGCATGAGTCAAATGTTGGATCAGACACTCATGGACCTCAATATAATGTAACAACATGGTCCATCATCACACAAACCTGCACTACTCACCTGCTCTGACCTGGTCCAGCATCACACCATGATCACACCAACACTTACCTGCCATTGCCATGGAGGGCCCCTCCCTGCCCTCTTTGTGGAAATCTCTGGGGCTTGACTGTTTTCTCAGCTCTCAGAAGGGCTGAGAAAACAAACACAATGGACTTGAACTGGATGTTAGCTAGAAAACAAAGCAGACATCATATGGCTGAGCTGTCACTTGACTCATATACCATTTATTTTTGCATGTTAAAGTGAGATTTAGTTGACAAAATGTGCACTTGATTTATTAAAGCTATAATAATGGACAGGATCACTGTTGACTAATTAAGCCATAACCGAAGCCAAGGTTTAAAACGGGTACTTTTTTATTCTGCTTTTGTAACTTGTTCTTGAGTTATTTATTGTCCATGTTTCTTTATGTACATTCTTCATATGTATGTGCTGGTGCCTCAGTGATATACAGTACTTATATTTAAAAGAAAGTAAGCATGTGCAATATGTACACTGACATAATGTTTAGCGAGGAGGAAGGTACAGTGTGTTCATTTAATCTCAAGTAGATCAACCTAGATCATTTCATGTCCAATGTCATCGCTGCGGGAATGTTTTTTTGTCAAATAGCATACATGTTTGATTTGATGGTGTCTCTTGTTCATTTTATTATGTGAATGTAATATACCATGCAAAAGTAATACATAAATAAAAACCCACAAACATGCTGACATCTGTAATCTGTGCTATTATTTTACAGTGATTACACTTGTAGATAAGGGGTACAGTCAGAATCACAGTACACTCTCCACTAAGTCAACTGTGATTTTGTTGAAATGTATGTGACTTCTAAATGCCCTTTAGAAAGATCTGGAAGCAGATGTAGAGTGTGAAGACTACACTCTAGTGTTGGTGTGATGCTGCTGCACCATGGTCATTATCTCGCTCTCTTAGGCTGCGTTTACACAGGCAACCCATTTCTGATCTTTTTCCACTAATTGGTCTTTTGGCCAATTAGATCAGCTCTTTTGCCCAAAAAATCAGAAATGGGCTGCGTGTGTAAACACAGGCTAATACTACTTTCAATGCATATAATCATTATAATCAACCAATGCGGTACCTCCTTGAATCAATTAATTTAAGAAGAACCCCCCCCCGGATATTTCCAGGGCCATGTTTAGCCTACTATTTTTGTGTTATTTTGCTGTGATAAAGAAACTGCAAAAACCTTCTTTGGAGAAATAAAGTGTTGGTTATTATGAGGACAATTATTGCTCAAATGCCAATGTACTGACAATTTAAGCCATGAATATATGGCACAAAATATAGATATATACTATGTATATTCTAGGCAGATAAAGTGTACTCACCACTAGGTGGCAGTAATAGTGTATTTTCTCCCGAAAACTGCTTTCGATATTTAGCTATGCAATTTACATTAGCGAAAGGTCAAAAGACAAGTCCGTAGCTAGCTGCCAAGATCTTGAGAAGGAAATATGGATGGAAATACAGATTTTTCTAGCGTTTCAGATGAAAGCACGGCAGAATATATACTCAGTAATGTGGCAGAAGTAGTGGAGAGAATTTTGACGTTTGTACCAACCAAATCGCTGCTCCAAATTGCGTGGTAAGTGACTAGCTAGCTAGCTAACGTTAGATAGTTAGCTAGCTAGATTAGCCACGGTGTGTGCTATCTGGAATCCTTGGGACGTCCATATCCCCCCTTTTAGGGTTTAGGGTAGGGACGCCCCAAGGATTCCTATTAACACTGACAGATTAGCCACAGTCAGCTAGCTAGCTAACGTTAGCCAGCACAGTGTTTTATCAACAATGCACGTTTCAAGTTCTAAACAGGACTGGAGCTGAAGATATGTAGCTAACTAGCAATCTACACTAAATGTGTATGTCAACTGTATACGCTTTGCTTGCAAAATAGGCGTGCAGCCATGTGAGACAAGCAAACGCTAGTTAGCTAACATGTAGCACAACAGTTTATGTTAGTAATAATTATTGTATTACAGATTAGTGTCTGACTGATAAATTTGCTAAATTAGCTAACCTAAGAAAGCTTGGAATCTAGCTAACGTTAGCTAGTTATCCCTAGACTGGTCGTAGGTATCATGTTCTTTAGCCAACTTCCTTGTCATGCCAGGATGAGTGAGAGCTAACGACGACTTTCTTCCTTATTGTGCAGTGTTTGCAGACTGTGGATGAACTGTGCACGGAGAGTACTGAGGGTCCAGCAGAAGTTGACGTGGGTGTCTGCCTCTGGACCGTCCAACTATGACGGCCATGCTCTCTGCCACAGCCTGGCTGAAGAAGTGGAGGTCAGTTTGACTACTGAAAATACACAAGACATTACAACAGGGTCTCTTTCAGGAGGACATTCATAAGTTATTGATAGAAGTGTCATGAATAGAACAGACATGATTGCATGCCAGAGAGTAATCTCTCGTGTACAGACTACATAAACATAAATGGTACGTAGATCTGTCATTGGAATTGTGAAAAACTGAGTTTAAATGTACTTGGCTAAGGTGTATGTAAACTTAGACTTCAACTGTAAATGGTACCGTAGATCTGTCATTATACTATGAGCACTGATTGATAACGAGCAGCAATAGTTCCGGTGCTTGGGTTTTTCCTCACTGGTTTTATATTTGGACAAATCAAGATTTCGCAGGTGTTAGCATTCTTCTAATTTTGGAAGGGGAGGGGACATTTGGCCCATATATTTGCACGTAACTTGCAAAGAGAGAGGGTGGATCTCCTCAATCCGGTTCCACTCCTCGTTCTAGCATCGCTTCTCTTAACATGTACAGACCCAGAACTTAATCGAGCATCTGACCAATTATGCAAGACTTTAGTTCTGGGTTAACCGAGATTAGCCAGAGGCATGTTTGTTCTACATAATGCATATCTTTCTGTATGCTGTTGGCTAGTAGAACACAGTAAAGTTATAGCCTGGCACCTACAGTGGAACAGTGGAAGACAGTCTGTGTGCAGGATGTGGAGTCAGACATTATTGAACACTGTAGAAACACTTCTCTCTTAATGTTTGCAGAATGTATACCTGCTGCCCAAAACAGTCTTGGTTATGGTGGACAGCGAGACCGTCAGTGGACAAGACTCTTGTTACAAGCAGAAAAAGGGTAAGACGTTACATTTACTACTCTGTAATAAAGCACACTGTATTAATCCAGGTCCGAGAAGTAAAAAGTACAGTGGCCTCTTATCTACTAGCTAACTTCCATTTAGTTTATGTTACTAAACACTTGTAAGTTGTTAAAAGTTGTAGGCCAAGTTGTGAAACCTGCTGCTTATACTAGAGACTCGGTCAGTAACAATCTAAATGTAAGGCATGTTTTGACCTGTATCCCCTCTTGCAGCACGCAAGACCCACCACAGTCCAGACTCAGTGGAGGAACTGAACAGGCTGTTCCCCAATGGATGTGACATCATGGGCATCGCTACTCCTGGCGTCGTCTGTAAGAACCACAGTATTTTCATATTTCCCTTCCTAATCCCTAATAACCAGAACACTGTGTGGTAACTACTTCATGTATTATAATATGTTATAACACGTCATTTTCCTTCAACACTAACCTCCGATAGCTAGCCATAATTCACAGATTAATAATATCACAGATGAATGTGTCACCTGTCAACAGGGGATGGTCCACATTAATCTCCCCCTGCCTTATTAGCATAAGGTGCTCTGCTCTGCTTTGGAGCTAGGAAGGGAAGCATGGGGACTCTTATGTCGATCGATAGCCTAGTCTTCCAGGACTGACAACAGGATCTGTGCTCTGTATTCCTCTATATATTCACTAACCTAGAGAGAAGTGACACTTCATCAACCAAGTATGCAGATAGTATCTCTGCTCGTGAACTAAAAATCTAGCTGGGTAATATTGATTTGTTATTTGTTAAATGGTGTTTAGTCACATAGATTGAGTGCTCAGAGAACCAGAGAGGTGGAAAGCAATGCAATATGTTAAAATGCATTAAGGTTAGCTAGCTAACTACTTTAAATGTACATCATACAAGTGATAAATTACCAATATAAGGAAATAGGACATTGGTTGACAGTATGATTTGTCCGTTTACCTTTTCCCACAGTAACCCTGAAGAAGGCATTTACCAAAACGTGTTGGTTTTAACCATAAAACATAGATATTTTTTATTCCTCCCAAGAGTTGCTGAGTGTCTTTTCATCTTCCCCCACAGTAACCCCCAGTGGCTCCCACTCGGGTCCACCGAAGGAGTTCCAAGAAGGAGAGGCTGGCTACGCTATCATGTTCCCTAGGATGGAGGGAGTGGACATCCGCCCCTTTCACTTCTGCAAGCGCACCATCTCAGAGTCACACCTGGAGGAAGCAGGTTGGTGTGACCGACTGGGAGTTGAAGTTATGATGACCAGTTCAGAAATATACCTTGCTCCGCTCTCCCACATAAGGGTACCACAGTCAACCATTAAGCTGGTCAGTACTGTCTTGTATTTTCAAGTGTCAGTGCAGGTCTTGTTCTAGCCCAATACAAACCCTGCAGTGTAAAGTTGATACTAGGATTAGTGTATGAGTGTGAGTGATAAATACCAATATTTACAGAAAAGAGATGGCAACAAACATGTCTACAGTATGCTAAACACATCCTTGGCTCTAGCCAACCGTCCACCATAATATGATTATCTCTCTGAACTCTCTTTGTTGTCATCCTGTCCCCTCAGGGCTGGTGAATAACCCTGATCTGCGTGTGGTGCTGCTGTTTGGCTATGAGGCCTACAAACCTGGAGCGGCCCGCTTCCTCAACCAGGTCCTGGAGCCTTTGGCACGCAGCAAGGCTCTCATCGCTGGGGGCCATGTGGAGAATGTCTTCTCCCCTGAAAGAGAGTGGTGAGTACCTGAGTGATCTGCAACTGTTCTTTTCAATGCTGAGAAAGGTCAGGAGTTCCCAAACAGGGGGTCATTTTATTGCGACCTCCTAGTAATCTACCCAGCGGCAAAACATATTTTTTAAGGTGGTGGGGGTCCTCAGCCGGATGCTCATCATATTCAGAGGGCCTCGACATGAAACGTTTGGGAATCCCTACTCTTACTATGCAGCTGTGACTTTGTTTTTGTCTGTCCCTCCGTCTTTCTCTGTAACTGTTGCTGGGGAACGTGTGACGGGGTAGGTCTGGCCCTGAGCGGTCCCAGGGTTAGGGTTTAGCTCAGTGTATTACTATACAGCTATGTGACTGTGGTCTGTCTTTCTCTGTAGCTGTGGCCAGGGGTCGTACGGCGTGGTGGGTCTGGCTCTGAGCGGTCCCAGGGTCCAGGGGGCCAGTGTTCTCCTGGAGCAGGACGTGAGCAGCCCCAAGGAAGCCGAGGCCACCATCCGGAGGCTGAAAGCCGCCAACCTCCCAGAGAGGAACACCCTGGGCTTCATGTTCGCCTGCGTGGGCCGCGGACACAACTATTACAACAACCAGCGTAACGTGGAGGCTGACACATTCCGCAAGGTGTTCCCCAACATCCCACTGTTTGGCTTCTTTGGTAACGGGGAGATCGGGTGTGATCGTATCGTGAAGGAGGACTATACTCTGTGTGACACGGATACGGACAGTCTGCAGCATGGATACACCACTGTTATGACCCTAGTTCACCTTGGCTGAGGAGTCGATGGTCGTATTTACATTCAAACTGCAGTTTGTTTTGTTCACTTCAGGTTCCTATTGATTAGGTACGACACAGAAGAAAACCGTACGAAGCGGAGAGGTACTATCTTAACTGGCCCAATAAGAAACACCCGTTTTACGTCACAAAATGTTTTGAAACTGTGCGCCCTAATGAATACAACCCTGGTGTCTAGGTCAGACTAGCGATCAGGATCAACAACATTCTTGTTATCTCTCAGCGATGGTGGTATGTGATGGTGTTTGAAGTGGATTACAGCATGTAGATGTCTTTCTTTCAGTTGTGTTCAACTTTTCCCAATGTAAAGTTTTAAGTTTGTCAATTTTGGGGGGGAAATGCAATGTTTTATCTGCTGCGATAGAAGCAAATACTTACTTGATCATGCATTGATCAGTTTGAAACTTGAATAGGAAATATTGCTGATATGTTAGTGAGTTTAACAAGGTGCTGATGGGAATCAGAGAAGAAAATACTGTCCATTCATCTCAGTCCTCTGTTACAAAATAATACAGTGGACTTCCCCATGTAAAACATGTATATATTATCCCGATTACTCCCCAAATGTTATGCACATATTCAAAACATATAACTGAAACTAACTAATAATCTTGACCAGATGGTTTCTTATACCTTGTGGTGAAAAGTTACCAACACTTTTGTTACCCAATTAACAAATATAATTGTTATTAATTATTATAAATAATTGTTGAGAATACCGATCAGGCACTTTTTATTTAGGAAGATAAGGAAAGGAACATGTTTTGAACCTTTGAGAAAAATTTAGTTTGTCTTGATTTCAATGTTTTCTCCTGTATGTGCTTTGACACATGCCCCTCTTTTAGTGTTAGATATGGAGAAAACCTTTTTGAAATGCAATTAAATCAAGGCCTGTTCCTACTACCTTTTAGAAGACTATTTCACACACTGGGCAATTCCATGGTAATAGAGTGATGCTGAGACTCAGATGTTTCACTTGAAAATGTATGTCAAACAAAAACCAATGATTGCAAAGTTTAACAAACCATACAACTCTATGCACAAGGATGACTTTTGACAAATTCCACAGAAAATTTTACAAAAACATATACTTGAAGAACAGTGCAGATGCAAAGTTTGGTAACAGAAAGAGGCTTTGTGCTGTTGGTGCTGTCATTCTGTTAACGTGGAATTGCCTCACTAGTTCTATTTACTCAAATGGATTCCGTGGTTTAGACAGAATCTTTCTCTCTGCTGTGTCGTTCATACTACCTTGTAAGGTCATATTTCTTGCTTCATTGGAACTGATGGTTTTAAAATTCATGTTATTATTTTACGTGTTCCACTCTCCAACAGGGTATTCCCGCTATTATATGATTTGTGTGTACAAACATAGTTTTGTAGTCGGGATTCTGTACAATATTCTGCTTCATTCATTGAATTTACGAACATATTATAATTCTGAAGACATTCCTTATGACAGTATTTGTTTTGTTTTCTGAAGGTATGAACATATGAAAAAAGATGTGGAAGTTCAAAACAGTTCTTTGGAGATGAATGTGCAATTTTACCAACCTATGTGTTTGGCTAAATGGGTTTGATTGCTTACTTCTTTTTTTTGTTTAGAATAAGCTATGGTAAGGTAGAACTTTGCAGCATAGCATACAGGCTATTCTCCTGATACTCTTTAATGGGGGAAATGGAAGATCACTGTTCATAGTTTTCTGTGACCTAACTTTTCCCAAATAATACTATACACTCTGCTAAGGTTTTCATCTGGATAACTAACTTTGCTTTATAGCAGATATTTTAGGAACATTGTCACCTTATACACTTTCATTATGTTCATTAGACAACACAGTTCAGTATACAGTGGCTTGCGAAAGTATTCACCCCCCTTGGCATTTTTCCTATTTTGTTGCCTTACAACCTGCAATTTGGGGGGTTTGGATCATTTGTTTTACACAACATGCCTACCACTTTGAAGATGCAAAATATATTTTCTTGTGAAACAAACAAGAAACAAGACAAAAAAACAAAACTTGAGCGTGCATAACTATTCACCCCCCCCAAAGGCAATACTTTGTAGAGTCACCTTTTGCAGCAATTACAGCTGCAAGTCTCTTGGGGTATGTCTCTATAAGCTTGGCACATCTAGCCACTGGGATTTTTGCCCATTCTTCAAGGCAAAACTGCTCCAGCTCCTTCAAGTTGGATGGGTTCTGCTGGTGTACAGCGATCTTTAAGTCATACCACAGATTCTCAATTGGATTGAGGTCTGGGCTTTGACTAGGCCATTCCAAGACATTTAAATGTTTCCCCTTAAACCACTCAAGTGTTGATTTAGCAGTATGCTTAGGGTCATTGTCCCGCTGGAAGGTGAACCTCCGTCCCAGTCTCAAATCTCTGGAAGACTGAAACAGGTTTCCCTCAAGAATGTCCCTGTATTTAGTGCCATCCATCATTCCTTCAATTCTAACCAGTTTCCCAGTCCTTGCCGATGAAAAACATCCCCACAGCATGATGCTGCCACCACCATGCTTCACTGTGGGGATGGTGTTCTCGGGGTGATGAGAGGTGTTGGGTTTGCGCCAGACATAGCTTTTTCCTTGATGGCCAAAAAGCTCAATTTTAGTCTCATCTGACCAGAGTACCTTCTTCCATATGTTTGGGGAGTCTCCCACATGGCTTTTGGCGAACACCAAACGTGTTTGCTTCTTTTTTTCTTTAAGCAATTGCTTTTTTTCTAGCCACTCTTCCATAAAGCCCAGCTCTGTGGAGTGTACGGCTTAAAGTGGTCCTATGGACAGATACTCCAATCTCCGCTGTGGAGCTTTGCAGCTCCTTCAGGGTTATCTTTGGTCTCTTTGTTGCCTCTGATTAATGCCCTCCTTGTCTGGTCCGTGAGTTTTGGTGGGTGGCCCGATCTTGGCAGGTTTGTTGTGGTGCCATATTCTTTCCATTTTTTAATAATGGATTTAATGGTGCTCCGTGGGATGTTCAAAGTTTCAGATCTTTTTTATAACCCAACCCTGATCTGTACTTCTCCACAACTTTGGCCCTGACCTGTTTGGAGAGCTCCCTGGTCTTCATGGTGCCGCTTGCTTGGTGGTGCCCCTTGCTTAGTGGTGTTGCACTCTGGGGCCTTTCAGAACAGGTGTATATAGACTGAGATCATGTGATGGATCATGTGACACTTAGATTGCACACAGGTGGACTCTATTTAAGTAATTATGTGACTTCTGAAGGTAATTGGTTGCACCATATCTTATTTAGGGGCTTCATAGCAAAGGGGGTGAATACATATGCACGCACAAGTAATTTTTTTCATTTCACTACACCAATTTGGACTATTTTGTGTATGTCCATTACATGAAATCCAAATAAAAATCCATTTAAATTACAGGTTGTAATGCAACAATATAGGAAAAACGCCAAGGGGGATGAATACTTTTGCAAGGCACTGTATATCACCTAATGTTACCACACAACCATTCTGTGTAGAGCTAATGGGATTCTTTTAAAATGGTTATTTAAATAGTTTTCTCTGTCTTTAATATGATGAGCAAAATGTTTAAGGTTACAAGCACTTTTCAACTGTATGTGTGCCAAATTATATATGTTTGATTTATTTCAAATTCAATAAATGACTGCCATTGAAATGTCTCATTGCTCTCTTGCTTTCTCTCTCTCTAACCCCAGCACAAGAGTCACATACGTGGACTCTTCAGGTTTAGGTATCCATGTACTGATATTAACATTTAAATGAAAGATTAATAGAATAGTAAGCCTCCCATGTATATATAGTCTTCTTATATAACAGGCCCAATTGTTCAGAATTGCTCTATCATAGACTACAATTATTTCATATCGACCATTTCCTTCATTTCCGAAAGCCTAAGCTCCTTGACAAGCAGGCGTGTTTGATAAAAGGCTGCGAAGGCTCTATAAGATTGATTGATGTGCGCTCTAACCATCGACTGGCCATTCCTGGTGAATGACAAACTGTTAAGCCAATTGGTAGAAAGATCATTTATATTCCCATAGTATCTTGAATGTAGAAAACGATAAAAAACCTAAAGCCTATGTAGATTGAGAAAGGCAACCCAGGCATAAAGCTATAGGCCTACAATTCAAGAGAGGTGACTGAACCTCAGTTTTCATTCGGTTATCATCAGGATTTGGAACTAGAACCCCCCTTTCAGAATCCACGGAGAGCAAACATGTGAGTCGTGACCGAAGCAAGCAATGACACTGTTATAGCCTAAGATACTGCCACTATTCGGCATGAAAACAAACGGCAATGTTTTTGACGTCGTTTCGCGAGGATTAGGCTACTATTCTCGGTTTTGCGAGGGAGAGAGAGCCAGGTATCCCAGCGCGGCACTAGAGAAGCCGGAGGTTAATCACGTTTTCAGCACCTGGACAGCTCCTTCCGCAGCAAGGAGTCCCTTCTGCGATCGCGGGGGAAGCCCTCAACCCTCACTAGTAAATCTGGAGCGGTGTAGCCAACACAACACACACAACGTTCTGACCTTTCTTCCTCCTCTCTCTAATGATGCTGTTAGCTGGTTATTTGATGGTCAGTCAGGGACACTTAATATGATTTTGCTGAATGACGATAGTGCTTGCATTTCGGCTCCAGTCTTTTCGTTTTGCTCAGGATTCTAAGCAGCAGCGGCGGCAGGGGTGCTTGTCCAATGTAAAAGTGCTCAGGAAGGCAGCAGCCTACACATCGCCACGAGCTTGGAGCACGAGCCTCACTCACGCTGATCATCACCGAGGGAGACATTATAACGAGCACGCGGCCAACGGGAGGCTCGATTAGACTGTCAACAATGTAAATCAAGACAGGTAGGAAGGTTATTCTTTGGTTCAACTGAATAATAGATTAGTTGTACATTGCCGGGGCTCTCCTCGGGTGTAGACTACAACGGGGACAACCCTGCTTTACGCACTAGGCTACTATAGTCTCTCCAGTCTGCTTCTATATTCAGGTACTACAGCGACTAAGTATAGTCCTAACGTGGATTAATGCTTGGCTTAGTCCGTTTCAATTACTATTTCCAGTAGGATTACATTATTATTAGTTCCCGAAGAGGGAGGGAAAGATTTGCATGTCAGGCTACCTGTCAGTTTGGTTTTGACGTGGATATGGGGCTGAGTTGTGCTTTGAATTTGATGTAACAGAAAAGCCTTGTAAAATGAAGCTAAATTATGAAGTAAGGGGGCCGTTAGCCTACTTTACAATTCAATGAACTGTGTGAGACCCAGGGCATGTTCCAAATGGCGTACATAGGGTCACTTAAACGTAGTGCACTATATAGTAAGTAGGGTGCTATGTGAGAAGCATTCCCACAGAAGATCAGAGGAGAGATGGATCTGAACTGATAGGCTACTGTAGCTTATTAAGGTCATGCAGAGACCAGTGGACAG
Source organism: Coregonus lavaretus (assembly GCF_964263955.1). Lineage (NCBI taxonomy): Eukaryota > Metazoa > Chordata > Actinopteri > Salmoniformes > Salmonidae > Coregonus > Coregonus lavaretus. The sequence goes on along the minus strand of NC_140024.1, from coordinate 23,705,057 downwards.
ATCTCTACTTGATATTTTGTGCTGATCAGGCAAAGCACAGTCTATGAACTCTCAACATTCAAACGCAGTGGTCGAAAAAGGGTATTCAAGAGAATTTGCTCAACATAACCCTTAATACAGTAAGTTGGGATGTGCTGACAACCTTCAGTTGTTGTAGTCTTTAGAAGAAGTCTCTCAATATACCTTCTCACCAGCACCATCTGAAATGTAATGAGATGCAACACAGAAAGATTTGACCTGTAATGTCTCTCACATCTTCTCCATTTAAAAGTATTGGTGCTGTAGTGTATGTCTTGCATTTAAAGTGTTATTGAATGACTCATACATAGCCTACCATACTCTCAGGGGGTTGCCATAATAATGTGTCACTGTCTGTCAACAATCATATCTAAATAAAGACCGAGCACCTGGGTAGGTTTTCACTCATGCATGTCCTGTGTCGAGCGTAATGGATTTTCACAGAAATAACTCAACAATGGACTCATTCTATGGTGAGAGCAGCTCTTCATGAGTATTATCCACCAGACGTGCAGGTGATGTGCTCTTACCATAGACATAGAATAAATCATCTTTTACTTTGAAGAATTGCCGCTGTAGGTTACTCTTCAAGCTACAATTATAGTTATTAATTGTGTCAGTATCCCCATACTGTTTCTGGTGCCATTATACTGGTGCCATTATACAATGTTTTACTGAACTCATAAACATCTTAGTGTAATAAGGATGTAATATGGTTGTAATACATGTCAGGTGTAATTGATATTTAATGCAATCCCCAGGTTCAACATGAGTCCAGCAGAGTCTATCTGGTGTGGTGAACTCAGGAGCTAAGAGAGGCATAGCCTGACTGAGAACTCAGTGAAGATCATAACCTCCTCCTCTTCCTCTCTCCTTAACCATCCACCAACATGGCTAACCCGCAGTAAGTATAGTACATTACACCACCCAGTGTGTGTGTGTATCTCCCCCCCCCCCCCCCCCCCCCCCCCCCCCAGAACATGACCTGTGCTCAGTAAGATCTCCCCCCCAGAACATGACATGTGCTCAGTAAGATCTCCCCCCCAGAACATGACCTGTGCTCAGTAAGATCTCCCTCCCCCTAGAACATGACCTATGCTCAGTAAGATCTCTCTCTCCCCAAGAACATGATCTGTGCTCAGTAAGACGTCTCCCACAGACTTCTCTGACCTCCTGTCACCTCTCTTCCTGAATAACAAATATGGTATTGTACACACACGCACGCAAACACACTGACACACACACGCACACACACACACACACACACACACAGACAGACACACACACAGAAAGAAAGTGAGAGAGAGAGAGAGAGAAAGAAAGAGAGAGAGAAATAAAGAAAGAGAGCGAGAGAGAGAGAGAGAGAGAGAGAAAGAAAGAAAGAGAGAGAGAGAGAGAGGGAGATAGAGGGAGAGAGAGTGAGAGAGAGAGGGAGAGTAAGAGAGGGAGATAGAGAGAGAGAGAGAGAAAGAGAGAGAGAGAGAAAACGACAGCGGCCATGTTACAGACAGAGGCAGAGCTCAATGATATTGCAGAGGGACACCTCATCGGTCAGCTCATTTGGAATTGCACAGTCTCACCACTCTTTCACAAATTCCTCTTACCTTGCCATTTTTTCTTGCTATCCTCAAGTCTTTTGATTGGTTGATTTATTGATGAGAGTGTGTGAGAGAGAATGTGTGTGTGTGTGCCAGTGTGTGCGTACAGTTGAAATCGGAAGTTTACATACACCTTAGCCAAATACATTTAAACTCAGTTTTTCACAATTCCTGACATTTAATCCTAGTAAAAAGTCCCTGTATTAGGTCAGTTAGGATCACCACTTTATTTTAGGAATGTGAAATGTCAGAATAATAGTATAGAGAATGATTTATTTCAGCTTTTATTTATTTCATCACATTCCCAGTGGGTCAGAAGTTGACATACACTCAATTAGTATTTGGTAGCATTGCCTTTAAATTGTTTAACTTGGGTCAAACGTTTCGGGTAGCCTTCCACAAGCTTCCTACAATAAGTTGGGTGAATTTTGGCCCATTCCTCCTGACAGAGCTGGTGTAACTGAGTCAGGTTTGTAGGCCTCCTTGCTCGCAAACGCTTTTTCAGTTCTGCCCACACATTTTCTATAGAATTGAGGTCGGGGCTTTGTGATGGCCACTCCAATACCTTGACTTTGTTGTCCTTAAGCCATTTTGCCACAACTTTGGAAGTATGCTTGGGGTCATTGTCCATTTGGAAGACCCATTTGCGACCAAGCTTTAACTTCCTGACTGATGTCTTGAGATGATGCTTCAATATATCCACATAATTTCCCTTCCTCATGATGCCATGATCTATTTTGTGAAGTGCACAAGTCCCTCCTGCAGCAAAGCACCCCCACAGCATGATGCTGCCACCCCCGTGCTTCACGGTTGGGATGGTGTTCTTCGTCTTGCAAGCTTTCCCCTTTTTCCTCCAAACATAACGATGGTAATTATGGCCAAACAGTTCTATTTTTGTTTCATCAGACCAGAGGACAGTTCTCCAAAAAGTACGATCTTTGTCCCCATGTGCAGTTGCAAACCGTAGACTGGCTTTTTTATGGCGGTTTTGGAGCAGTGACTTCTTCCTTGCTGAGCGGCCTTTCAGGTTATGTTGATATAGGACTCGTTTTACTGTGGATATAGATACTTTTGTTCCTGTTTTCTCCAGCATCTTCACAAGGTCCTTTGCTGTTGTTCTGGGATTGATTTGCACTTTTCACACGAAAGTACGTTCATCTCTAGGAGCAGAATGCGTCTCCTTCCTGAGTGGTATGGCGGCTGCGTGGTCCCATGGTGTTTATACTTGCGTACTATTGTTTGTACAGATGAACGTGGTACCTTCAGGTGTTTGGAAATTGCTCCCAATGATGAACCAGACTTGTGGAGGTCTACACATTTTTTTCTGAGGTCTTGGCTGATTTATTTTGATTTTCCCATGATGTTAAGCAAAGACGCACTGAGTTTGAAGGTAGGCCTTGAAATACATCCACAGGTACACTTCCAAATGACAAAAATTATGTCAATTAGCCTATCAGAAGCTTCTAAAGCCATTACATCATTTTCTGGAATTTTCCAATCTGTTTAAAGGCACAGTCAACTTAGTGTATATAAACTTCTGACCAACTGGAATTGTGAAACAGTGAATTATAAGTGAAATAATCTGTCTGTAAACAATTGTTGGAAAAATGACTTGTGTCATGCACAAAGTAGATGTCCTAACCGACTTGCCAAAACTATAGTTTGTTAACAAGAAATTTGTGGAGTGGTTGAAAAACGAGTTTTAATGATTCCAACAGTGGGGAAAAAAGTATTTAGTCAGCCACCAATTGTGCAAGTTCACCCACTTAAAAAGATGAGAGAGGCCTGTAATTTTCATCATAGGTACACGTCAACTATGACAGACAAAATGAGATTTTTTTTCTCCAGAAAATCACATTGTAGGATTTTTAATGAATTTATTTGCAAATTATGGTGGAAAATAAGTATTTGGTCAATAACAAAAGTTTCTCAATACTTTGTTATATACCCTTTGTTGGCAATGACACATGTCAAACGTTTTCTGTAAGTCTTCACAAGGTTTTCACACACTGTTGCTGGTATTTTGGCCCATTCCTCCATGCAGATCTCCTCTAGAGCAGTGATGTTTTGGGGCTGTCGCTGGGCAACACGGACTTTCAACTCCCTCCAAAGATTTTCTATGGGGTTGAGATCTGGAGACTGGCTAGGCCACTCCAGGACCTTGAAATGCTTCTTACGAAGCCACTCCTTCGTTGCCCGGGCGGTGTGTTTGGGATCATTGTCATGCTGAAAGACCCAGCCACATTTCATCTTCAATGCCCTTGCTGATGGAAGGAGGTTTTCACTCAAAATCTCACGATACATGGCCCCATTCATTCTTTCCTTTACACGGATCAGTCGTCCTGGTCCCTTTGCAGAAAAACAGCCCCAAAGCATGATGTTTCCACCCCCATGCTTCACAGTAGGTATGGTGTTCTTTGGATGCAACTCAGCATTCTTTGTCCTCCAAACACGACGAGTTTAGTTTTTACCAAAAAGTTCTATTTTGGTTTCATCTGACCATATGACATTCTCCCAATCCTCTTCTGGATCATCCAAATGCACTCTAGCAAACTTCAGACGGGCCTGGACATGTACTGGCTTAAGCAGGGGGACACGTCTGGCACTGCAGGATTTGAGTCCCTGGCGGCGTAGTGTGTTACTGATGGTAGGCTTTGTTACTTTGGTCCCAGCTCTCTGCAGGTCATTCACTAGGTCCCCCCGTGTGGTTCTGGGATTTTTGCTCACCGTTCGTTCTTGTGATCCTTTTGACCCCACGGGGTGAGATCTTGCGTGGAGCCCCAGATCGAGGGAGATTATCAGTGGTCTTGTATGTCTTCCATTTCCTAATAATTGCTCCCACAGTTGATTTCTTCAAACCAAGCTGCTTACCTATTGCAGATTCAGTCTTCCCAGCCTGGTGCAGGTCTACAATTTTGTTTCTGGTGTCCTTTGACAGCTCTTTGATATTGGCCATAGCGGAGTTTGGAGTGTGACTGTTTGAGGTTGTGGACAGGTGTCTTTTATACTGATAACAAGTTCAAACAGGTGCCATTAATACAGGTAACGAGTGGAGGACAGAGGAGCCTCTTAAAGAAGAAGTTACAGGTCTGTGAGAGCCAGAAATCTTGCTTGTTTGTAGGTGACCAAATACTTATTTTCCACCATAATATGCAAATAAATTCATAAAAAATCCTACAATGTGATTTTCTGGAAAAAATATTCTCAATTTGTCTGTCATAGTTGACGTGTACCTATGATGAAAATTACAGGCCTCTCTCATCTTTTTAAGTGGGAGAACTTGCACAATTGGTGGCTGACTAGATACTATTTTTCCCCACTCTATGTGTGTGTGTGAGAGAGAGAGTGATAAAGAGATAGAAACAAGATAGTTCAACATTTCCTTGCAGAAACATACCAGACTAATTAACAATTGCTGATGCAGTGACTTAATTATTAGTCTTCAGCAGGCTGTATGTAACTAGCCATGCTCATTATCCAAATGCGTAAAAAATTAATGGTACATGAAAAGTTCTCCTTCACTGTTCTCTGTCCGTCAGTGTGACAGCCAGCCAGGGGAATGGATTTATTCTGTGCCCTGTCGGTCCAATTCTATTCTGTCACTCTGTCTTGCTCAGTTAGTGGAGTAGGGCTGTAGCCTATCTTTGGGCTCAGTTGTTTAAGATTCCGGGTTCTCGTTGCAGGACAGCACCATTCATCTTTCTCTCCATGTCGCTGTTTACCCTGTTGTTTATTCAATGCCAACAGGAGGGTGGGGAGGTTGGAGGGCTCTGCCTCTGTTGTTCAGCATGCTGAGGTTGACAAGCACATGGTGTCTGTCTGAGCAGGGTCATATTCCTGTAGTTGGGTATTTTCAAAGCAGAACAGGAACACAGGGATGGATGGATGCTTGGGTCAGTTGATCTATTAGACTACATCTATTACAGAAGATAACAAGGAATCTGTTAGAAATCTCCATTACATGCATCTAGGTTTAGTAGCCCGAACAATTCGTTTTTGTTGTTGTTGTGAAGAGGGTGCTATTTCATAGGTGGTTGGCATTTTTGCAAATGTCTGGACTGAAACTGTACTTTCTTTCATTCCTGATGATTTTATACCTAGAAAATCCTTTCTGGAAGTTATATCGTTTAACATATTACAAATCAAGAGACACGTACTGTATGTGTGTATTTTCTATATCATAATACAGCCCATTCCCATTTCACTAATCATTTTTCTATGCACTCTTTAGTTTACTGCCTCAGTTAACCTCAAACACACCACAGTTTAGTCCGACTGTAAAGAGCCGAGACCTTTCCTCTGCTGACAGTACAGCACAGCAGCTCTCGGAGGGTCTCTCATCATCAGTGTGTCTCCCAGTCCTGGTATCTGTAAAGGTCAGATGAGACTGGTCACACGGTGCCTGTCTGAAATATGATATGCCTACAGCTTCCTGAAACCCAGACTCATTTATCATTATGGAGATTTCCTGGAAAAAGTCAAGGCTGATGGAGTGTACCCATAGGCTAGCAAATACTGTAATATTAGGAAAGGCATCAAGACAAAGCCTAAGAGGAAGAGGTGAAGGAAGGTTTAGGAAGCAGATTTGTGTGTCTTTGTGGGTGGGTTGAATGGAGTGGAGTGTGCATGTACATGGGATGGATGGAGTGAGATGTACATCAAGTATCTAGAGATGCTGTACAGCTGGAACACACTGTTAGATATGGTGGAGCCTTTAACACTAACTCATGTTGATGGCTAGCTTCTCCAATGTTCTCCGCAGCAGCTGGTGGTTAGAATCAGACTGCTGCTTCTTCATTTTTTTGTACTTGGCCAGGTTGGGTGTGTTTAGCTCTGCAGAGCTTTCCACAGCCTGGGTACTTTAAGGACATAGCCTAGTCCAACCAAACCAAGTACGGTAGAATATGGATTGGTGTTGCTTTTCTGGATTATGAAACCACAGGAGGTTGGTGGCACCTTAATTGGGGAGGATGGGCTCGTGGTAAGGGTTGGAGCGGAATTAGTGGAATGGTATCAAATACATCAAACACATGGTTTCCATATGTTTGATGCCATTCCATTTGCTCCGTTCCAGTCATTATTATGAGCCGTCCTCCCCTCAGCAGCCTCCACTGTATGAAACACTGATGTGTCTGTCCAACTTACACAAACAACGGTACATAGCAAGTGGTGCGATGATCTTCCTTGTAGTTGCTCTGAGTTGCATGACCTTCTGTATGGTCAGTGTACTGCCAATTATGCAACATGAATAATGGCCTTTTCTACCTTGCCCATAACACTTCTAATTCCATCATTTGGCTGAAGGGGCAGGCTGTGTGCATGTGTCCCAATGCCCCAAGGGAGACTCTACTTGTCTTTCCCACTGAATAGCACACATAACCTCTGCAGAGTGCCATGGCTTTTTCCATTGTATTAGAGTGAGTCCTATATACTGCATGCATGTATATAAAGTATCCTTCTGAGCTTTTCTGCTGTGTGACTTTGTAGTACACAAATGTGATCCCTGCGGGAATTTAACTCACAATCTCTTAACAACTGAGCCACACAGGACAACAGGAGTCTTGGGCCACTACTGTCCATATACTTCCATTGGCAGCTAGCCACAACACTGGGTCCCTGCTTTGCATGCAGTTGTGCTGGGATGAGATGATGCGGTGTGGGGGCTCTGAACAGCTTGTGTCTGCCATGACTGATTAGATGGCTGTGTTGATCAGGAGGGATGGTGAGAGGCCAGGACAGGTCTGGTCTAATGGAGACGTGTAGTGTTGGGTGAGAGGAACAAGGAGGCTGAAGAGGAGGCTTATGTCTTTAGGCCTCAACTTGACTGTGGCATTTATAGTTCCTTGAGCTTACTTGGTCTCACTTATAGTGGAATAGTAGTATATTTTTATTTTTATATTTTTATATTGCAGATAGATTGGAGCTTCCATCAATGTAATTGTCTGCATCACTTCCAATCCCCCATATATTGTTTTGCTTCACCTGGAATGCTTTTCCAACAGTCTTGAAGGAGTTCTCACATATGCTGAGCACATGTTGGCTGCTTTTCCTTCACTCTGCGGTCCAACTCATCCCAAAACACCTCAATTGGGTTGAGGTTGGGTGATTGTGAAGGTCATCTGATGCAGCACTCCATCACTCTCCTTCTTGGTCAAATAGCCCTTACAAAGCCTGGAGGTGTGTTGGGTCATTGTCCTGTTGAAAAACAAATGATAGTCCCACCAAGCGCAAACCAGATGGGATGGCACATCGCTGCAGAATGCTGTGGTAGCCATGCTGGTTAAGTGTGCCTTGAATTCTAAATAAATCACAGACAGTGTCACCAGCAAAGCACCCACACCTCCTCCTCCATTCTTCATGGTGGAAACCACACATGCAGAGATCATCCATTCACCTACTCTGCATCTCACAAAGACATGGCGGTTGGAACCAAAAATCTAAAATTTGGACTCATCAGACCCAAAGGACAAATTTCCACTGGTTTAATTTCCATTGCTTGTGTTTCTTGGCCCAAGCAAGTCTCTTCTTCTTATTGGTGTCCTTTAGTAGTGGTTTCTCTGCAGCAATTCAACCATGAAGGCCTGATTCATGCAGTCTCCTCTGAACAGTTGATGTTGAGATGTGTCTGTTACTTGAACTCTGTGAAGCATTTATTTGGGCTGCAATCTGAGGTGCAGTTAACTCTAATGAACTTATCCTCTGCAGCAAAGGTAACTCTTGGTCTTCCTTTCCTGTGGCAGTCCTCATGAGAGCCAGTTTCATCACAGCGCTTGATGGTTTTTGCAACTGCACATTTTCGGTATTGACTGACCTTCATGTCTTAAGGTAATGATGGACTGTCGTTTCTATTTGCTTATTTGAGCTGTTCTTGCCATAATATGGACTTGGTCTTTTACCAAATAGGGCTATCTTCTGTATACCACCCCTACCTTGTCACAACTCAACTGGTTGTCTCAAACGCATTAAGAAGGAAAGAAATTCCACAAATTAACTTTTAACAAGGCACACCTGTTAATTGAAATGCATTCCAGGTGACTAATTCATGAAGCTGGTTGAGAGAATGCCAAGAGTGTGCAAAGCTGTCATCAAGGCAAAGGGTGGCTACTATGAAGAATCTCAAATATATATATATATATTTTGTTTAACACTTTTTTGGTTACTATATGATGCCATATGTGTTATTTCATAGTTTTGATGTCTTCACTATTATTTTACAATGTAGAAAATAGTAAAAATAAAGAAAAACACTTGAATGAGTAGGTGTGTCCAAACCTTTGACTGGTACTGTATATATATATACAGTGGGGAGAACAAGTATTTGATACACTGCCGATTTTGCAGGTTTTCCTACTTACAAAGCATGTAGAGGTCTGTAATTTTTATCATAGGTACACTTCAACTGTGAGAGACGGAATCTAAAACAAAAATCCAGAAAATCACATTGTATGATTTTTAAGTAATTAATTTGCATTTTATTGCATGACATAAGTATTTGATCACCTACCAACCAGTAAGAATTCCGGCTCTCACAGAACTGTTAGTTTTTCTTTAAGAAGCCCTCCTGTTCTCCACTCATTACCTGTTTTAACTGCACCTGTTTGAACTCGTTACATGTATAAAAGACACCTGTCCACACACTCAATCAAACAGACTCCAACCTCTCCCAGCCTTGTGCAGGTCTACACTTTTATCCCTGATGTCCTTACATAGCTCTCTGGTCTTGGCCATTGTGGAGAGGTTGGAGTCTGTTTGATTGAGTGTGTGGACAGGTGTCTTTTATACAGGTAATGAGTTCAAACAGGTGCAGTTAATACAGGTAATGAGTGGAGAACAGGAGGGCTTCTTAAAGAAAAACTAACAGTTCTGTGAGAGCCGGAATTCTTACTGGTCATATGGTTTCATCTGACCATATGACATTCTCCCAATCCTCTTCTGGATCATCTAAATGCACTCTAGCAAACTTCAGACGGGCCTGGACATGTACTGGCTTAAGCAGGGGGACACGTCTTGCACTGCAGGATTTGAGTCCCTGGCGGCATAGTGTGTTACTGATGGTAGGCTTTGTTACTTTGGTCCCAGCTCTCTGCAGGTCATTCACTAGGTCCCCCCGTGTGGTTCTGGGATTTTTGTTCACCGTTCTTGTGATCATTTTGACCCCATGGGGTGAGATCTTGCGTGGAGCCCCAGATCGAGGGAGATTATCAGTGGTCTTGTATGTCTTCCATTTCCTAATAATTGCTCCCACAGTTGATTTCTTCAAACCAAGCTGCTTACCTATTGCAGATTCAGTCTTTCCAGCCTGGTGCAGGTCTACAATTTTGTTTCTGGTGTCCTTTGACAGCTCTTTGGTCTTGGCCATAGTGGAGTTTGGAGTGTGACTGTTTGAGGTTGTGGACAGGTGTCTTTTATACTGATAACAAGTTCAAACAGGTGCCATTAATACAGGTAACGAGTGGAGGACAGAGGAGCCTCTTAAAGAAGAAGTTACAGGTCTGTGAGAACCAGAAATCTTGCTTGTTTGTAAGTGACCAAATACTTATTTTCCACCATAATTTGCAAATTAATTCATAAAAATCCTACAATGTGATTTTCTGGATTATTTTTTCTCAATTTGTCTGTCATAGTTGACGTGTACCTATGATGAAAAGTACAGGCCTCTCTCATCAAGTGGGAGAACTTGCACAATTGGTGGCTGACTAAATACTTTTTTCCCCACTGTAACTCCACCAGTCCTACCTATGATATAATTTACAAAGATTATACCTTTTTAAAAAAAGTTTTCAAAACATGATGTTTTTTTTATCAGTTAGTATATTTGAGTTTAACCACAATATTTGTTGCATTATTTGTTCTGTAATTTCTGGTGGATTAAATTGAAATTGCAACTGTTTAATTTTGTCTGGCTTGCCGTTCCAAATAAAATTGAATATTTTTTTCTCATATAATTTAAAAAACTGTTCACTAGGTGTAGGCGCACAATTGGTCCAGCGTCGTCCAAGGTAGGGATGGTTTGGCCGGTAGGGATGTGGGTTCGTTTCCCACGGGGGCCAGTATAAAAAAATAAAAAATAAAATAAATAAATACATGTATGCATTCACTAACTGTAAGTCGCTCTGGATAAGAGCGTCTGCTAAATGACTAAAATGTAAAATGTAAATGTAGGCAAGACCAAAAGCAAATAGGTAAACTGGGATATTACTAAATTCTTGCTAACTTTCTATTAAAAAAAATTGGAATGAGATCATTTATTTATTTCGGGATATGTATACCGAGTATATACACATCACCATCAGACCATTTTATTGGTAAACTACACGGTAATGTAAAAGTTGTATTTTTTAGTGATCCAATACGCATATTGTACACATCATAATTTGGTTGTAATCCAGAGAGGTTAGAAAATGTATCTAGATCCTCAATGAGGCTGTGGAGGGATCCAAATTGTGGATTTAAGAGAAAACATGAATCATCAGTGTACAATGACACCTTTGTTTTTAAGCCCTGGATTTCTAATACCTTGATAATCCCTCTGTAATTTCGCCTTCACTTGAGTCTTTCTGTACGGCTGTTAATTTTACATTATCAATAGAAAATAAATCCATACAATTAGCTTTGGTTAGAGAAGATGGAGGAGACTGAAACGAAAACATATGCTAAAAGTACTTTGCTTCAGTAGTATTTATTGTATTTTTTTCTCCCCCTTTTGATAAGGTCATTGTATCATGTACAGAAACCCACATCGGGAAACTCTCAGGGTCACTATCATTTAAGCCTACTGGGTTCAAGTAGTGTTTTGATCCAAGACGAGATGGTATATATCTGTCTATATTCTGTCTGTATATTTTCTCTACTGCTGGCAGCACCATTTCACCAACTCCTTACTCTGAGGTAAAAGAGTCACTACCTGACTAGTATTTCTTCCCGGAGGTCTCTGTGTACTTGTGTAAAAAAGAAAAACAATGTTGGAGGGGAGCATATTAAGTAGGGATTAGTCATAATGCTTGCCTTCAAACAGACCACATTAACATTT